>NC_140583.1:971225109-971265109 GCF_964204655.1 Triturus cristatus
TATACATATATTACCTACTGGCGGTCGCCAGTAGGTAGTTATAGTTAGGACCACGTTTCCATAGGAAAACCTCAACATTCTATTTTGAATAACTTTGGCGCCGGTCGACGAATCCTCGTGAATTTCTCAAAATAGGTGGGGCGCTACGCTCCGCTCCTACCCTGAAAGTCTCGGGGGGATTCGTCAAGCGGGGGCTGAGATAAAAGGGGGGTCCCAAAACGCGTTTTTCCCATGCATTTTTCCATAGGACCTTTAGAACGAGCTACAGCCCGAACGGCTGAACAGAATTACTAGAAATTTGGCAGAGAGGTAGTCCCTAGGTCAAGGAAGTGCCTTTTGTAGGTTTGGTGTAAATCTGTTCAGTAGATTCTGAGAAAATAGCCTTTAAATCAATATATATATCTGAGCCCGCTTACGGTACGCTTACCGTACGCTTACCGTACGCTTACCGTAAGCTTACGGTGGCGTGCGCGAGCGCGATTCTGATTGGCTCTTAGATCTTAGTAAACATTCGAATCGGCCGAAACCAGGAAGCGGCGTCCGCCATTTTGTCTCTCGCACTGAGTGTTGTTTATCAAACATGATGGCCAAAAACATGTTACGGGGCTGTTTTGACAACTCCCTCCCACATAGTCATGTTGAGGGAGTCCCCAAACATCCCCCAAGAGCAAAAACGGTTTTATTTTTTTTTCGGCAATTTCGCGGGGTACGCTTACCGTACGCTTACCGTACGCTTACCGTAAGCTTACCGTACGCTTACGGTAAAAAAATAAAAATAAAAAAAACACTATCCACACTTACCCCAACCCCTGTGCTTTTGGTGGCCGCAGGCCACCAAATGTGCAGGGCTTATTAATAGAGAAAAAAAACGTAATTTTGGCAACATGAAATTATAAAATCGAAATAAAAAAAACACTATCCACATTGACCTCACCCCCTGTGCTTTTGGTGGCCGAAGGCCACCAAATGTACAGGGCTTATTAAAGTTGATAAAAACCGTGCACGGAACGAACTGCGTTAAGTGGGCGCGCACGCCACAAATGGCGTAAAGTAACTTAGCATTTAAAAAACCGTACAAATTCACTGAAAAAACCATTGGTTTCACACACGTTATAGTTAGGAAATAGCATTAAAAAAACCTTGCTAATTCACTGAAAAAACCATAGGTTTCACACATGTTATAGTTAGCTGGACATTTTACTGATAAAAAACCAATGAAATTCCCCCGTTATAGTTACTGAAGGCAACTATAACTCACGCGACCGTAATCCTCTGCTGATGACATATGTGTCTTTATGAAAAAAAAATATTTGTAATATATGTATAGCTAAAATTTAATGGAAGAAGATATGGGCAAATAAGTGTCTAAATACAGTATTAGCATCAGCAGAGGATTGCGGTCGCGTGAGTTATAGTTGCCTTCAGTAACTATAACGGGGGAATTTCATTGGTTTTTTATCAGTAAAATGTCCAGCTAACTATAACATGTGTGAAACCTATGGTTTTTTCAGTGAATTAGCAAGGTTTTTTTAATGCTATTTCCTAACTATAACGTGTGTGAAACCAATGGTTTTTTCAGTGAATATATATATACATATATATATATATATATAGACATATATATATATACATATATAGACATATATATATATATAGACATATATATATATAGACATATATATATATATATATATATATATATATATATATATATATATATTTAGAAGCAAATTCCCAACTCTTCCCGCTTCCCATCCGGCAAACAGCGAAGAGAGAGTCACGGACACCTCGTTTCTTCGTGGCAAAATCAGGTCTTTATTTTGAAATTACAGCCTTTCGACGCGTTTCGGATATCACAGTATCCTTGTTCACATGCGGAAATGCTGTCCGCCAACAGTTTTTATACCCGTGTATCTTTTTTTTGATTGTGTCAGTTTCAGTGCAACATCATGTGATCATAGACATAAACAACATCCTCAGTAGAGTAAATGCCTTCTCCTTAGGTTTGTTTGATATGCGGTTAAAAGGTTTAAATACACACATAGTATGACAAGGAAAATTACAATTACACGTTCCATAATGGTTGCTGTGTCATTGCATAAATGCTGTGTATAGCCCCCTAAAAAAAGGGATAAATCCCATACTTTGCAAGGGAAGCCTATTTCGACTATAGACACATTACATTTGATAGCGTAAATGCTAATACACAAACAGTAACCTTAAAAGATAACTAATATGGAAATAATTCATGACATAAAGACATGAGCTAAAAAAAATGTTTTTATCACTTGTCTAAATTGTGCAAATAACGCATATATGTAAACCACTGGAAGCTCCCATATTGCCAAGGGAATGCTGAAAAAGGTGCATAATCACTCAATCATGTGAGGTGTTGTATGTGCAGTGCAAATAGTGCAATAGTTTATAAAATCATTAACTTAATATGTGCCTAAAAAATTTTTTTTTAAAAAGTTTTTTTAAAAAAAAATAAAAAATTTTTTGTTTAAAAACCGGGGGGGGGGGGGGGGGGGGGGAGGGAGGACATGTACATTAGCAGCTGGGGATGAATATATACAAAGGAGCGTAAGCGAATTAAATGTAAAAATCATCCATAAGAACCTTCCATAAAAAACTCTCGGTATAAGAATTATCATAAAAGGTAAACATAAAAAATCTTCACATAAAAAACATCATGCCACAGGACCTATAAAAAGTTATGGAGATCTTCAGTATTATTCAGCCCATTTGGATGTTTCGTATCGAGTTCAACAATCAGTCTGGATTCTAACTGTCGTATAGACATATATATAGACATGTATATATATATAGACATATATATATATATATAGATATATATATAGACATATATATATATATAGACATATATATATATATAGACATATATATATATAGACATATATATATATAGACATATATATATATAGACATATATATATATATAGACATATATATATATATAGACATATATATATATATAGACATATATATATATAGACATATATATATATATAGACATATATATATATATAGACATATATATATATATAGACATATATATATATATAGACATATATATATATATATAGACATATATTATATATATAGACATATATATATATATAGACATATATATATATATATAGACATATATATATATATATAGACATATATATATATATATAGACATATATATATATATATAGACATATATATATATATATAGACATATATATATATATATAGACATATATATATATATATAGACATATATATATATATATAGACATATATATATATATATAGACATATATATATATATAGACATATATATATATATAGACATATATATATATAGACATATATATATATATAGACATATATATATATAGACATATATATATATAGACATATATATATATATATATATATATAGACATATATATATATATATATAGACATATATATATATATATATATAGACATATATATATATATATATAGACATATATATATATATATATATAGACATATATATATATATATAGACATATATATATATATATAGACATATATATATATATATATATGACATATATATATATGACATATATATATATGACATATATATATATGACATATATATATATGACATATATATATATGACATATATATATATGACATATATATATATGACATATATATAGACATATATACATATACACACAAATATACATATACACATACATGAAGATATATATATCTATATATAGACATATATATATCTATATATGTCTATATATATACGTCTATTACCTACTGGCGGTCGCCAGTAGGTAGTTATAGTTAGGACCACGTTTCCATAGGAAAACCTCAACATTCTATTTTGAATAACTTTGGCGCCGGTCGACGAATCCTCGCGAATTTCTCAAAATAGGTGGGGCGCTACGCTCCGCTCCTACCCTGAAAGTCTCGGGGGGATTCGTCAAGCGGGGGCTGAGATAAAAGGGGGGTCCCAAAACGCGTTTTTCCCATGCATTTTTCCATAGGACCTTTAGAACGAGCTACAGCCCGAACGGCTGAACAGAATTACTAGAAATTTGGCAGAGAGGTAGTCCCTAGGTCAAGGAAGTGCCTTTTGTAGGTTTGGTGTAAATCTGTTCAGTAGATTCTGAGAAAATAACCTTTAAATCAATATATATATCTGAGCCCGCTTACGGTACGCTTACCGTACGCTTACCGTAAGCTTACGGTGGCGTGCGCGAGCGCGATTCTGATTGGCTCTTAGATCTTAGTAAACATTCGAATCGGCCGAAACCAGGAAGCGGCGTCCGCCATTTTGTCTCTCGCACTGAGTGTTGTTTATCAAACATGATGGCCAAAAACATGTTACGGGGCTGTTTTGACAACTCCCTCCCACATAGTCATGTTGAGGGAGTCCCCAAACATCCCCCAAGAGCAAAAACGGTTTTATTTTTTTTTCGGCAATTTCGCGGGGTACGCTTACCGTACGCTTACCGTAAGCTTACCGTACGCTTACGGTAAAAAAATAAAAATAAAAAAAACACTATCCACACTTACCCCACCCCCTGTGCTTTTGGTGGCCGCAGGCCACCAAATGTGCAGGGCTTATTAATAGAGAAAAAAAACGTAATTTTGGCAACATGAAATTATAAAATCGAAATAAAAAAAACACTATCCACATTGACCTCACCCCCTATGCTTTTGGTGGCCGAAATGTACAGGGCTTATTAAAGTTGATAAAAACCGTGCACGGAACGAACTGCGTTAAGTGGGCGCGCACGCCACAAATGGCGTAAAGTAACTTAGCATTTAAAAAACCGTACAAATTCACTGAAAAAACCATAGGTTTCACACACGTTATAGTTAGGAAATAGCATTTAAAAAACCTTGCTAATTCACTGAAAAAACCATAGGTTTCACACATGTTATAGTTAGCTGGACATTTTACTGATAAAAAACCAATGAAATTCCCCCGTTATAGTTACTGTAGGCAACTATAACTCAAGCGACCGTAATCCTCTGCTGATGACATATGTGTCTTTATGAAAAAAAAATATTTGTAATATATGTATAGCTAAAATTTAATGGAAGAAGATATGGGCAAATAAGTGTCTAAATACAGTATTAGCATCAGCAGAGGATTGCGGTTGCGTGAGTTATAGTTGCCTACAGTAACTATAACGGGGGAATTTCATTGGTTTTTTATCAGTAAAATGTCCAGCTAACTATAACATGTGTGAAACCTATGGTTTTTTCAGTGAATTAGCAAGGTTTTTTAAATGCTATTTCCTAACTATAACGTGTGTGAAACCTATGGTTTTTTCAGTGAATTATATATACACGTCTATATATATATATATATATATATGTCTATATATATATATGTCTATATATATATATATATATGTCTATATTCACTGAAAAAACCATAGGTTTCACACGTTATAGTTAGCGGAAATTTTACTGATAAAAAACCAGTGAAATTCCCCCGTTATAGTTAGCGCAGGCAACTATAACTCACACGACCGCAATCCTCTGCTGATGCTAATACTGTATTTAGACACTTATTTGCCCATGTCTTCTTCCATACATTTTTAGCTATACATATATTACAAATATTTTTTTTTCATAAAGACACATATGTCATCAGCAGAAGATTGCAGTCGCGTGAGTTATAGTTGCCTGCGCTAACTATAACGGGGGAATTTCACTGGTTTTTTATCAGTAAAATTTCCGCTAACTATAACATGTGTGAAACCTATGGTTTTTTCAGTGAATTTGCAAGGTTTTTTAAATGCTAATTCCTAACTATAACGTGTGTGAAACCTATGGTTTTTTCAGTGAATTAGTACGGTTTTTTAAATGCCAAGTTTTTTTCCCTTATAATAAGCCCTGTACATTTGGTGGCCTTCGGCCACCAAAAGCACAGGGGGTGGGGTAAGTGTGGATAGTGTTTTTTGCCCTTAACATAAGCCCTGTGCTTTTGGTGGCCTTCGGCCACCAAAAGCACAGGGGGTGGGGTAAGTGTGGATAGTGTTTTTTTTATTTTTATTTTTTTACCGTACGCTTACGGTAAGCGTACGGTAAGCGTACCCCGCGAAATTGCCGAAAAAAAAATAAAACCGTTTTTGCACTTGGGGGATGTTTGGGGACTCCCTCAACATGACTATGTGGAAGGGAGTTGTCAAAACAGCCCCTTTACATGTTTTTGGGCTTGATATTTTAAAAATCACTCTCAGTGCGAGAGACAAAATGGCGGCCGCCGCTTCCTGGTTTCGGCCGATTCGAATGTTTACTAAGATCTAAGAGCCAATCAGAATCGCGCTCGCCACCGTACGCTTACCGTAAGCGTACGGTAAGCGTACCGTAAGCTGGCTCAGATATATATATTGATTTAAAGGCTATTTTCTCAGAATCTACTGAACAGATTTACACCAAACCTACAAAAGGCACTTCCTTGACCTAGGGACTACCTCTCTGCCAAATTTTGAGTAATTCTGTTCAGCCGTTCGGGCTGTAGCTCGTTCTAAAGGTCCTATGGAAAAATGCATGGGAAAAACGCGTTTTGGGACCCCCCTTTTATCTCAGCCCCCGCTTGACGGATCCCCCCCGAGACTTTCAGGGTAGGAGCGGAGCGTAGCGCCCCACCTATTTTGAAAAATTTGCGAGGATTCGTCGACCGGCGCCAAAGTTATTCAAAATAGAATGTTGAGGTTTTCCTATGGAAACGTGGTCCTAACTATAACTACCTACTGGCTATCGCCAGTAGGTAATATATATATATACATACACGTCTATCTATATATATATATACACACACATGTCTATATATATATATATATATATATATGACATATATAGACAGACATATAGAGACATACATATACACACACAAATATACATATATACACATACATGAAGATGAAGGATCACAAGAAAACAACAGCCAGCCAGGGCAAAAATCTGGATCCCAAAGGATACAATGAGTCACAAAGAAATACAATATCCAAGAAAGAAGTGACTCAAACAGATAGATTCACCAAAGAACAAAAATATATTTCCACTACAACGTTTCAGCTTCCGCCTTCCTCAGGTAGTACAAGATGGTTTGCTCTGTGGCTGCACAGATGACAGCTGAATTTTCAAAAAGCATCACGAGTGAAGATTCCATTTGGAATGTGGAATCAATGCAGTCCTGAGAGCTCTTGAGATATGCAGTAATCAGGTTGTGTTGTCAGTAATGTTCAGTCCATCTGGATACAGTGATTTTAAACGGTATATCCAGAAGTTTTCCCTGGAGTCCAGTAGTTCTTCCTTTGAAACATGTTCCACGGGGAAAATCTTCAAATCTGATAGTGAATGATCCACAAGGTTAAAATGATTTGCTACAGGCTGGTCAATTTTCTTATTAATTATTGCAGATTTGTGGTTCCTGATTCGTGTATGGAGGTCATTCACTGTTTGGCCTACATATTGCTTTTTACATATTATTTTATTATATAATATTTTATAAAATATTTTATACATATATACAATATATATATATATATATATATATATATATATATATATATTACGCACTTGCGTTTGTAAACTTCAAGGATTTTTTCTTTTCTCACTTGGAGTGATTTGAAGTCTTTTGTTTATTACATTGCTTGGATAGCGAGCAACGCTTGGTCCGCTTTTTATGTTTACATTCATTACAAATGGAGGACGAGTGTTATACTTTGTGGCCAGTGAAGAAGAGCGTTTGCTCGAAACGCGTAGCCAATAAAACTTTCTTGAATAACGGACCTTGGAGTGCGAGTGTTCCTTTGTGGATTAAGTGCGGTGGAATTTTCATCAATATATATATATATATATATCAAACAGCAACCTTTGTTATTTACAAAAGAAATCCAGGACACGCAGGAGTCTTGGTTAGAAGGTATTTAATGGGCGAGATAGCGCCTCACCAACGCGTTTCGCTTTACAGCTTTTTCACGGTATGGTGGACATCTTGCTTTCCCGTATTTACATTATCCCCCAAGCATTAACATTGAGGAAGGACTAGAAGGACTCTCGTACAAACGTAAGCGCCATTTTGGCATGTTGTTGTATAACTTTGGAAAGCATATTTACATAAAACACTCTCCAATAGAGACAAAAATCGTGAATGATAATCGATAAATTTAAATCGCTATAGTACCATAGTTCCCCATTTATATAATTGGAAAACATTACATCTATGATTATATGTCTCAATAGTGATATTGGCACATGACTCAACCTTGTTTGTACTGAAATGAATAAAGCATTGTTGACACAATATGATGTTGCCAATGTGCCTATGGCCATTTCCTGAAAAATGTTATTCCACACATGTTAACCCAAGTGGGTGGCCATTTATGTACCTCAATAATAATATAAATTATGAAGTCAAGCAATTCATTCTATTACAATGCAACCCCTGGTACTAGCCAGTCATTAATTTTTTATTTTAATATTTTGATCCTGGCAAAAGTATGAACCCAAGTGGGTTGTTTATGAACCATATATAGTAGTGGTATACTCCTAGAAAATCTCGCCGAAGTGGGCTAAAATTGCTTCTCGGAAAAAATGTAAGAATGAATTTTTGACTAACAAATACTGGTAGTTTGAGTTCTAACCAATTGACAAGATGACATTTATCCTAATCATTGATCTAAAATCAGCTCCTTAACCATAGTCCATACAATCTGGGAAAATCAGAAAATCCACTCCAATAACAATCAATTCAACTGCAATGATTGAATCTCTAATACTAAAATAGTAATGTGTACAAAAAATACTCAAGAAGACTTATCAACAGATCCTTTTTACAAATGTACAGCCATCTCTTCACTAGAGTTGAGTCCTTCAGGTATCACAGTGTCGAAATCAATAATGTATCTTGATTCCGAACATCTTAGCTGCCGTTGTCTGTCACCGCCTCTTTGATGTCTTGCAATTGCATCTTCAACAATATAAGATAATAGTTTTTCATTTTGCTCATGTATGTTGAAGAAGTGGCGGGCTACAGGATATTGTATATCATGTTTTTTAATGGCGCGTAGGTGCTCTAAGACTCTTTTCTTAGCTTGGTGTACTGTGCTGCCTATGTAGAACTTACCACATGGGCAGATCAAACAATATACACAATATTCCGTTTTACAATTAAAGTTTCCTTTGATAATGAAATCCCTTTTATTGCCTGGTACCTTAAGTGTCTTACAATCTGTACTATGGGCACAAGCTTTACATCTTTTACATGTTGTGAAGCCCTTAGGGTTTGTACGCTGACCAATTTCCATGGCAACTACCATGTTCTTACATAGATCATCTTTCAAAGATTTACTTCTACGAAAAGTTATCTGTGGAGTCTCATTCAAATACCCATTTAGAAGCGGGTCACTTTTTAAAATGTGCCAATTTTTCTCAAATAGTTGCCTGATTTGAAAAGCATTTTTCGAGAAGGTAGTAATAAACCTTACCGAGTCTTTGGGTTCAGATAACGCCGGCTTTGGATGTAACAGATTAGATCTATCCAATGGATCGACCTTAACAATTGCTTGTTTTATGGTTTTCTCACTATAACCACGTTGTTTAAATCTAGTACTCATGGTTCTTTTCTCTTTCATATTCCTCTGCTGTGCTACAGTATCGCTTAGCCCTAATTAACTCCCCGTAGGATTAGGCTAGACGGATGGGCGCTCTCTGCATTTAAAAGACTATTCCCGGCCGTCTGCTTTCTGTGTAACTTGGTAACCAAAGTATTGTTAGACACTGACACCTCCACATCCAAAAACACAATCGTAGAGTTACTTATTTGGGAAGTGAATTGTAAGGTTGCTGTTTGATATTGGGGTTGACGGAGCCCGTCCAGGACCGCCGCGCCTGAAGCACCGGACGTCCGTAAACGAGTGTTAGGATAGATATATATATATATATATATTTTTTATTTTTTTTATTTATTATCTACTGGCGGTCGCCAGTAGATAGTTAGGACCTATTTTCCATAGGAAATCCGCAACATTCTATTCCCAATAAGTCTGGCGCCGGTTGATGACCCCTCGCGAAATTTGCCCAACTTTTGGCCAGCTCCGCTCAGCTCCTACCCTGAAAGTTTTGTGGCGATTCGTCAAGCGGGGGCCGAGAAAAAAAAGGAGGGGTCCCAAAATGCGTTTTCCCCATGCAATTTCCCATAGGATCTGTTGTCGCAGCTACAGTCCGAACCGCTGAACGGAATTACACCAAATTTGGCAAAGAGGTGGTCCTCAGTTCAGACTCGTGCCTTTTGCATAAATGGTGTGAATCCGTTCAGTAGTTCCTGAGAAAATTAGAGTTAAAAGTACATATATATATCTATGGCCGGGGAGGATCCGCGGACCCTACCCGCACCGTATGCGCACCCTCCCCGAACCGAGCGCGCACCCTCCAGATCGCGCGCTGAATGCTAATTGGCTGTCGAGTGTCTGTCTACATTCGAAACCAGGAACTGTTGGCGGCCATTTTCTGCCTCGGTAGAAGCGAGGCTGAAAAAGCAAGGGGAATAAGTGTGTAAAACATATAAAGGGGGCAGAGTGGAAATATTCTGACCCTCTAGAGGTGCTTAGGTGGTCCCAGAAGGACCCCCTGGGGCCCCCTTTTAAAAACAAAAAAAGTTTGGTGCACGGAGCCTCTCGCGTTGGGTGCGCGGATCCAAGGAAAAAGATTTGAAAAGAGACAAGAAATCTTTGGTTGTATTACAACTTTTTACACTGAAAGGTAGGGGTTATATTTCGGTTTGTTAAAGGCATGATTCTTATTGGTTAACAAAAACAGATTGTAAGGAACATTATATATGATAGGCTGATATGTGGAAAAGTCAAGCACATTTGCTGTCTTGTTGAGCAACATTGTGTGCTGAACTTGTGACCTGTGTGCTCAGTGCAGTGTTCCATGACCTGTTTCTATGGTAACGGGCAGAAGGCAGATTGGGGGAAGGGTTGAAATGTTTAACCAATAGAAATGTGTGTTTGCTTTTGAATTTATGTGTGAAGGATTGTGATTCGATGTTTACATGTATATGTGGGGAAAATGAAAGGGAAACTTTTCCATTCTTTGTTTTTGCTGAGAGGTGCACAGTGCAGAGATTCTGTAAAAGAAAATCTGGCGTGTGACTGATATACTTCTTAATCTACAAAACAACTTGAAAGGCGAGTTCTTTAATTGTGAGGGGATGTATGTAGACTATTTTGATTTTAATCAGACTAATGTATTTCTCCTGCTAAAGTGTAGGGAGTACTTTTTTTCTCTACAATCTTATTGACAGTGTGTGTGCAGGTAGAAACCATTCTGTGATAAGCATTTGTGTTTTTCATGTGTTTGCAGACAGATAACTGTGCGGTTTTTATATTCTGGTAGAATTAGAAACCAGTCATTGTTTATGAATTTGTGAAATGAGTTATGTTTCTATACTAAAATGTAGTACTCCTTCTAGATGAAGAAATGTGTTTTGGTAAGCTGCTAGGGATAGTGTTGCTTGTCTAGAATCACACAGTGAGTATGTGTGCATTTGGGAACCACTGTGAGAGAAGCATTTGGTAACATGGTGTATTGGCTGACAGAAAACTCTTTTAAAACCTGTCATGTTGTCAAGTTTTAAATAGCATTAGAAGCTAGTCTTTGCTTATGCATTGATAAAATGATTCATGCTTTGACACTAATGTGCTGTACTTAAATATGTAGATTGTGTGCAGTACCCTTATCTCTTCTATACTAGTGAATGTGTTTTGGTAAACTCCTAGGATAGTGTTGCTTGGCTAAAATCACACTGACACTCATGCAGTGAGCCAGGCCTTAGCACATAGACTGCTTCAAATGCCTATTCACTATGCATGCAGGCCCGTACCACCTACACAGTTGTCTTTCACACCTTCAATTCCCCAGTCAGTATTCATACACTTCTAGCAAACACCCTGTCACTCACCCAGTGTGTCTCCTTATAGTACTGTAATCATTCAGTCAGTTAGCATGTAGTCTTTTAGTGAGGTAGGCTTTAGGGCATGAACTGCTTCAAAGTAGTATGCACTATACATGTAGTGTTTTAACCATCGTCACACTTGTGGTTCAGGGCTATAGTTTCTTAGTCAGTTTTTATATAAAATGTGTTTGTACAGTAATGGAATAGTATAAATTTGAAAGTTATTAATATACATTTATTTGTGATTCTTTTTTACAGATACAGAACAGGAGTGTTTCTCATCCGTTTGCACTCTTCTCGTGCAAGATTTTTTGGATGAAGGGTCCTTAGGTGTTTCATCATACTTGCCGTACGAGTATTTCTTGTTAGGATCCCCTTGCAACAGAACTCTTTTGCAAATCTTGCACGTTACCAAGGTGGCATTGATCTTTGTTTGCCCCTCGGGAAAAGTAAAAAATTTCCACACCACTGAAGAAAAACATTGTGGGCGTGGTGCGTCCTCCAAAAATTCATCCTTAGATTCGGTGAATATTTTAAAGCGACAAGATTTACAGTTTTTGTAAGTTAAACGTATAAAATTGTTAGCCATAAGCATTTGATATATCTGATTTGTATCTTGTGGTATTTTTCTGAGAATAGCATGTTGGTTTTTTTTTTAACATGCTTTCTGATTGCTTTTTTTTTGCCCGCTGTTAAGTGATGAGTACGATTGGAATCACTATTTTTAGTGAAATTCAATATATTCTGAGAACAGCAAAAAAGGCAAACAAATTACTTTATGGAAATTATGCTGTGTTGTATTATTACAGGTTATAATTTTTTGCCCCTTTTCTTTCACAGATCCAAATTTAAAAATAAGCAATTTATATGAATTTAGATTGCAATGTAAATCTGAAAAAAAAATGTATACCAT
The DNA here is from genome assembly GCF_964204655.1 of Triturus cristatus. Lineage (NCBI taxonomy): Eukaryota > Metazoa > Chordata > Amphibia > Caudata > Salamandridae > Triturus > Triturus cristatus. The sequence continues at coordinate 971,238,028 of NC_140583.1, forward strand.
TTTTTATTGCTATTACTGTGAAGGTAAGTTTAACTAAGTCTCAATATGCAGATTGAGGCGGTCTGCAAGAAGCTACAAAGTTGAAACACGTTTCTAAAAACACTGTTTATACCTATGTAGTTTTGAAATCTGACCATAATCAGATATCATGTGACCTGCAAAAAAAGAGATTTGAGGGGTTCATAATATTTCCCATTGTAGCCATTGAAGGACCGCAATTATTTAAATCATTCTTCTTTGAAAATCTTTGCAGACAAAACTCTGTGCTTACCTTCTATCATTCGCAAGGAATTTTAAAACTGGAAATATGTCATTTTGTAACAGTTATTGCGCAAGACCCGTTCATATTTACAAAGAGAGGAAAAGGCACTGTGCACTTTTTATACTCCATGTAAATACAACCTCATTATGCACACCAGTTTGCGTTGAAAGGGTGTTCTATAAGTGTTGTTGTGCATGATTGCACTGAATACTCATAGAACAAGACATGTCTAGATTTGTCAGATATCATAAATCTCGATATGCGTGTGAATGCTGCACCATTCTAAAATTGGTGTAGGAAAGCACAACAAGGAGAATTGTTTTCATTTCTCCACATTTTTATATCTTCAATGCATGCTACAATGCTCAGCATACATTGAAGGAGAAAAATGCCTTTACTGATTGTTTTTGTGCAGGAAGACACCTTCCTGCACAAATACAAACAGCTCATGACACAGATATCTTTGCACTATGGTGCAAGGGTGCCTGTGTCACCACATGGCTGCAGTTTAAGCAGTCGTGCAGAGAAGCATAGATTTCCAACATATTTATGTACATATGTTGCATCCCTGTGCTTCGGAAGTACTACGGCACACTGTAATCAAAGAGGTTACTGTGTGATGCTGCAGCACTTCCTCATAGTTCTGCACTTATACATTCACCATACGCTACTAATGCATTAATTCACTCAATTACGTACTACACATTCATTCATCTAAACTTTTACAAACTAACAAAGAAATGTAGCTCTTTTTTTAAACCAGGAAAGTTTTTTTTTTTCTTCTTTTATAAAAAAAAAATAGGAGGAACCAAAACAAACAAAAAAAAAAAAAACTAGCAAATGTGACTTTATTGCCGGCGGCAGATCAGATCGATCGACTGCTCACCGCAACACAAAGTCGCATTGCACTTAGTGCAGAGCACTTTTAAATATTGAAATTGAGGACGGATTTCCAAGTTGTTGGCAGATGGATGCACTCTTGAAGTGCTTGGCTGCGATGAGGTGGAAGGAGCAGGAGTGTTTCTCATCCGTTTGCACTCTTCTCGTGCAAGATTGTGGATGAAGTGTCCTTAGGTACTTCATCATACTCGCCGTGCCGCACGAGTATTTCTTGTCAGGATCCCCTCGCAACAGCACTCTTTTGCAAATCTTGCACGTGACCAAGGTGGCATTGGTCTTGGTTTGCCCCTCGGGAAAAGTAAAAAACATTCCACACCACTGCCGTGGTGTGCTTGGGGTCTCCTCCAAAAATTCATCCTCAGATGTATGAGGAGATGCAGGTGATGCCTGCTGCCCTGAAGCCATGTTTGGTAGAAAAAAGTTAGAGCCAAGTGTAAACTTAGTCTAAAAAAATCTTCAAAGAGATGCTCCTCCAAAGAAGGTCAAAGAAGAATGATTGAATTGGGTGGGGTCTTTCAATAGTTAGAACAGGAAGTGTAATGAACCAATCAAATCTTATTTTTTGCAGGTCACATGGGATCCGCGCACCGTGCGCATACGCAGCACGCACCCAGCGCGCATCCGCGAAATTGAATTTGTATTTGTATTTGTATTTTTGGGTATTTGTAAAGCGCAAACTTTCGCTCCGAAGGGAGCATCATGGCGCTGAGCGTGCGTGAAGGGATCAGATAGTGGAAAAACTAAATTGCTGCCAGCACAGAGATATCAGATTGCTGGTAAACCCAGGTCTTAAGTTGTTTCCTAAAGAGGTGCTCGGTCTCAGACAGCCTGAGGCTTAAGGGCAGTTTGTTCCAAGCCCTGGCTGCTAGGACCGTGAAAGTTCTTCCATCCCTGGTTTGGTATTTGTATCTAGGAATCCTGGTGAGGTTAGCGCCTGAAGATCGCAAGCATCGTGTGGGAGCATAATGAATAAAACGTTTGACGAGATAGTTAGGACCTTTATTTTTCAAAGATTTAAAAACTGTGAGTAAAAGTTTAAAAAGGATCCTCTTGTGTAGAGGCAGCCAATGAAGGGAATTTAATGCAGTTGAAGCAGAGGACCTCCTGGGCAGTTTTAGCACCAATCTTGCTGCCGCGTGCTGTACACTTTGCAACTTCTTCAAGGTGGATTTTTTCACTCCAGCCATCAGCCCATTGCAATAGTCAAGTCGGGAAAGTATCAGTGCTACCACGACAGATTTCCTGGAGGCAATGGGGAGGAAGTCAAAGAATTTCTTTAAGGATTTAATGAGAACGAAACAGCATCCGGCCGTAATCCTAACATGATCGTCAAAGGATAGGGTTGCATCAAATTGCACACCCAGATTGCGCGCAGCGGACACTGCACTAGGTGGGGCCTCTGAGTCTTTGGGCCACCAATCCTTCGGGCAAAATAAATATAGGATTAGATGTACAAATGTATTACTTTTAAGACTAGTTCAGAGTTTGTCTTCAATTAATAGTCACATGAAATACATATATATGTTTTTTTAAATGTTAAATATTTTGCAGGATCCGCGCACCTACCGCGTCAGACACTGATGACGCATCACGTAAGCGTCGCGTTACGTACATCGAACGTGTCGCGTATAGGGTGGGAGTCGCGTACCGGTCGCATTGCGATCGCGCCTAAACACGTACCCAACGCATGCCATGCGCGGATGCTATCGCGTAGGGATCGAGAAGTGTGCGCGGATCCAAAAACATGGAAAAAAATATATAAAATAAAGTTTTGAACATATAGTTAAAAATTATTTTGAAAAACCCATTAAATTCAATTAATATTTTTTAATTTTTAAAAGAATTAATTGAAAAAATAAGTTTAAAAATGGTGATAAAAAAGTATTTTAAAAAAACAATTCATGAAATTGACACTGAATTTGAAAAATATAGGAATCCAATGAAAATCATTAAACATGATATCTTTAGAGATAAGTTATAGATAGGAATTAGCATTTAAAAAACCTTTGAAATTCACTGAAAAAAAACAAAGGTTTCAGGGGCGTTATAGTTAGCTGGACATTTTCCTCGTACAAAACCCTAGAAATTCCCCTGTTATAGTTAGTTCAGCTAACTATAACTCGCGCCCCCGCAATGCACTGCTTATGACATCACATATTACATCACTCATGACATGGTCATTGACATCACTGATGACATCTGAAATGACATCACTGATATTTAAAATAACAAATATATACAAAAATGTTGAAAGACATGAAGCTCATTAGCAATATACAATGAAGTCTTTAAAAAACCATTTTGTAAAAAACTAATGTGAAGTTATGTTTAAATGACTGCCAAGTGGCTAGATCAATACTGCATAATCAAATATATGAATCTGGCTCAAATTGAAATTCCTACTCACGCAGTAACCAGAAAGATAAGTGCTAGTGCTAAAATCATAAAATTTGCAAAATAGTGCAAATAAGTGAACTATCCATGAATAAAAGATATCAAATCCATATCACATCCAGGATAAAAAATGTCTAAAACAAATAAAAATGTATATGAACAGCATAATAGACTATGCTCGCGTCTATTTAACCTAAGCCAGTGCAAGTACTTAAATTATTGAAATTCAGATTGAAATATTTCATATCATTGGCCACTTCAAAAATCATGATTCTAGAAGTACATGATTGACCCCACTGTTTTACATATACATGTAATCAATCACATAAAATTACTTAAATGATATAATCATACAGTTCCACTGAGAAAACCAGTTAAACTTTAATTAAGAAGCAGTTCTTTCATATCGATGAATCTAACAGTCTCCTAACTCAACCAATCCTCATTGAAAGTCATGAAAAAAAGGGGGGGCGCTGTTAATCCTCAATTTGAACTAAACATGAGAGACGACATCACAGAACTCATTAATAAAGTAAAAGTAATGTAATACCTGTCATACAATATGATTTAGAAGGATATTTCTGGATAATTATCGTTTATTTTACAGAAAGTTGTGGAGATCTTCTCCTGTGTTGAGCAGTTTGGAATTCTAGTATCTAGTAAGAGGATCTATTTAGATTCCAGTTGTATCAGCTGTTTTTCTGTTGCCCCCTCTCAAATTTTTAGGTACAGAGTCAATGACGAAGTAACTTAAGTCATTCAAATTTTTTTAGTGTATCAGTATGAAATGACGAGCCACAGGATAGCTTTCGTCAGAATTAACTATTGCTCGCAGATGTTGCAGAATACGATTGAATACCTATAATTTGGTACTTCCCACATATTTCATTTTACAGGTACATTCCAAAACGTATAATGCATAATCTGTATGGCAAGTAAACAAGCTTTGGATTTTAACAGGACTAGGGTCAAATACATTCCAATATTCTGTGGTGTTAGTGCCAAATTTACAGGCCCTACATGATATACATTTATGGAAGCCTGTCTTAGTTGAAAGCCAATTTTTGGATGTCACCACAGGACTTGATTTGACTAGGGCATCCCTCATTGAGGGAGCCCTTCTAAAGGTGATAAGCGGTTTCGCAGGTAGTTAGTAGCTGTGCTAAAGTTATATCTGTTTTTAATAATTGCCAAGGTTTGTTTATTTTCCCCCTAACTTTCCTTTCTTCCATACTGAAAGTGGTAATAAGTCTGATCTGCTCTGCTCTTGACTTTTTTGTGGATCATCGCTGTTACTTGCCACTTCTTTGTTTCTTGATTTAGTGGTGGTGTTTAAGCATTATTCTCTTGTGTGGCTGTTCGCCCTAATTTTGGCCTGCTCTAGCTCTTTTAGACAGTATCCACAAGCAAGAAATCTCTTTTGGGCCTCAGTTTGGCATCTTTCTAAATCATTATCAGAACTGCAAATTCAGCGCATTCGCAGAAATTCTCCATATGGTATACTCCTAATGAGATGACCAGGGTGAGCGCTACTAGCATGTAGAATTGCATTTCCTGCCGTCTTCTTTCTATGTAGTCTAGTTTGGATTTCACTATTACGGATCTAAATTTCAACGTCCAAGAATTGGATATCTGATTTACTAATGTCTGCAGTAAATTGTAAATTCAAATCATTGTTGTTGATAATTTTTACATATACACATGTATATAGATATACACATATATATATATATTCACTGAAAAAACCATAGGTTTCACACATGTTATAGTTAGCTGGACATTTTACTGATAAAAAACCATTGAAATTCCCCCGTTATAGTTAGTGCAGGCAACTATAACTCACGCGACCGCAATCCTCTGCTGATGCTAATACTGTATTTAGACACTTATTTGCCCATGTCTTCTTCCATTAAATTTTAGCTATACATATATTACAAATATTTTTTTTTCATAAAGACACATATGTCCTCAGCAGAGGATTGCGGTCGCGTGAGTTATAGTTGCCTGCACTAACTATAACGGGGGAATTTCAATGGTTTTTTATCAGTAAAATGTCCAGCTAACTATAACATGTGTGAAACCTATAGTTTTTTCAGTGAATTTGTACGGTTTTTTAGATGCTAAGTTACTTTACGCCATTCGTGGCGTGCGCGCCCACTTAACGCAGTTCGTTCCGTGCGCGCACGGTGAGCGCGCGGTGCGCTTCGCGCACCGCGCGCCCACTTTACGCAGTTAGTGCCGTGCACGCACGGTGGGCACGCGGTGCGCTAGGCGCACCGCGTGCCCACGTTACGCTAGATGGGCCATGTACGCACGATGCATGTAAAAAACCAATGAAATTCCACGTTATAGTTAGTGAAGGCAACTATAACTCACGCGACCGCAATCCTCTGCTAATGACATGTGTCTTTATGAAAAAAAAAATATTTGTAATATATGTATAGCTAAAATTTAATGGAAGAAGACATGGGCAAATAAGTGTCTAAATACAGTATTAGCATCAGCAGAGGATTGCGGTCGCGTGAGTTATAGTTGCCTTCACTAACTATAACGTGGAATTTCATTGGTTTTTTACGAGTGAAATGTACAGCTAACTATAACTTGTGTGAAACCTATGGTTTTTTCAGTGAATATAGATATACACATACACAGATATAGATATATAGATATACACATACACAGATATAGATATATAGATATAGACACAGATATAGATATAGACACAGATATAGATATAGACACAGATATAGATATAGACACACAGATATACACACACAGATATACACACACAGATATACACACACAGATACACAGATATAGATACACAGATATAGATACACACACACACACAGATATACACACACAGATATACACATACACAGATATACACACACACAGATATACACATACATAGATATACACATACACAGATATACACATACACATACACACACACAGATATACACATACATAGATATACACATACACAGATATACACATACATAGATATACACATACATAGATATACACATACACAGATATACACACACAGATATACACATACACAGATATACACATACACACACATACACAGATACACATACACACACATACACAGATACACATACACACATACACAGATATACACATACACATACATACACAGATATACACATACACATACATACACAGATATACACATACACATACATACACAGATATACACATACACAGATATACACATACACAGATATACACATACACAGATATACACATACACAGATATACACATACATAGATATACACATACATAGATATACACATACATAGATATACACATACATAGATATACACATACATAGATATACACATACATAGATATACACATACATAGATATACACATTATCTACTGGTGGTCGCCAGTAGATAGTTATAGTTAGGACCGTGTTTTCATAGGAAATCCGCAACATTCTATTTGGAATAACTTTGGCGCCGGTTGACGAATCCTCGTGAAATTTTCAAAATAGGTGGGGCGCTCCGCTCTGCTCCTTCCCTGAAAGTCTCGGGGGGATTCGTCAAGCGGGGGCTGAGAAAAAGGGGGGGGTCCCAAAACGCGTTTTCCCCATGCATTTTTCCATAGGACCTTTAGTCCAAGCTACAGCCCGAACGGCTGAACAGAATTACTTGAAATTTGGCAGAGAGGTAGTCCTCAGGTCAGGGATGTGCCTTTTGCAGGTCTGGTGTAAATCTGTTCAGTATTTCCAGAGAAAATAGCATTTAAATCAATATATATATATCTATGAGCGCGCACCGTGCGCGTACGGTAAAATGTACCGTACGCGCATGCTGCCGTGCGCGAGCGCGATTCTGATTGGTTGTTAGATCTTAGTAAACATTCGAATCGGTTCAAAACCAGGAAGTGTCGGCCGCCATTTTGTCTCTCGCAGTCTGAGGGGGTGAAAAACAAAGGTGGAGAACGTGAAAAGGGGGCAGGGTGGACAGTTCCTGACCCCCTAGCCTTGGTCAGGGGGTCCCAGAAGGACCCCCAAGGGCCAACATTTATTTTAATTTTTTTCGAAAAATCGCGGGGTACGTGTAACGTGCGCGTACGGTAGAAACGGAAAAATTCCGCGAACTGCGTAACGTGGGCGCTCGGTGCGTGAAGCGCACCGAGGGCCCACAGCACGCGCACGGTGCGAAACCTTAAAAAAATAAATAAATACAGAACTTAGCATTTAAAAAAACGTACAAATTCACTGAAAAAACCATATGTTTCACACACGTTCTAGTTAGGAATTAGCATTTCAAAAACCTTGCAAATTCACTTAAAAAACCATAGGTTTCACACATGTTATAGTTAGCTGGACATTTCACTCGTGAAAAACCATTGAAATTCCCCCGTTATAGTTAGTGCAGGCAACTATAACTCACGCGACCGCAATCCTCTGCGGATGACGTCAGATATTACATCACTGATTACATGTGTCTTTCTGAAAAATAAATATTTGTAATATATGTATAGCTAAAGATTAATGGAAGAAGACATGGGTAAATAGGTGTCTAAATACAGTGATGTAATATCTGACGTCATCAGCAGAGGATTGCGGTCGCGTGAGTTATAGTTGCCTGCACTAACTATAACGGGGGAATTTCAATGGTTTTTCACGAGTGAAATGTCCAGCTAACTATAACATGTGTGAAACCTATGGTTTTTTAAGTGAATTTGCAAGGTTTTTTAAATGCTAATTCCTAACTATAACGTGTGTGAAACCTATGGTTTTTTCAGTGAATATAGATATACACATATACAGATTCACTGAAAAAACCATGGGTTTCACACACGTTATAGTTAGGAATTAGCATTTAAAAAACCTTAGAAATTCACTGAAAAAACCATAGGTTTCACACACGTTATAGTTAGGAATTAGCATTTTAAAAACCTTAGAAATTTAGTGAAAAAACCATAGGTTTCACACATGTTATAGTTAGCTGGACATTTTACTCGTAAAAAACCAATGAAATTGCCCCGTTATAGTTAGTTCAGCTAACTATAACTCGCGCGCCCGCAATGCACTGCTGATGACGTCACATATTACATCACTCATGACATGGTCAGTGACATCACTCATGACATCACTGATGACATCTCAAATGACATCACTGATGACCTCACTGATGACATCATCCTTGTGATAGAGTGGCAGACCTCCTCTCACCTTAATATAAGCTTTGATACACACATTCAAAAATAGAGACTAAAAATTTCAAAACAATGGACATACCAATACCAGTTACAACAACCTCTTCAGTAATTCTAAGATCCACATACACATCCACTCATTCACCAACAGTCCTATACAGTCACTCATACATGTACTCACTCATCATATGTACTCATACATCTATACATCCTGTTACACAATGCCACTCATCCATAGAGTTACTCACACACATAGTCACTCATGCTAATAAAGAATCAAACATACATTTACTTGCATATACAGTTATACACACACCACCACACTTACTTCTACGGAAACTTACACATACTTAGTCTTTTAAACAATCACTTATAGAAACACATACTTATTCATACAGGAACTCTTTCAATCTCTCACTTTCACATATACTCACATATATACACCAATAGTCACATATACTAGTTTAAAACGTATGTAGTTACTCCTGAAGACACTATTGAGACAGTCATTCACTCACTAACACACCCATACACACACTCATCCACCCATACAGTCCTGCACACATGCTGTGTTCAACACATACAAACAGTGAGTCACTCATTCATGCACCGATGCACTACGTAATACCCCCCACCGAACCATGCAGACACTCAGACTGATACTCAAAAAAACAACTAATAACCTAAATAGGCACCCATGTAGCTACTCACCAACCCATGCAGCCACTTATACACAAAGTGAGAGACTGATACAGATATTTACATATTTAAACATTACTCACTAAGCCATGTATTCACTATGATACACTTAATCAGTCAGTTACACAATCAATTTTTCAAAAACAAATCATCCATTTAGACACTTATATACCCATTTATTCTTCCATCGACCATGAGATATACATATATAAAACATATTTAATTTTCAGAATAACACACATTCACTGGATGATGTCATCAGTGATGTCATCAGTGATGTCATTTGAGATGTCATCAGTGATGTCATGAGTGATGTCACTGACCATGTCATGAGTGATGTAATATGTGACGTCATCAGCAGTGCATTGCGGGCGCGCGAGTTATAGTTAGCTGAACTAACTATAACGGGGCAATTTCATTGGTTTTTTACGAGTAAAATGTCCAGCTAACTATAACATGTGTGAAACCTATGGTTTTTTCACTAAATTTCTAAGGTTTTTAAAATGCTAATTCCTAACTATAACGTGTGTGAAACCTATGGTTTTTTCAGTGAATTTCTAAGGTTTTTTAAATGCTAATTCCTAACTATAACGTGTGTGAAACCCATGGTTTTTTCAGTGAATTTGCAAGGTTTTTTAAATGCTAATTCCTAACTATAACGTGTGTGAAACCCATGGTTTTTTCAGTGAATTTGCAAGGTTTTTTAAATGCTATTTTTTTTTATATTCTTCATTTTTTTCAAACATTTTTATTTTAATTTTCTTATCTTTTATAAAGACTATGCTTTAATTTTTAAAATCCTTAAATATTTTTTTTATATATATTTTTTAAAATAAACATGTAAAATTTATTTCCAGATTTTTTTTTTTTTTTTTTTTTTTTTATAGTACGCGTACCGTAAGCTCACGGTAAGCGTACGGTTTACGCAACGTCCGTAATCTATCTACGCTGCTTGCGTATAGTTACGCACTTTGCGTAGCCGCGCGTACTGCGCGTGGGACGCGTGCGCGCTTACGCAACACGCGCACGTTACGCGGAAGTGCCGGGAAATGACTGTTATGCGCATGTGCGCAAGCGCGTGTCTTTTTTACGCGCACGCGTACTTTTTGCCGTAAGCGCACCGTAAGCGTACCGTAAGCGTACGGTAGGTCATGTGATCTTGAAACACAACTTTTGATTGGTTGAAACTACTTTCAGTTCTAGAACTCTCCTACACCACACCCATTCCCCTCATTTCTGCTTGTGATCCCTTGGGAGAAGGAGCTGGTTTGTCTTTGGGATACGATGGCAGAACAGCAGAGCTCTTCTGAGAGTGAGGCTAGCACCAGCAGCACTGTCTTGAGGCAGAGAGCGAGGAAAGTAAAACCTTCTTATGTTTGGGATTATTTTACTTTTCCAGAAGGCCAGCAAAAGGTGAATGCACCCTTAGTTACTTGCAAGCTGTGTAAGCGTGTACTTTCTAGAGGTAATCCTGACAGGAAGTATTCCTTTGGGAATCACACCATGATGAGGCACCTCAAGGATGTACACAAAAGGACACATGCTCAACTTTTTGGAGGTAACTCTTCAGAAAGACGAGCCAGTACATCCACAGCAGCTCAGCCTGGACCATCACCTGCAGAGCTTACTCCTTCTTCTGCAGCTCAGGTGAGCCCTTCATCTGTGGGGGGAGAATCTCCTTTTGCTGGCCCTCTGGAAATGAACCCTCGATTTCGGAAGGTTGATATTCATTGCACATTTTGTAAAGCTCTAATTTGTTATAGGGAGACCAGTGTTTCCCTAGTGAATAACAAAATAGATCAGCACATTTGTAGCTTTGAATGATTTTCCCATGGTTCCTTTCCTCTGTCCCTGCATGAACACAACGGTTCTTTTAAGAGCCAACCTTATCTTTCATCTTTTTTTTACATTTTTTTTAAAAAACTTTTTTTTTTTTTTACCGTACGCGTACGGTAAGCGTACCTTTTTTTTTATTTTTTAAAAAAAACACTAAAAATCATTTTTCACATTACAAGGTCCTTGAAAGACTACAATTATTACTATTGACTTACCATACTCACTGAAAAAAATATTTATTCATTTGTTTTTTTAAAAAATAGTTTTTAAAATGGTTGTAGTTTACGAAAATTTTCTATATCGATCTGAAAAAAAAGAAAAAAGTATTAATATTTTTAAAACATTTTATAATACAGTACACATATTTACATTTTTTTCCAAAAAATATTTTTGCCTTATTTTTGCTGTTTTCAGAATATATTGCATTTCACTATAAATTGTGAAAGCAATTGCATTCATCATTTTACAGCGGGCAAAAAAAAATAACAATCTCAAAGATTGTATTAAAAAAGCCCAGAATCTCTTCTCACTTAAACTTATCATTACAGAAATGCATATTATTCTTAAAAAATGTCATCTAAAAACAATACTTTTTTCTTTAAAATACCGTCTGATATTTTTGTTTCAGAAGTACATTCACAATAATATATCTCAAATAACTCCAAAATACATCTGATTTTATTTCCTTTAGGCCAAATAGTATTTTTTATTCTTTCCCTGGAATAAATTTCCAAGGGAAAACCATTAAAATTCTAAAGTTTAATCTGTCCAGATCTCACCGATTCTCTGTAACATTTTGGTTCACGAAAATTTTTCGAATAATTTATTTAGTCCACAATAGAATTGCTTACTTTTCCACATGGCCAAATAGTAATTTTTGAAATCATTTTTGAAAAAATTTCCAGTGGCAGTCCAATAACATTCCAAAATTTAAAATGTGCAGAAGTTACCGATAATCTCTAAATTATTGGTTTTTCAAAATTGCATTAAAAATTTAAAAAGTCCACATTACAATTGGTTATCTTTCCTTTAGGCCAAATGATAATTTTAAAAATCTTTTTTCTACAAAATTGCAATGGTAATCCTGTAAAATGGTAAAATTATTTTGTCCAGATCTTGCCAAGTCTCTCTAAAATTTAGGTTTCAGGAAGATTAGATAGGAATTTGCTAAATCAAAAGGCAAACGTTGTTTGAAAATCAATTGGGAATCATTACACAGTGTCCATCCTTTTTCACATTTTAGATAAACTGTGTAATGTCCAGAAGTAACAGTAGGTCCATCATGGAAAATTATTGCAACAGTTACAAAAGTTTTTCCTGAAATTGATAATTGCTGTCCTGTAAACTTCTTTATTAAAGTATCCAATTTTGATCCATCAGCTCTACATCGTTGCATCATTAAAATTACATACTGTCCGTATTCCCTTAAAATTAATGTTGATAACATGTCAGAATTACACTCACCACATTTCATGCTATGATTAGCATCTTTAACTAAGTTTGCAAAAGTGACTGTTTTACTCTCTGGCAATGTCAAATAAATAAACCTTTCATTATCAACAATAGAACCACTTATATTATAACAATTATCACAACTATGTTCCCATTTATAAGAGAGACCAAAAAAAATGTCAATGGGAACTCCTTCTTCTTCCACTACCTGAAGAAAATACATCAAAAATTCGTGAGCATCTTGCTGTTCATTTTGAGAAAACTGTGTTCGTCCTGAACATACATCTAAAAGTTTTCTAATATCAGTAGCACTTTCTATTTGAGTTTTATCTTTACTCAGCTTTTGAAAAAGGAGACTGAGCTCTGAACAGAATCTTTTTCCCTGATTTATTATTATCTGCTCTTGCAAACTTTCCAGATAAAAAGCAACATTCAGCACTACATTTGCGTAGCAGTTGACACCAGAGCTATTTTCAAAATGACATCCTACAACCTGTTCTTCATTTTCCTTATTCTTTTTGCTTGCAATTACATCACTCCTCTTTTTTTTCCTCTTCTCTACATCTTCATTACAGATATTCTCATTTCTCCTTTTACGAGAAACTACACGTTTCTCCAACACAGGATACTGACCTAAATGAGGAGCATAGCTTCTTCTTAATCTATTATACTCCTTTACACAGTTTGTATCAGCACTAACTTTTGAGTCATCGAAGTCTATCATGAATAAACCTGATAATGTTTTGACTCGTGACAAAGCAACATATGCCATACCTTCTTTGAACACACTAGATCCAATGTTCACAAATGCACAATCTACAGTCAATCCTTGAGACTTGTGAATAGTTACAGCATATGCTAGAGAAAACGGAAACTGCTTCCTACGTACATATAAGTCTTTCACAAGCATGAAACGAACTGAACAACGACAAATGTCTTTAACTTCCTCTATCTGATCAAATTTTATTTTTAACCATTCAATTCCATCTTTTTTCTGATAATTAATAAAACCCACAACTCTTCCCATCGCTCCATTTACTAAGCCTTTTTCAACATCCAAATTTCTCCTTAAAAACACTCTACAGTTCATGCAAACATATAGATTTTTTTCTAATCCTGCTGTTTTGGAGATGTTCTTCTCTAGTGAGTCCAATTTATTTTTCAGTTTGCCTGTTACTGTGACAGTAATTCTTCCATCCTCAATTTTGTCCACTGCTTCCAATTTCCTGATCTCTTCCTTTTCCAATTTCAAAAGCTCCTCATTAAATATTGAGCATTCACGTAGAGTTGGCATTAAGCAGATGACACTTTTGTTTTCTGCAATATTCTTGTATATTTTCTCTGCAACTATTTCTTCCTTTGGAAATAAGTTATGTAACAGCCGACTCTGTAATGCTTTTTTCCCAACTTCTGTGAGTAGTCCAATCCTGATATCTTTCAGAATACTTCCATATTCTTCATCGTTTGCTTGCCTCATATTAGTTGTAAGTTCCTTGTACTCAAAGAAGGACCAAATATTTGTATTTCCAATGCTTCCCAATGACTTCTTCGTGTCTTCATGTGTCACAGTATTAAACACTGGTTGTCCTTTAACCGGAGTAAGTTGCAAAAGATCCCCAAAAACTATGACGTGTTTTCCACCAAATAACACGTCATAGTCTGTCTTCAAAATTTGCTGCATTCTTAAATGCACAAAGGCAAGCATTAAGTTTGATACCATGCTCACCTCATCAATAATGAGAACTTGCATCTTCTTCAATACTCTTGAAACTTCCAAGCATGCTTCTCCAGTTAGCTTGTTGAATTGTATTTTGTTCTCATGCTCCACTGGTAACATTAGCAAACGATGTAAGGTGATTCCTTTTATGTTATATGCTGCTAACCCAGTTGGAGCAGTAACCACACAAGACAAAGTAGAATCTGTTTTTTGCTTTAGGTAGCTTCTGATGACTTTAATTAGGAAACTTTTTCCAGTGCCAGCTTGTCCGCTTACATACATCCTGATTGGATGAAATGATGTGCATGAGCACTCTTTTTTTTCATGTAGAAATCCGTGATCAATTTTGTTTTTGATCTCTTCATAAATTTGTTGCTGCTCTTGATTCAGTTGTCTTTCCAAATTTTCTAAGTCTATAAATTCTTCTTGAGCTTGATTCATAGCCGTTTCCACTTCATTCATGGCTATTGATGCTTCATTTTCAACGATTGGTTGTCCTAGGGGATCTTGACTGTATGTTCCTGAACTTTGGCTGTCCTGAGAACTGTCTCTAGCAATTTCTGCTGCAATTGTAGTTTCCTGTTCAATTTCTTCATTTAACATTTGCAGATAAGTTGAGAATGTACTGCATTGTATGCTGTCTTTGCAAGCATTAAAAGAATCTTCATAGCTCTGGAATTCTCCCAGTAGTTCATCCTCTGAACGCCATGGTTTAAACAACTGTAAAAGAGCCAAGTAGTAAAATTCTTTCTTGTCGGTAGTGTCGCAACTCAGCTTCCGGTGATTTATCAAACTTCCTTTGGTTTGCTTCACCAAACATCCTTCTTCACCAACGACTTTATATTTTCCATTATTGATGTCTTCTGCAGCTTTCCGTGAATAAATGTAGTTCTGCAGCACTTCATAGAGACACATGTTCTCCAGATGATGACTTCTCTTGGGATAATATGTGTCCAACATGTTTGTTTTCAATATATCTGTACTTTCAGGTTCGAACTGTGCCAAATATTCAATTTCTCCAACAGATTTCAGTACCCGATTTCTCATTGCTGCAAGGCCTAAACTTGCCCAAATTATTCTTCTTGACTTCGAGTAGAGACTTGCAGAAGATAATCTATCTGAACATTCGTAGGATCCAATTTCTCGATGCGATAACATCTTCAAACTGAAACTGTACAGCTTCTTACTGACAGTCTTCTCGTGAGAAATCTCTTCCCACATTTCCTTCAATTCTGTTTTTTCTGATTTCGTAATGTAAGACGTTACATATCGAGCAACAGCAATGGAATTGTCAGCAACATACTGTATATCCATGTTAGCGTTCCACATGGATAAAATGACTGGGTTGTAGTCATTTATATTTTTTGATTCTTCTTTTCTTTTAAGGTTGTAGGTATTCTTAGGTGATTTTCTTGTGATAGTATGTCTCACAGCTGACATAAAACTGTTGACTCTTCCATTTGTAAGAACAGGTCTAGGAAATCCAAATCGACATTTAGTGTAGTATTTTTCTTTGCTCTTGTATTTCCGTCGACAGTATTTTCCACACCGATGACTTTGGAAACGTAGAACTTGCTCCTTTAACTTGTACTCTTCTGTGCTTTTAGGTATAGCACATGTTGCATATTCTTCAATGTAAGATAACACTGCTTCATCAGTATCTGTTCCAAACTTTGGGGCATCCTTGATCCACAGCAGCATATGAATATGAGGAGCACCTCTTGCCTGGTACTCTTTTCTCCAAAAGAAATCCACTACTTCTCCAAGGGGTGGATTTTTTTTATTGCAGATGAAGGACATCATAGCCTCAAATCTATGATTGAAATATCTGCAAACATTAACCGGATCCAATGAGCACAGTTCTCCTGCTGTCTTGTATTCGATGTTTTCAATGTTTGAATTGGCCTCTCGTAGAAAATCCAGTAAATCATCCCAAGCGTACTCGGCGCAGCTTAGGGTAAGGAACCATGTTGGTGTTCCTAAATTGCGTAACATGCATTTTAGTTCACCATGGCGTCGGTACCAATATTCATTTGTCCCACGCTGACAAGCCATCAGATTGATCAGTTGTGTTTCCAAATGATCATCTCGGTGCTGCACTTTCTCCATAAAATCCTTAGCAGACACATTTTGTAAATGTACTCCACTTTTTAAAATGTGATTTACTGCATAAGACAGTGCAGACAAGTCGCTTTCAAATAAAAGATGGAACAAATAAGGGATACTTTGTCGAAATCTGGGATCTTCAGCATATAGTCTTGTAGTCCGATACTCAGAAGCTGGAATCTGTTCCGGACGTTCATCGTATCGTCCTCCTTTTCCTTTAGGAAACAGCTGGGGAAAACATCGAGCTTCCAAGCTCTCCTCCCATACACTCACGGGATTTCCTTTTGCTTTCTTCATCTGAAAGAGATCAATATTGTCTCCCATAACTTCTTTCGAATGGAGAGGATGTATGCTAAAATGTTCATAAATTTCTTCTTCCTTTGACTTGTCCACTTTTTCAATTTGTCCACTTGGTGTTTCTGTATCTCCTTGTAAATCTTCTTCTTCTTCTTCTTCTACTATATAAATTGATTCATACCATTTGTTATTTTTTTTCAAATACAAATTTGCTCTTTGTACTTTCCGCACATCTACCAGCTCCTGCCAAATCTTCTTATTCTTTGTAGGTACACCATTAACCAGAATAATTAATGGTTCAGTTTCCAAAGTATCCGCATCAATAGTTTCCATATTTTTTTTCAAATCCAAGGGCAAATACACCACTCTACCTTTTAAACCTCTCAGTAAATCTGAAGGAGGTAATTTACCAGTTTTGGGCTCCATACGTACTATGGTCTGGAACGGATGAACACATTGAATGAGTATAGACTCATATGTATTTAATTCAGAAAGTTCAGCAGGAATAGCATCCAATTCTAAATTATTATGTACAGCTCTGGTCGGCATTCTATTTTCCTCTAACTTGTTGTAGCAGTATTTACAAATACGCTGATCTTCACCCAATTCAAAACAATTTTCAAGAAATATATATGTTGCAAAATCCATCCACTTATAATTATCTTCATTTTCACTCTTTCTGTAGAGATCAACATTCCTAGTTTGTTTTCTATAATGAGTTCTGCGGCAACAAATACAAGTAACATTTGGTCTTTCATTAGAGACTATTGCAAATTTTGTTATGTGATCATTAAATGTCTTACTTACACAAGGTTCTACATTCTCTTCCACTTCTGCCTCATTTACTGTGTCCTTCTCTGCACTGTTTTGTTCAGGACCAAAGTAACAAAACTGAATTTCATCAACAACCTTCTCTACATCTGATACCGTTCCTCGGAACAGAGCCCTATTCAATTCATTTAACTTTATTGCTGGACTTTTGGCAAAATACAACCGTCTCACAAACTTTCTCATTTCAGTATGATGAACAGCCAGCATCCTAAAATGATGGAAAACACTATTGCACACTTTTCTAGATAGACAAGCAAGAGAATGACCCTGCAAACCAGTATTCTCTCTCACTCTGCATGGATCCAGACTTTGAAGCACCTTAATCTTTTGTTTTACACTTTTTTTACTATATTCTCTTAGAAACTCTCGAAATCTGTCAATAGATTCCTGACGCACAGTGCAAATACTACTACAATTCCAAGTGTACACTGGGGCTTTAGGACGTCTCCCCATTGCCTCATCTGCCATCACTTGTACCTCATCTCTTGGAACCATTATCTCCTTCTCCATTATGCAACCATTTTTTACTTCGTATGAACGACCTCTGGTGTCAACTGCATGCAGCAAACTATTACTTTGAAAATAGCTCTCTTCATTAAAAAAAGGTTCACTACTTGAGCTATGCATCCACTTTCCTAAAAACACTTTACAAAAATTTGTTCTGTTCACTACTCTTTTGCTTTTGCTTTGTGATTTCAGTACATTAACCATTTTATCTAATGTACGCATCCTATTCAAAATTAATATGAATAGTTTCCTTTTTAATTCTAATGCCTTTGCTGCAATGGCTTCAATTTCTTTTTTTCTCTTATAATATTTAGCCTTTTGCTTATATTTCTTTATATCCTTTATCAAATTGGACATAACTCTTCTCTGAAACATTTTTCTACGTATCTCTTTAAATGCTGTTTTTCTGTTTATGTTAAACTTTTCAATTGCAGAAGGTATATTTGCATTAACTAAATCCTCAATTTTTTGCAGTTCTGTAGGTTTTGTTACATTTTTCCGAGAACAGACATTTTGTACATTTTTGTTTGTTTTCAATATTTTGTTTAGGAATTGTCTTTTTTGCTTACCAGAAGATTTTTTCTTTTTCCCAACATCAGCATCTTCTACTAACTTTGGTCCTCCAGTTGTCCTCAAATATAGTTTTTTTTTTAGCGTTTTTTGAACTCGAGATTTTGTAGGCATCTTAAATTTTGTTCACTGTTCTTCAGCAATACCTGCAAAAAAACTAAAAAAAAAATTCTTTATTGTATTTAAATATATTACTACATTTCTTTTCACAATAGTCACAAAACGAAATTTCTTTGCCAATTTGAATGCACACAAACTCCTCTTTTTTTTTGGGCAAGTGAAAATCTGTATAACAAACTGTCACATTATGAAACCAAGCTGTTTTTTTTTCAGACCACCACCGTGTGTATTCTCTGTGACTGCCTACACTCCAGCAGGGGCAACCAGCCTTAGTGATGCTGAATGTATTTGCATTACAGACTTAAACCTGAAAACCCCACTCGCTTCTAATTACTGTGCATGACTATACATGGCAAGCACATGGGTGTGTGCTAAACCTCTGCTTCTTCCCCCAAAAATTCGCTCCTCTTTTCCATCTACTGCAACTGTGAAATCACCAGAGCAAGACGCAATACATTTCTGCCTATAATTCTTCTATGCACACAGAGTCATGTTTTCACATTAGTGCCAAAACGAAATTTCTTTGCCAATTTGAAAGCACACTTACTGCTCTTTTTTTTTCGGGGGCAAGTGTATATCTCTTTTTTCAATTTGAAATCACTTTTACAGACTGACACATTCTGAAACCTTTTTTTTTAATTTATTTAAATGCACATGTCCAAGCAGTTTTTTTTTCAGACCACCACCGTGTGCATTCTCTGTGACTGCCTACACTCCAGCAGGGGCAACCAGCCTTAGTGATGCTGAATGTATTTGCATTACAGACTTAAACCTGAAAACCCCACTCGCTTCTAATTACTGTGCATGACTATACATGGCAAGCACATGGGTGTGTGCTAAACCTCTGCTTCTTCCCCCAAAAATTCGCTCCTCTTTTCCATCTACTGCAACTGTGAAATCACCAGAGCAAGACGCAATACATTTCTGCCTATAATTCTTCTATGCACACAGAGTCATGTTTTCACATTAGTGCCAAAACGAAATTTCTTTGCCAATTTGAAAGCACACTTACTGCTCTTTTTTTTTCGGGGGCAAGTGTATATCTCTTTTTTCAATTTGAAATCACTTTTACAGACTGACACATTCTGAAACCTTTTTTTTAAATTTATTTAAATGCACATGTCCAAGCAGTTTTTTTTTCAGACCACCACCGTGTGTATTCTCTGTGACTGCCTACACTCCAGCAGGGGCAAACAGCCTTAGTGATGCTGAATGTATTTGCATTACAGACTTAAACCTGAAAACCCCACTCGCTTCTAATTACTGTGCATGACTATACATGGCAAGCACATGGGTGTGTGCTAAACCTCTGCTTCTTCCCCCAAAAATTCGCTCCTCTTTTCCATCTACTGCAACTGTGAAATCACCAGAGCAAGACGCAATACATTTCTGCCTATAATTCTTCTATGCACACAGAGTCATGTTTTCACATTAGTGCCAAAACGAAATTTCTTTGCCAATTTGAAAGCACACTTACTGCTCTTTTTTTTTCGGGCCAAGTGAAAATCTCTTTTTACACTTTGAAATCACTTTTACAGACTGACACATTCTGAAACCTTTTTTTTAAAATTTATTTAAATGCACATGTCCAAGCTGTTTTTTTTTCAGACCACCACCGTGTGTATTCTCTGTGACTGCCTACACTCCAGCAGGGGCAACCAGCCTTAGTGATGCTGAATGTATTTGCATTACAGACTTAAACCTGAAAACCCCACTCGCTTCTAATTACTGTGCATGACTATACATGGCAAGCACATGGGTGTGTGCTAAACCTCTGCTTCTTCCCCCAAAAATTCGCTCCTCTTTTCCATCTACTGCAACTGTGAAATCACCAGAGCAAGACGCAATACATTTCTGCCTATAATTCTTCTATGCACACAGAGTCATGTTTTCACATTAGTGCCAAAACGAAATTTCTTTGCCAATTTGAAAGCACACTTACTGCTCTTTTTTTTTCGGGCCAAGTGAAAATCTCTTTTTACACTTTGAAATCACTTTTACAGACTGACACATTCTGAAACCTTTTTTTTAAATTTATTTAAATGCACATGTCCAAGCTGTTTTTTTTTCAGACCACCACCGTGTGTATTCTCTGTGACTGCCTACACTCCAGCAGGGGCAACCAGCCTTAGTGATGCTGAATGTATTTGCATTACAGACTTAAACCTGAAAACCCCACTCGCTTCTAATTACTGTGCATGACTATACATGGCAAGCACATGGGTGTGTGCTAAACCTCTGCTTCTTCCCCCAAAAATTCGCTCCTCTTTTCCATCTACTGCAACTGTGAAATCACCAGAGCAAGACGCAATACATTTCTGCCTATAATTCTTCTATGCACACAGAGTCATGTTTTCACATTAGTGCCAAAACGAAATTTCTTTGCCAATTTGAAAGCACACTTACTGCTCTTTTTTTTTCGGGCCAAGTGAAAATCTCTTTTTACACTTTGAAATCACTTTTACAGACTGACACATTCTGAAACCTTTTTTTTTAAATTTATTTAAATGCACATGTCCAAGCTGTTTTTTTTTCAGACCACCACCGTGTGTATTCTCTGTGACTGCCTACACTCCAGCAGGGGCAACCAGCCTTAGTGATGCTGAATGTTTTTGCATTACAGACTTAAACCTGAAAACCCCACTCGCTTCTAATTACTGTGCATGACTATACATGGCAAGCACATGGGTGTGTGCTAAACCTCTGCTTCATCCCCCAAAAATTCGCTCCTCTTTTCCATCTACTGCAACTGTGAAATCACCAGAGCAAGACGCAATACATTTCTGCCTATAATTCTTCTATGCACACAGAGTCATGTTTTCACATTAGTGCCAAAACGAAATTTCTTTGCCAATTTGAAAGCACACTTACTGCTCTTTTTTTTTCGGGGGCAAGTGTATATCTCTTTTTTCAATTTGAAATCACTTTTACAGACTGACACATTCTGAAACCTTTTTTTTTAATTTATTTAAATGCACATGTCCAAGCAGTTTTTTTTTCAGACCACCACCGTGTGTATTCTCTGTGACTGCCTACACTCCAGCAGGGGCAACCAGCCTTAGTGATGCTGAATGTATTTGCATTACAGACTTAAACCTGAAAACCCCACTCGCTTCTAATTACTGTGCATGACTATACATGGCAAGCACATGGGTGTGTGCTAAACCTCTGCTTCTTCCCCCAAAAATTCGCTCCTCTTTTCCATCTACTGCAACTGTGAAATCACCAGAGCAAGACGCAATACATTTCTGCCTATAATTCTTCTATGCACACAGAGTCATGTTTTCACATTAGTGCCAAAACGAAATTTCTTTGCCAATTTGAAAGCACACTTACTGCTCTTTTTTTTTCGGGCCAAGTGAAAATCTCTTTTTACACTTTGAAATCACTTTTACAGACTGACACATTCTGAAACCTTTTTTTTTAAATTTATTTAAATGCACATGTCCAAGCTGTTTTTTTTTCAGACCACCACCGTGTGTATTCTCTGTGACTGCCTACACTCCAGCAGGGGCAACCAGCCTTAGTGATGCTGAATGTTTTTGCATTACAGACTTAAACCTGAAAACCCCACTCGCTTCTAATTACTGTGCATGACTATACATGGCAAGCACATGGGTGTGTGCTAAACCTCTGCTTCATCCCCCAAAAATTCGCTCCTCTTTTCCATCTACTGCAACTGTGAAATCACCAGAGCAAGACGCAATACATTTCTGCCTATAATTCTTCTATGCACACAGAGTCATGTTTTCACATTAGTGCCAAAACGAAATTTCTTTGCCAATTTGAAAGCACACTTACTGCTCTTTTTTTTTCGGGGGCAAGTGTATATCTCTTTTTTCAATTTGAAATCACTTTTACAGACTGACACATTCTGAAACCTTTTTTTTTAATTTATTTAAATGCACATGTCCAAGCAGTTTTTTTTTCAGACCACCACCGTGTGTATTCTCTGTGACTGCCTACACTCCAGCAGGGGCAACCAGCCTTAGTGATGCTGAATGTATTTGCATTACAGACTTAAACCTGAAAACCCCACTCGCTTCTAATTACTGTGCATGACTATACATGGCAAGCACATGGGTGTGTGCTAAACCTCTGCTTCTTCCCCCAAAAATTCGCTCCTCTTTTCCATCTACTGCAACTGTGAAATCACCAGAGCAAGACGCAATACATTTCTGCCTATAATTCTTCTATGCACACAGAGTCATGTTTTCACATTAGTGCCAAAACGAAATTTCTTTGCCAATTTGAAAGCACACTTACTGCTCTTTTTTTTTCGGGCCAAGTGAAAATCTCTTTTACAGACTGACACATTATGAATCCACCATGTGTAACTACAACAAAAACAATTCCCATTTCTATTATTCATTTCTTAAGTTACCACATACATCCCCTCTCAAACTGTAAACTCACCTTTAAAATTAGTTAGTTGTGAAAGAAATGTGTCACTCAAACAGCAGATTATCAGAGCCAGGATCTCTGTTCTGTACACCTCTCTCCTCTCAGCAGAACCAGATAATGGCAAACTTTCCCTCTATTTTTCCACACATATACATGTAAGTTTCAAATCTCAGTGCTTCCCCCTTTTTTTCAAATGTAATGACACATTTCTATTGGTTGAAAACCAACCCTTTTCCAAAAGTACCCTGCCCCCAACTTGACTTCTGCCTAGTACCCTTCCCCCAACTTGACTTCTGCCTGCTACCATAGCAACAGCTCATGGAACACTGCTGTGTGCAGTTAGGTCAGAAGTTCGACACACAATGTTTCAATTCCACAGAGCAAGAGTGCTTGACTTTTCAAACCTAACTGCAAATCCATAGTACTGTTCTTTGGTTACACATTTTTTTGTACCAATACAAAACATGCTTCTATTAATTTTCACATACAGCCTAGTTTTTTTTCTAGAATGGTATGAAACAGCCAATCAGTTCTTTTTGTTTTGTAAAAAATATGTATGCCTCCATTTCCAAACTGTCTTTCTTTTCATATTGCCATTCTACTGAAAGACACCTCCTGAGTGCATCCAGTTCTCCTTTGAAGATGTTCACAGTGTGGATTGTAGGGCACAGCTATGTCTTCTGGAGTGAAAAGTTTGCAGAGAAAACAGATATGGTGAGAGACCTTGCTTTGCCAAATGTAGACATTAAATGGATTGGTCAGAGAGGGTTAAAGTGGCACCAATTGATGCCATTGGTGAAATCCTTCATGCAAATCCAACACCCTGACCTCATAATAGTGCACTGTGGTGGCAATGACCTAGGCACTTTGACTGGGGTAGGTCTGGAAATGCTTATGAAGGACACCTTTGCACAACTGTTTACACTTTTCCCTAAAACTGCCTTTGTGTTTTCCAACATATGCCAAAGGCAAAAATGGAACTGGTCCAATCATTTCTGTCCACAGATTGACAAAGCAAGAAAGCACGTCAACAAATCTGTTTCTGCTTTCCTCCGTGACTATGGTATGGGTGCCATTTACCACAACAACTTGCGTTACGACATGCAAGACATTTATAGAGGAGATGGTGTGCACTTCAATGATGAAGGGAACAGAGTCTTCCTCTTGAACCTTAGACTCTGCATCGGTACTTACTTGTAGGTACCACTAAAAAAATGACTCCATAAACACAACAGCTCTTTTTAGAGCTCCCTAATTTCTAAACTCTTAAATCTGATTTTCATTTATTTATTTTTATTTTTTTTACCGTACGCTTACCGTGAGCTTACCGTACGCGTACCCCGTGATTTTTTTTAAAATCAATAAATGTTTTTTTTGTACTTTTCTGTCCTTCTTTGACCCCCTTACAATTGTTAGGGGGTCTGTAACTCTCCTCATTGCCCCCTTTCCTTGTTTTCACTCTTTTTTTTCAGAGTGAAATACACAAAATGGCGGCCGCCGCTTCCTGGTTTCGGCCGATTCGAATGTTTACTAAGATCTAAGAGCCAATCAGAATCGCGCTCGCGCACGCCACCGTACGCTTACCGTAAGCGTACGGTAAGCGTACCGTAAGCTGGCTCAGATATATATATTGATTTAAAGGCTATTTTCTCAAAATCAACTGAACTGATTTACACCAAACCTACAAAAGGCACTTCCTTGACCTACGGACTACCTCTCTGCCAAATTTCTAGTAATTCTGTTCAGCCGTTCGGGCTGTAGCTCGTTCTAAAGGTCCTATGGAAAAATGCATGGGAAAAACGCGTTTTGGGACCCCCCTTTTATCTCAGCCCCCGCTTGACGGATCCCCCCGAGACTTTCAGGGTAGGAGCGGAGCGTAGCGCCCCACCTATTTTGAGAAATTCGCGAGGATTCGTCGACCGGCGCCAAAGTTATTCAAAATAGAATGTTGAGGTTTTCCTATGGAAACGTGGTCCTAACTATAACTACCTACTGGCGACCGCCAGTAGGTAATACACATATATACATATATAGATATGCACATATATAGATATACACATATATAGATATACACATACACATATATAGATATACTCATACACATACACATATATAGATATACACAGGGCTCGAAAAATGTACTCGCCCACTCGCAAATGCGAGTCAATTTCTTTCAGGGCGAGACAGTTTTCAGGCCTACTTGACCGGCCTGGCGAGTGAGCTCTTCATTCCCAGCCAGCCGTCCGAATACCTACACAGATTAACTTGCTAAGCGATATCAGTACGGGCGAAACGGGCAGAGAAGGAAAAGGACTGTCTTTTCCTTCGTGCCCAAATAAGACAAAGACATTGTCTAGTTCCTCTGCCGCTGGCAGCTACCCCCACCCCCTTTTTGTTCCCTCTCTCTCTTCCATCTTACTGTCGCCCTCATGCTCATTTAGTAAAACCAAGACTTCAAGAAACTCGTATTACCTTCTCTTTCTTCCTTTCGTTTATTTGCTCCCTTGGGAAATGGATCCAAAAAAGAAAAACAACTTGCTGGATACGTCGGCTTTTTCTGACATTTTTCAATTTCAAGTGCAGCCTCGGGGTGGAGAGAAATAAAACATTCAAAATATGAAAAAACTAAAGCAAGACAGAGTAGTTGCAAGGTGGCCAGATAATCCAGATTGAGTTATTCACCCCTAAACACATTAGCGCCACTTTACAGTGTTTGCCAGTGAAGTGCTACTTTTGTTTCCTCCTAGCTCTTTGAACATTGTTTTTCCTGGGTGGGAAAGTGCACTATTCATGAAGGTACTGAAATACTGTGGCTCTGTATTCACAAAACGTGGTCTTTTTAAACCACACTGCTTTGGTAAGGATATAAGCAATGGGCATTGAAACGGGCCCCTTCTGGACCCTGTAGTCATGTAAAAGAAAAAGGTAACCATGTTGTTCCTAGTTACATTTCACATGCTTTACTCATTATTGCATTCTCTACCAGTGTTTGCTTTTTCTAGGATGTTAATTTTTTTAAGGCAGCATATTGCTCCTAATTAGTGTGTAATTTGAATTGAGTCGTATCCAGGTGTTTATAGCGGGTCAGTGCAGTGCAAATTTCTCTCAATGGGGCAGTATGGTGTTCAGTGGAGGAGAGGATGTGGCACTATGGTCAGAGCAGCTGAATTTGGAACTGGGGTACCAGGTTCAGCCTTCATGACCAGTCCACCAGACCATCTCCCTGAGAGAGCACATTCCCATGCTAAGCCTTAGAAGGCCCCACAAGATCTTAAAAGCCCTGGTGTCTTAGCACCAGCAGGTGGACCCTAGCAGTAGCAAGTGTAGGTTAACCTTGAAGGCCTGTCCACCACAATTAATTCTGAAGTTCACCTCCAGTCTTGAAGGCAGGCCTATGAAGCAGCACACCAGAGTGACAGTGACTCTGTCACTAAGGTCACAGGACCCTTGAGCATGTGTTATCTGGGGCCGTACTCTAATATGTTTAAGGTACGGCGGTGTACCCGAGGACTGCTAAGAGGGTCTTATTTTGCAGATTTATATAGCCCTTACTCGACCCGAAGGTATTGGGAGTGCTTAACATGAGCACCAGTTATGGTACACAAGGACACACTCATTTTTGTTAGGCACAGGGAGATTAAGTGATTAGCCCAGATGACAGGGGCCGTAATCTAGTATGTTAAGGTACAGCGATGAACCGGAGTACTGCTAAGAGTTTTCATCCGGGGCCACGCTCTAGTATGTTTAATGTACAGTAGTGTACCCGAGTACTGCTGAGTGTTTATC
>NC_140583.1:971272609-971277609 GCF_964204655.1 Triturus cristatus
CGCTGAAAGTGGTTTGAACACAGTTTTCAATCCTCAGCCTCTTAATATTGAAAGATGGTGCTGTTCTCCACGACGCAGGCCGCCGTGACATTAATTGATTCCAATGGTGCCCTTCAGCTTTGAGAACGCACTCGGCAACTGCCTCCCATGGGGTTTAAACATCAGCTTGTGTCAGCATTCCTGGAATTAAATCATCGCCCGACGCGTTTCAGGGTACTTCACCCCTTAATCATGGGCTGCTTAAACAAAGTTAGTACACGAATGTTCTCCTTTTAAAGACGTTGTTTAATTGGCTCATTATCCTCAGTGGGTTGTGCTTAGTGCTTAGAGCATGTTGGGACTCGTAGTCCTAAGGAGAAAAATAGTACCTTTCCCACAGTGGGTTCGTGCACTCTTTGTATAGTAAAAGTCCATTATTTTCCTCTTGTAGGCTCCCAAACACTGGCACAAGTTCTTTTCATCTGGCAGAATGCGCTGAAAGTGGTTTGAACACAGTTTTCAATCCTCAGCCTCTTAATATTGAAAGATGGTGCTGTTCTCCACGACGCAGGCCGCCGTGACATTAATTGATTCCAATGGTGCCCTTCAGCTTTGAGAACGCACTCGGCAACTGCCTCCCATGGGGTTTAAACATCAGCTTGTGTCAGCATTCCTGGAATTAAATCATCGCCCGACGCGTTTCAGGGTACTTCACCCCTTAATCATGGGCTGCTTAAACAAAGTTAGTACACGAATGTTCTCCTTTTAAAGACGTTGTTTAATTGGCTCATTATCCTCAGTGGGTTGTGCTTAGTGCTTAGAGCATGTTGGGACTCGTAGTCCTAAGGAGAAAAATAGTACCTTTCCCACAGTGGGTTCGTGCACTCTTTGTATAGTAAAAGTCCATTATTTTCCTCTTGTAGGCTCCCAAACACTGGCACAAGTTCTTTTCATCTGGCAGAATGCGCTGAAAGTGGTTTGAACACAGTTTTCAATCCTCAGCCTCTTAATATTGAAAGATGGTGCTGTTCTCCACGACGCAGGCCGCCGTGACATTAATTGATTCCAATGGTGCCCTTCAGCTTTGAGAACGCACTCGGCAACTGCCTCCCATGGGGTTTAAACATCAGCTTGTGTCAGCATTCCTGGAATTAAATCATCGCCCGACGCGTTTCAGGGTACTTCACCCCTTAATCATGGGCTGCTTAAACAAAGTTAGTACACGAATGTTCTCCTTTTAAAGACGTTGTTTAATTGGCTCATTATCCTCAGTGGGTTGTGCTTAGTGCTTAGAGCATGTTGGGACTCGTAGTCCTAAGGAGAAAAATAGTACCTTTCCCACAGTGGGTTCGTGCACTCTTTGTATAGTAAAAGTCCATTATTTTCCTCTTGTAGGCTCCCAAACACTGGCACAAGTTCTTTTCATCTGGCAGAATGCGCTGAAAGTGGTTTGAACACAGTTTTCAATCCTCAGCCTCTTAATATTGAAAGATGGTGCTGTTCTCCACGACGCAGGCCGCCGTGACATTAATTGATTCCAATGGTGCCCTTCAGCTTTGAGAACGCACTCGGCAACTGCCTCCCATGGGGTTTAAACATCAGCTTGTGTCAGCATTCCTGGAATTAAATCATCGCCCGACGCGTTTCAGGGTACTTCACCCCTTAATCATGGGCTGCTTAAACAAAGTTAGTACACGAATGTTCTCCTTTTAAAGACGTTGTTTAATTGGCTCATTATCCTCAGTGGGTTGTGCTTAGTGCTTAGAGCATGTTGGGACTCGTAGTCCTAAGGAGAAAAATAGTACCTTTCCCACAGTGGGTTCGTGCACTCTTTGTATAGTAAAAGTCCATTATTTTCCTCTTGTAGGCTCCCAAACACTGGCACAAGTTCTTTTCATCTGGCAGAATGCGCTGAAAGTGGTTTGAACACAGTTTTCAATCCTCAGCCTCTTAATATTGAAAGATGGTGCTGTTCTCCACGACGCAGGCCGCCGTGACATTAATTGATTCCAATGGTGCCCTTCAGCTTTGAGAACGCACTCGGCAACTGCCTCCCATGGGGTTTAAACATCAGCTTGTGTCAGCATTCCTGGAATTAAATCATCGCCCGACGCGTTTCAGGGTACTTCACCCCTTAATCATGGGCTGCTTAAACAAAGTTAGTACACGAATGTTCTCCTTTTAAAGACGTTGTTTAATTGGCTCATTATCCTCAGTGGGTTGTGCTTAGTGCTTAGAGCATGTTGGGACTCGTAGTCCTAAGGAGAAAAATAGTACCTTTCCCACAGTGGGTTCGTGCACTCTTTGTATAGTAAAAGTCCATTATTTTCCTCTTGTAGGCTCCCAAACACTGGCACAAGTTCTTTTCATCTGGCAGAATGCGCTGAAAGTGGTTTGAACACAGTTTTCAATCCTCAGCCTCTTAATATTGAAAGATGGTGCTGTTCTCCACGACGCAGGCCGCCGTGACATTAATTGATTCCAATGGTGCCCTTCAGCTTTGAGAACGCACTCGGCAACTGCCTCCCATGGGGTTTAAACATCAGCTTGTGTCAGCATTCCTGGAATTAAATCATCGCCCGACGCGTTTCAGGGTACTTCACCCCTTAATCATGGGCTGCTTAAACAAAGTTAGTACACGAATGTTCTCCTTTTAAAGACGTTGTTTAATTGGCTCATTATCCTCAGTGGGTTGTGCTTAGTGCTTAGAGCATGTTGGGACTCGTAGTCCTAAGGAGAAAAATAGTACCTTTCCCACAGTGGGTTCGTGCACTCTTTGTATAGTAAAAGTCCATTATTTTCCTCTTGTAGGCTCCCAAACACTGGCACAAGTTCTTTTCATCTGGCAGAATGCGCTGAAAGTGGTTTGAACACAGTTTTCAATCCTCAGCCTCTTAATATTGAAAGATGGTGCTGTTCTCCACGACGCAGGCCGCCGTGACATTAATTGATTCCAATGGTGCCCTTCAGCTTTGAGAACGCACTCGGCAACTGCCTCCCATGGGGTTTAAACATCAGCTTGTGTCAGCATTCCTGGAATTAAATCATCGCCCGACGCGTTTCAGCGTTCTCAAAGCTGAAGGGCACCATTGGAATCAATTAATGTCACGGCGGCCTGCGTCGTGGAGAACAGCACCATCTTTCAATATTAAGAGGCTGAGGATTGAAAACTGTGTTCAAACCACTTTCAGCGCATTCTGCCAGATGAAAAGAACTTGTGCCAGTGTTTGGGAGCCTACAAGAGGAAAATAATGGACTTTTACTATACAAAGAGTGCACGAACCCACTGTGGGAAAGGTACTATTTTTCTCCTTAGGACTACGAGTCCCAACATGCTCTAAGCACTAAGCACAACCCACTGAGGATAATGAGCCAATTAAACAACGTCTTTAAAAGGAGAACATTCGTGTACTAACTTTGTTTAAGCAGCCCATGATTAAGGGGTGAAGTACCCTGAAACGCGTCGGGCGATGATTTAATTCCAGGAATGCTGACACAAGCTGATGTTTAAACCCCACGGGAGGCAGTTGCCGAGTGCGTTCTCAAAGCTGAAGGGCACCATTGGAATCAATTAATGTCACGGCGGCCTGCGTCGTGGAGAACAGCACCATCTTTCAATATTAAGAGGCTGAGGATTGAAAACTGTGTTCAAACCACTTTCAGCGCATTCTGCCAGATGAAAAGAACTTGTGCCAGTGTTTGGGAGCCTACAAGAGGAAAATAATGGACTTTTACTATACAAAGAGTGCACGAACCCACTGTGGGAAAGGTACTATTTTTCTCCTTAGGACTACGAGTCCCAACATGCTCTAAGCACTAAGCACAACCCACTGAGGATAATGAGCCAATTAAACAACGTCTTTAAAAGGAGAACATTCGTGTACTAACTTTGTTTAAGCAGCCCATGATTAAGGGGTGAAGTACCCTGAAACGCGTCGGGCGATGATTTAATTCCAGGAATGCTGACACAAGCTGATGTTTAAACCCCACGGGAGGCAGTTGCCGAGTGCGTTCTCAAAGCTGAAGGGCACCATTGGAATCAATTAATGTCACGGCGGCCTGCGTCGTGGAGAACAGCACCATCTTTCAATATTAAGAGGCTGAGGATTGAAAACTGTGTTCAAACCACTTTCAGCGCATTCTGCCAGATGAAAAGAACTTGTGCCAGTGTTTGGGAGCCTACAAGAGGAAAATAATGGACTTTTACTATACAAAGAGTGCACGAACCCACTGTGGGAAAGGTACTATTTTTCTCCTTAGGACTACGAGTCCCAACATGCTCTAAGCACTAAGCACAACCCACTGAGGATAATGAGCCAATTAAACAACGTCTTTAAAAGGAGAACATTCGTGTACTAACTTTGTTTAAGCAGCCCATGATTAAGGGGTGAAGTACCCTGAAACGCGTCGGGCGATGATTTAATTCCAGGAATGCTGACACAAGCTGATGTTTAAACCCCACGGGAGGCAGTTGCCGAGTGCGTTCTCAAAGCTGAAGGGCACCATTGGAATCAATTAATGTCACGGCGGCCTGCGTCGTGGAGAACAGCACCATCTTTCAATATTAAGAGGCTGAGGATTGAAAACTGTGTTCAAACCACTTTCAGCGCATTCTGCCAGATGAAAAGAACTTGTGCCAGTGTTTGGGAGCCTACAAGAGGAAAATAATGGACTTTTACTATACAAAGAGTGCACGAACCCACTGTGGGAAAGGTACTATTTTTCTCCTTAGGACTACGAGTCCCAACATGCTCTAAGCACTAAGCACAACCCACTGAGGATAATGAGCCAATTAAACAACGTCTTTAAAAGGAGAACATTCGTGTACTAACTTTGTTTAAGCAGCCCATGATTAAGGGGTGAAGTACCCTGAAACGCGTCGGGCGATGATTTAATTCCAGGAATGCTGACACAAGCTGATGTTTAAACCCCACGGGAGGCAGTTGCCGAGTGCGTTCTCAAAGCTGAAGGGCACCATTGGAATCAATTAATGTCACGGCGGCCTGCGTCGTGGAGAACAG
>NC_140583.1:971285331-971693295 GCF_964204655.1 Triturus cristatus
ATATCCAACGGGTTCGTGGCACCACGTCCCGCGAAACATCATATACGTATGTAATCGCGCCAGCTGCTACTTTGGTATGCGACGGGTACGCAGTACCAAGCCGCGCCTTACGTCATGTACGTATGGGGTAACGCCCGCTGCGCGTTCCGTATGCGACAAGTGCATGCTGCCAGGCCCTGTGTTACATCAGACGAATGGTGTCGCGCCGGGAACGCCATTCCCTCATGTTAATTTTCGTCTCAAACTAATATCTAAATAAGTTTAAAGTATATATGAGAACAAGCGATAATCTAAAATATTTTCAACATTTATATATTTCTAACTGTAATAAACTTATATTATGGTAATATTTTCTCAAAATAGTGTCAGGTGCGGCCTCCTTACGCGCTCGGTGCGCGATTGCCATGTGACCTTAAAGAAAAGCATTCGATTGGTTCATAACATTTCCCATTGTAACAATTGGAGGACCCCATCCATTTTAGCCATTCTTTACAGCGTTTGATGAGACTCCTCTTCTGCTTAGAGTTTTTTTGAAAAATTTTTGCTATGTACACATCTGACATTTTACACAACATGCAACCATCATCTTCATCAATATTCATGCTCTGTAAAGTAGCCTTCCACCTGATATAGCCATGCATCTACAAGCTACATAACAGAACTTTTGCCCACAGCCAGAGGTAACATGGTTGCATACGCTGTCTACAGCACAATATAATGTGGTACGGCCCAGGGGCAGTATTATGCATAGATAATACACACAGACATAGATAGTGGAAGTGGGTACGGGCAAGTGCGCCCGACTCCTCTTTATAACCAGGGTCACATATCCAGTGACATCTGTGCTGGATGCGAATGGGGTGAGTGTAAACCAGCCCTCAGGGAATGGTTGCTGCTAGCATCAACTACAACAGTAATCATTGTATCACACAGAGATTCAATAATAAAAGGGTCAATAGTTTGTGCTGCAGTAAGGTAGGGAAACTAGATGTGAAATAATACAGAAAAGATTCTATCGTAAAAGAACCATAACTTGTGGTATACTAAGATACAGGCATTATATCTGAAATAATACACAAAAGGATTGTATCATAAAGGGTCCATCAGGTCTAGTGCACTTAGATAGCCACATCAAAAGCATTCAGCATGTGCACAGCCAGCGATGATGCGTGCTGCGGGCGGGCCGTACTAGGAGCAATGTCTGTTGCCTACAACACTACATCATCTGCAATAGCGACTTGATCTGAATTGTAAACACTGCTGTCTGCAGTGTAGGCCAGAGAGCGGTCAGCAACAGCCCACAACCACGTGGTGTTGACTTGAGCTGTCCTGTTTGCCGTTCGCGAAGCAACAAAAAACGCGTGCAGACCCTGTGATGATGCGTATGCGTGGTGCGGACAGAGCGCACTGGAGCAATGTCTTTTGCCTACAGGACTGCGTCATACACAATAGCGACTCGATCTGAATTGTAAACACTGCTGTCTGCAGTGTAAATTGAAGGCAGTAGTGAGCACAGTCTTCCATGAATACTTTTTCTCACATCCTCTTCACAAAATCCAACATAAATTACACAAAGCTCTGCAATAAATAAATCTAAACCATTTTAATTGCGATCTCTGCTGTCCACTGTAATTCAGTGTTCTTTACCACTACCAAGAAGAATTTAGTCATTGTACTAGACCTATAAGTCATCTTAAACAACTTCTTCAAGCAAGTATACTAAAAGGCTATTGTGTACATTTCAATAGACGTTGTAGTTAGTTGCCTACTGGATTCTGTAATTAAACAATCACCACTCTATGTGAATTGCGAGCCCTGCTGACCGCAGTGTAGGCCAGAGGCAGTGGTCATTAACGCCTCACAGCCACGTGCCGTTGGTTTCGGAAGCACGCAGTTCGTTGCACCTGATCGCAGGGGGTACACACAAATCACAAACTAACTTCTGACATCCTCAATCACAGAATCAAGACCCCGTTTCACTGTTCCGACCTGCTGTACCACAGTGTACACCGACTGCAGTGAGCTAAGCCCAATAATCATGTGCATCAGTTAGCTATGGAAGCACAGAGTCTGATGCACCTCAACGGAGGGAGTTCTGTCAAAACCAAGCAGCAAGTAATATCGGACATTGTCCATTCTGGGATCAAGACACCGTTCCACCGTTGGGACCTAGAGTTGCTTGCACCTGGTCGCAGGGAGTACCTTCATCTCCACTCTCAGATACAGTTCTAACATCGTCCATTGTGGGATCAAGACCCCGTTCCACTGTTCAGACCTGCTGTACCGCGGTGTACTCCACCGACTGCAGTCAGCCAAGCCCAATGATCATGTGCAGCAATTAGCTACGGAAGCACAGAGTCTGATGCACCTCAACTGAGGGAGTTCTGTAAAAACCAAGCAGCACATAATATCGGACATCGTCCATTGTGGGTTCAAGACACCGTTCCACTGTTGGGACCGACAGTTGGTGACAGCTGGTCGAAAGGAGTACCTTCATCTGCACTCTCAGATGCAGTTCTAACATCGTCCATTATGGGATCAAGACACCGTTCCACTGTTGGTACCTGTTGGACTACTGTGTTAGTAGTATACAGAGCACTCCACGGTGCTGGGTCTCAGGCTGGGCGCGGTCTGCCTGTGTCGCGGTAGCCAGCGTTGATCTCAGGAGGCTTCCCAGCTCGCAGACCTCAGCCCAGGAGCTTCCGTCGGCACGTGATGGGCCCTCTTTCACATAAGACGGTGTCGAAAGGTGAACTGTGGGACATATGTGCGTCTCAGCAGCCATGGCGGTTTCTTGGTAGCAGCAGGCTGAGAGCAATATCACGCAGCCCCCTTCGCTCACGGCGTCAGCCTCGTGGCGGTGTAAGCTGCGCAGACCTGACACACATGTTCGCCATTCCGGAAGAGAACCATGCCTTTTATTCATACCCCTAAGCTAGCCCTGTGTACGCCGAGCCAGCCCACTACGCTAAAGATGGGGGGGGGGGGGGGGGGGGCCAGTACGCACTATGTTTTTGTAATCTTCCCTACTGACTGTACGATCATGGTTACATCCACTGTCTACTTCACTCAATAGACCATCAGTGTAGGTTGACATGTACATGTCTGTGCTCTGCATACTCTAGTCTGTCCGGCACATCCCCGCAACTCTTTCCATTGTATACTTTTATAAATCGAGAATCACTTGCGACATTCGCACATACTTTGCTCCCATCTCTCCCCGCATTCTGCATTGTGTGGCAGAGGTGCCATGCCATGTTTGGTTTGTGTACATGGCTAGCCACGGTTCCCACAGTACATAGTGTCATTGTGTCTGCTAGGTGTACATGTTGTTTGTCATGTTGTATGTGATTATATAAGGTAGCGTGTATATTCACGACGAGTGGTTTCTCCCATTTACATATCGCTGTCTTAAAGAGGATACTGAAGTTTTTCTCACAGGTGAAAAGTGGGTCCACAATGGCAATCATTCATTACTATGCAAGAATGTCCAACTTGCACGACGCTTCTAAGCTTACAGCCCCCAATATTGCGTGCTTTCTTAAAAGCACGCCAACTCCCACAATCAGACCAACATTTACACAGCTTTCTAACAGCAGTTATCTGCTTCTTAATAACATGGACTGCTACCCAATGTGAGCTGGCACACCTTATGTCCTTACCGTTTCAAACCGGATAACTTCCTCTGGCAATCTCTATTCCCACCCACACAAAGTAACTCCCAAAGTTCAACTTGGCCTTCAATACCTACTTTGAAAACAGATTTTATTAAACGGAGCAAACTGAAAGCGCATTTGTTGCAAACAGAAGTGTCCCTCACTTCTCCAAAAGTAATTTATCGACTGCAGATGGCACGAACTTCAAGTAAAATACACTCCTTTTTAAATACGAACCTCCCATTACACTTTGTGAATTGTTACACAATTTTCAACACATCTCGCATTTAAGATCTGGCACACTTTAACATTGTCTCCTCCGGCCTTCTCACAGGCTTTCAAACTGTTTTTAGTCCAATACCAGACTTCATTCATTCCATCATCTCTGGAATAACAGCAACAGTGCCCATAATTCCCGCTCGGTTTGCGGCCATCCTACTACTATTTTAGCTTGTTAAAAATGGCTTCGCTCCCTGCGATAACAAGCATGTCCGACAGAATACGCCTCTACGCGAAGCTACAGCAATACAGTGAAAAAACAACTTTTCGGCTGCCTACCTCACTTTTTATATAACTTGCAGACTCCATCGCTTTATCCCACACAGCCACTTTCTTAAACACACCTGATTTCACCATTTGTCTTCTGTGGCATTGCAACATTCTGCATTATATTCTTCACGATTATTTATTTATTACGGCTTGCTAAAACACTTCATTTGAGTCTTCAGACCAGTATGCTACAGCGCCAGGAGCACATCAGATCACAGCAATCAGCTCACGGTTTCATCCAAGTGTACTGGCACCTCACCTCAGCACCATCTCAATCTGGTCAAAACCGCACTTTCACACCGCTAGGGGTGAATACTTCACTTCACACTCCCTATATAGCACACCCTAACCACCCCACAGAGCTCACAGCGCTCCTACCCTTCTCTTTTCGCCCTTTTTTCCCCCCTTACTTGCTTCAACAGAATCTCAAAATGGCTACCAACACTTCCTAGTTGCAACCGCTCGCAGCCAATAAGCAGCAAGCTTGTGCTTGTAACGCCTCAGCCAATCAGAAGGCAGAATTCCCAAATATTGATATCTGTAAATTACGATATTTCTCAAAAACTACTGAACTGATATACACCAAATAAACAAAAGCGTGCTTTCTAAACCAAGACCCTTCCCTGCCAAATTTGGGGTAATTCCGTTCACCCGTTCGACCTGTAGCCTTGTCTAAAGATTCCTATGGAAATTAAAATGGAGAAAACATGTTTTGGGTTCCCCCTTTTTTCTCGGCCACATTGGTACATTATCTCAGAATACACAAAGCATACCTTCCCCGTAAGGTAGAATAATCACAGCCTCCTGCAGCAAGTGGGGATAGTGACCAGAGTAGGAACGAAGAGCACCTAACAAAAGTAGTATCTATGAAAGAGCAAACAGAACATACATTGGCGATAGACCGAAGTTGAGACAACTGCAGAGTTCACTAAAGCCAAAAACACAACTGACTGACAAGGAAACCCTCAGACGGGTGACAGAAAATAACCAGAAAACAGGTGTGAAACTCTGGTATAAAGTGAAAGAGCACAAGGAGGACTATAAAAAGGTAGTCGAAATGAAGGAAAACACATGGAAGGTCTCGACGCACTCACTCTCACCCAACAGACAGATATCAGGCCAGCAAAGAAAGTCTCATTTGGAGACAGGAGGCATACATAGCCTAGGCTTCAGTATACCGCATAGCAAAAAGGGGAAAAGACAAAGGTGGCAAGGAAGAGCTGAAGAAGAGAGGAAAAAGTCCCTCAAGTAGAAGGAGTTTTCAAAAATAAAGAGGAAATGGCATACCGAACTTAGAGGTGAGATTTAACATCACATCCCATGAAAAAGAAGAGACCCTTTAGAAAAAAAGAAGGGTGCGAAAGGAAGCAGAATTCCCCTGTGCTCAAGACCCTCATGGGTAATGCAGCCGCGGTCTACGACAGAAAGATTGTACCGAGTGAGAGGAAACCAGTCCTTCCGGAGGCGGAACCAGAATGCTGAAGGGATCATGTTCCAGAAAGAAAATTAACAATTAATACCACCTATGGAATACAAGGTATTCCAGAAAGTGACAGAAATAACACCCTCTCCATGGGTGAAGCAGATTAAAAATAGTGAGGCTATACAGGCCTAGTTATAGTCCAATAAGGACCCAGAAGGATCAGTGGCAGGAAGCCATCCTGGCACAGTATAATGAGAGGAGAAATATGAAGTGCAAAGTCACCAGTAATAGACCAAAGTGTAAACATTGCAGGCCACAGTGGAAAAATCAGCCCAGGGCAAGGAGTACGCAACTCAGTGCACAGCTCCTGCTAAGGAAGAAAAGATGCCTAGTAGAAAAGACCGGTGCTATGGGGATGAGAAAAAACACCTCTGATGGTTGTGTTAGGAGCTGGTGCAAGGCAACTGTACAAATATTATATTTCAGAGGCACACAACCAAAGTACCTATAAGGGATTCTTAGTACTAGAACAGATCTCAAAAATGCCTACAGAAGATGATCGCTGCGTAACAAGGAGCATCCACATCATGCAAGCAAAATACCCACTAAAGAACAAGATCTGGGGGATAAAACTAGCTTGCAGAAAGAAGCCCATATGAACAGGCATACATAGACCAGAAAACAATATACGTCCCAGATTGTGGGATCCACATCCTTTCATTGACGGTATCATAATAAGAAAAGTACCTGCAAAGGGCAGGAACACCCAATCAGGTGCGACCCGTAGATATAAAGGTGACTTGACAAGAAAGCCAATGAGCACCTGCCCCGCAATGGCACAGATGTAAACAAAATTGGACAGCTCCCTGTACAACCCTAGTATGGGAGACCATGGAAGAAAACATTTGAGTTACGATTCTGCTCTACTCTGACTTACTCAATATAATTGCAAAGCAGAGCAGAGACAGGTGCCATCAAAAGGCATATAAAACAAAGTGGCTTGAACAGCCTCTGAAACATCAGAGGCACAAAGCCAGGCAGCGACATAACCCCACAGAGGAAGCCATGGCCTAACCCACTGAATCAGTGGTATCCATACCACAACGAATGAGCCATTGAGCTACTCGTTGCCCATCTCAAATTAACTGGACATGGTCGTCCCGATGTCATAGGAAGAAGTAGGGCAGCAGATATGCCAAGGAGTCCCACAGCGCATGGGTAAAGCTTCCAAGTACGCAAGATGCATTGATAGAACGTAGAGCAGAACTGGTGAAGGAAAAAATATGTCTGCCATAAGTGTCCAGTTTCCTAGAATCTCTGTCTGGAGGGACATGTGGAAGAGATTCAGGGTCTTTGGAGGCAGAAACAGCTTGTTCCAATAAACTGAGAGTAGGGTGCTGGTTCGTCTCTTCTTCTGGATCACCTGGGGCAGGAGGGCATCAATGCTAAGTTGACTGATTCACTGGCTCCCTTGCATCAGGTTTAGCCCAAGCCCCCAAAAGATATCATATAGAGCGACACTATAAGGGAGCGCCTACTCCACTGCTGTTTGGCCCGGATGGAATACCTCAATGAGGGGGATCAGTAGCCAACTCCACAGATGGAAGAGATGAATCCAACACTAAAGATGCATGCTTGAGCATGTCCGCTAATGAGGAGCTCGCTTCCGAGGTAAGGCCAGGAGGAAAGGAGGCCCGTGGCAACTCTAAGCTACGAGCTTCACCAAACGCAAATACCCAGGGGAGACCAGGTAGTGTCAGCCATGGGATGCAGGAAACCCTACTGTGCGCCATCATCTTACATACCATGTTCCACTGGAGGAAAAACCAGAGGGGCACCGCAGAGCGGAGGCAGGGTGTCCAAGTCAGATGGCATTACTGATGCCATGCCAGACTCCAAGTGGCGTCAGAGTGGCGCTGAAGCAACGTCGGTAGAATAAAGTTGGGTGGTGTCAATTGGCGCCGCCAACAGCATCATCTGATCAGGCACAGGCACCAAAAGGTGTTAACACCAAAGAGCTGTGCACCAATGCCAAAACGGATTTGATAATCAAATCGGAAGGTATAACAAGCCGAGGGCAAACCCTTTGGCATGGATACAGTCCAGGCACTCCTCAGTTCCTTGGGGCCCACAGGCGCTCC
Organism: Triturus cristatus; assembly: GCF_964204655.1. Lineage (NCBI taxonomy): Eukaryota > Metazoa > Chordata > Amphibia > Caudata > Salamandridae > Triturus > Triturus cristatus. The sequence goes on from NC_140583.1 coordinate 971,293,101, forward strand.
AGGGGAAGGTGAAGAAAATTATAATATTGTCACATGTGGGTCCCCGTTACCCCGTCTCTAGGGAAGTTGAGGAGGCTCGAGTGACGACCCCACAATGAAAGCAGGAGAAGAGTCTTCACAGTGAAATCAGAAGAGGCAGCGACTTCGACCGCTGGCACTCAGACTAACCTGGGGACGTCGATCTAGAATGACGTCCACAGGAACACATCCACAAGCAGGCCATGGAGCGAGAGGGAGACAAAGAACAGGAGGACCTGGAAGGCTTAAACAGCTGCATCGGCAGGAGCTCCATCAGATGTTCCCTCAGTGCCTTTGGATGAAGTTGACAGCATGAGTCGCATTTGTCTGCATCGCAGTGTACTCCCAGGTATCACATACAAATAGAATAAGGGTCTGTGGCCGACATTTGCCAACCAGAGGATCCACAAGGCTTGAAGCCTGACGCAATATAGGTAGAAAAGGCACACTGTTCCATCGACGAGAAATCGAAGAAGGCTGATAAACTGCCAGAGGTATTGCTACCGGAACCACGTTGAAGCGCAAAAAGCAGAAACTGACATCAGCGAGTCAGGGAAGGGGTTATATGGAATCGGTACACGTCACATCCGGTGCCTGACGTCACCATGGAGTCACTCGACACGTTCTCCCGATGCAGAGGTACTGCTGTGAATAATTTCCAGGACCAGTCTGGCGCCTGGGGACAATTCTAAGGTAAGCAATCTGCAGCTAGATGTCTCTTTCAGATAGTGTACTTCCAAAGTGGAAATGTAAGCAATATGATTTCAGAGAAACTAATCCTGCACTGTCACACAAACAAATGTGTGTCAACCGTCAGTGCGTAATAAAGGTGGCAACTTAAGATACATGCGGATGTAAAATGGCAGTCTTTCTTCTTGGGCATAACACTGCCATGTGACATTCTCTTTGGTATTAGAGATTTCCAGAGTGGTTGGGGGTATTTATTATACTTCTGACACTGATTAAAAGACTCCTGGAACAATTTTTTACAGTGCTGATCTCCACCCCTATTAATACATTCTTGCTTCACATGCATAAAGGATTAGGAAGGCTGGCTTATTTACTAGGCCTGTAGTAAATACAAGTGCCTGTAAGGCAGCTTATTCAGTTAATTTGAAGCTGACTGTGGTGTGCAAATTGAAACAGTCATTCATATTTTAAGGTTGATAACAGAAGTATCATTGAATTGGGTCACAGTGAAGTTTTCTTAACCTTTTGTGAAGTTATATAGCGGAGACTGTGATCCGTTACTCAGATATCAAATGTACCATGCAGCCTTTACTTGGTCAGGCGGGGTTTAAACCAGCTAGTGCATCCTGGGCATTTCTCCTCCATCTTATCTTCTACACTGTCAACAAACTGCAATACCATTGATGACTTGCCACACATCCCCCCTCTTCCATCTGCCACACCAACCCCCATACACCTGCCACACCCTCAAACCGCTCAACAGTCACAGAATCTGTTTTAGACATGACAGATACTGACCAATCACCTGCAGCTCTGTTGAACTTTCAAACTTATGTCCACACGCCATGAGGAGGACTGCAAGGTTGATACCGGAGTGAAGCGTTGGTTCAGCAGCAAAAGCTTTTCCATACCTAGTAAATCACAAATCTGGATCAGACAGAGGAGAGCTACCACATGGGTTATTCAAGGATGGACTGAGGGGACAGGATAGGGAAGTGATCAGAGGACTGGCCTTACCAGAATGTGGCACGGTCTCTCACTTCTAGATCCTTGAAGCCAGAGCTAATGAACATATCCTTGTAGATACGACCGCACATGCAATATAGGTCAGGGGCTGTACCTTCCTCACGTTCCACAACCGGCAGGATAACAGCCAGCGCCTTCTCGCGGTCTCCAGGTCGGTTACGCCTGCAGAGAGACAAATACTAGTCACAGTCGTCTTCCAGAACTGGAGATGAGAAAATGTTTTAAAAAAAATGTATACACACTTATTACATGACTGCAATGGGAAGCAGTAAGAGTGCTGGGAGACCACGGGCACTTGCAATTGTAGAAAAGAAAACAGCACACTAGAGTTGAAAGGAGATACTTAAGCAAGATAACCAGCATACATATACAAAAAGAGGCCCTCATGATCACGGGCATCACCGCAGCAACAGTTAGAGAGTCCTCTTCTGTAGCACCTGAAAAACATTCAGCTTGATTACCCTCTATTGGAACCAATAGAATGATAGTGTGTGGTGAGCTGTTTTTTATGGAAGGAATAATTAAAATTAAGTGGCGAGCCCCCACTAGAGGAAATAGGACACAAATGTACTGCAAGTTCCCAGTAAAGGACGGAATAGAGAATGTTTATGTAGTGAGCTCTTAGTAGAGAAAGTGGCATCTGTTTCCTTCATGGCCCTTTGTTGTTTTCCCTATGTTACCTTAAGTTTGCATGTAGCAGGCCACATTTTCTTTTGAACACTTTACTATATAAACACACTTGCTTTTGTTCCAAAATGTAATTTCACACAGAACCGGCATACGATTTCCTATTCTGTTCTTTTCCAGGGATTAAGACTGAACCTTACAGACAAGATCAACAACAATGCCCCTTGTTATGCTCTCTGGTCAGGCCCTAGCACCTAGACATACCAAGAGAATGCAGCTGCTGTTTAGGAGTACACATGTCTTGTCATATAACGGAGCACAAGAGTTTAAGTAGACACACTGGGCGACGGTTCTGAAAGAAGATTGCTATGTCACCTGAGATGTAGAACATCCATCTGTGTATGCTAAGGTACTGGGTCCGCCACTAATCCCAGATATCTTTGATATCAAAGCATCTAGCTTCAGTAGAAGGGAGGAGGTGGAGGGGGGGGAGGGGGTTGGGGTTTAAGGATATTCCTTCTTATAACATGACCGGGCTTTTAATAAATATATGGCTTACGGACCATGCTAACAGCATTATTAGCATGCATTTGTTTTCCAATTGTGGCACGAATACTGCATTTTAGGACACAATAGAATGAATAAATATTCTAAACTTCCTTCGTGTCTTATTTTATTGTGGACAAGTACGAGTGAGAGAGCGAAAGGGTGTGTCCTGTTACCATGATCCCTGAGAGGATCGAGAGTGTTGTGATCTGGGGTGCCAATTCACTTGTTTCTCTAATAATGTTAGGAGAGCAGGTGAGGCACTGTAACTAGTCAGACTCAGTCCCTACTTGCCGATGGTCAATGATCCCAAGCATAGTTTTGTTCCTGAGCAGAATCCATACTTGCGGAAACTCTGAGCAGTGCTTGTGCTTATTCACAATACCCAGGCACCTTTTATCAGAGACATCTGTGGTGTTCGGGATTTGTCCTCCACAGTTGTTAGGGAACACCTAATCAGGTTACTTTTTCAAGCTTGAATATTAGAAGGTTTAAACCCTGTTTGTGCTATGCTTTGAATCTATTGCAAATTAGTCATGGGGCAAACTATTGCTGTTAACTGCCGCCCAGCGGTTAACTCAACTTTTAACACAACATGGAGTCCCTGCAGCAGGGGCTCCTGTGATTTTTGTAGTAGAAGGTGAAGCAGCGTTCCGCTTTGAAGTTTTTTTATTCCTGGGTCACATATCTGGCTGTGGATGCTAATGATAATACTTTTCATGAATACACAACACCCCAGGCACCTGCTGGATTTCGCACTTGTTGAAATTCCTCTTACCATCTGGAAGCACTAGACTAAGTTCAATGGCGCCCTTTCCCATGTGCCTGGGGCAGTTTGAATGAGCCCCCTTAGTAACGAAGGGGCCATACACCATATGGCCAGCATTAGCAGGTTATACCCTCATATACAGATTTAGGTCATTTGAATATGGTACAAACTTGTGCTTCGTATAATGTTCTTGTCATCTTATATAGGCGTCTTACTCTGTATATTTCATGTACTTTGCTGGCTGGTCCAGCTAGACTTGACCTGCAAGCGCAAGCTCCATTGCCTGCAGCCCCGGTCATTAGTACTGTAGTTGTTCATTCAGTTATGGCCAAAGGGCCCACTAATCAGGAAGAAATACCATTTTGGAATGCCCAAAAAAACAAAAGCTATCAACTTGAAGCTGTGTTCCCTCTTGCGGGACCACAGGACAAGCACAGACTTTAAACCATGTGCTTACCCACTGGACTGGTTCCCACTTTAGCTGACTGCAACATGTGGCTGACTATTTTTGCCACAGTTTACATGCTTTGTCATGGACCTCCACGATGGCCGTTCTACCGAACATTCACAAACAAATACAGAATGAACATGGGGTAGGTCCTGCCCTACATTTGGGGATGAAACTTGTGGGTAATTTTCCCATTGTCTCACCGAAATGATTCTTTCTAATGTTAAAGGTGAAGCAGCATCTTTGGTGATATGCCAGCGACTTGCCGCTAATGTATAAAAATTCTTAGGGCGCAATAGTTTAGGAACGAGGCCTTTAGTACTGCCACTTGACAAGCCTAGCTCCAACAAGGATGCCAGATGAGCCCGTGATTTTGCACACAAAAGATCTATGGGACAAATCTAAACAGTAGCCACAAAAATGTAGACCGCGTGGATGTTCTCCACCCCCGGACTCCACTGAAAGACTATACAATTTTCGTTATCACACTAAAATAAAGTCTGCAGACGGGTATCGGGCATTTGATACACGTTCTTTTCGGTCCTCTCAGGAAACATCTGATCAACAATACGACAGAGGAGGGTGATCTGACCGCAGACAAGAGTATGTGAAACCAAAAAGGGAGTCACTACGCTCGTCTGACATGGAGATGAAGAAGGGCAGGCCTCCTCCATATAAACCCACTTTTCAGAAGAAGAAAGTTGCAACTTCATCTGCTAGATATGCCAGACGGTGAGTACCCCCCTCCTAGACAAGAGTTGGGCTGTTACTCTCCTCGACAGAAGTCACCTTAGTACGCCAGAATCTCCACCAATTTTTGGCAGCAAAAACAAACCAAAACATTTATTGTTGTTGAAACCGCAGACACGCGTAGCTCCTCCAGGCAGACTATCTTTTAGATATTCAAATTGAAGGTGAAATTAAGTGTATAATTAAAGCATTATTTCACACCTTGTCAAATAAGCTTATGCATCTGAATGGGCCCTTGCATTGGCCCCCGCTATTTATCATAACCATACTGGTTGGGATAAAGAAACTCCTTTCTATGTCATTCCTTTAAGATCCACACATCGAGTACAGCCACCGTATCTTATTAAACAGGATGCTAAAGCACCCGTTAAGGACCACCTTTCCCAACTGGAGCACCAGTTAGTAATTGAACCCTGTGTATCTCAAATGAATAACCCTCTTTTTCCTGTCGTGAAACCTGATCATTCCTATTGCATAGTCTTAGACTATAGACATTTTAATAGTCATACACGCACATTTGCAATTTTTTTTGTTGTCAATGTTTCTTATAATGGTGAGGGCCCAGTCGCTCCCACACCAATAAGGTTATACGACAACCATGCCAAAACAAGTCACACATCACAAAACTACAAAGCCGACCATCAATTTCAGCCCTACTGGCTTTGCCAATGCTGGTTTATTTCCCATATTCTTATTGAAACAGGCTACACGGATTTTCCATTATAAATATTTTTGGGAAATACTAGCATGCATCAACACATGTTACTAAATGATGCTGCAAAGAAATGGTACCTGAAAGTTTACAGTAGTTTAGCAAAAAAAAAAAATTATCCTGCTTTCATTTTTTTATGAACATTTTATTTTGAAAGCAAAGAACCCTCAATCTTGCTTTCAAGCTTCTGTAAAAATATTTGCATCAAATCAGAGAGCATTCTGAGAGCATTCTACATAGCCTCAAAATGCTAAACTTTGAAAACGTGTATACATATTTTTGTACTGGAACCACTAACAGTAGTGCAGTCCGAGCTTACATTTACTCAGAGCACCCACCCTAATAATAAAGGCTTTCAATTAATGAACCAAATACAAGTTTGAACAGCATTAACAAATGAACAAAAATATTACCTTAACTGCAGACAGTGCCTTTCCCTGATCCATAATCTGGTACTGCAAACTGGCAGCCAAAGGGCTTGTGCTGCAAGGGGTTGGGCCTACTTGTCTCAAGAACAATACACACATGAAAACGTATTGCCCATGACCCAAACAATATGTCCTGGGCATCCGGCGTTGGGCTATAGGAATTCGACATCCCAGAGTTTGCGGCAGCTCTCCTACATCCAGGCTGCTACTGCTTTCATCACGTCATGGAAGTTGCTCTTAGCAGCAGTCGGATCAGCTGTGTCATCGGTGTAGGAGACTACGCTGAGTCCGTGGTTTCTAACAATGGCTACGAGCAGGCCATGTAGAGGTTGAAGAGGGTGGGGCTCAGGGAGGAGCCCTGGGGGACTTCGCAGGTGATCTCTGTAGGATGTGATAATGTGGGAGCCTGACTCTCTGGATTCGGCTTGTAAGGAAGGAGAAGATCTACTCTAGCGCTTTGCCACAGATTATGACGTTGTGGAGACTTGTGCAGAGGGTGTGGTGGGAGACTGTGTCGAAGGTGGTGGAGCAGTCGAGGAGGATGAGAGCTGCGTTTTTGCCTCGGCCGTGGAGAGTGCGGATGTCTGTTGCAGCAAGGAGTTCAGTCTCAGTACTGTGGTTGCTTCTAAAGCCTGACTGGGAGGGGTTCAGGGTGTGGGTTGTCTCGATGAATTCTTTGAGTTGAGCATTGATGGCCTTCTCTAGGACTTCAGTGGGGAAGGAGAGCAGAGATGGGTCTATAGTTCGAGGTCCATCGGTCGGAAGAGGGTTTCTTCAGCAGGGGGCCATTGTGTCAGTGCAATTGGAGATCCATTGGTGGAGGCTGCATGCTGAGGTGTTGGCGTCCATGGTGGTCGGCTGTGGGGCTTTTTTGAGGGAGGTGGCAAGTTGGTCTTCGGCGATCTTATTCCAGCTTCTGCACGGGTCGCTGTGGTGTTCGGTGGGTTTGGTGAAGGAGAAATGGACACAGACTCTGGCCAGACCTGGCGCCCCGCTAGGATGATTTGTTACTCTTCATCCATTCTTCATGCTATGCGGACTTCCTCTCGTTCCTGTCGGACAACATTCCCGGGACGCTATAAGGGGAAACGAGGTTGCCCGGGCTGTGGCTGGTCGCCTACTTGGGCTCCGGTGGCCGCCCGCCGACCAGATGAGGCTTGTGCTATCCATTCTTAGCTTTTGCTTAACACCAGATCATTAGGCAGCCATGCCTTGGACATTTATGATCTGTTGGTCAGGGAAAGCCCTTTATGCCTCCTACTGACCGAAACTTGGTTGGGTGAGGCGTCTAACCCGGACATCTTCGCGGCCATCCCTCCGGCCTATAACATCTTCCGGCAGGATAGGGTCAAGGGTAGGGGAGGGGGAGTAGCGGTGGTGGTGAAGAAGAGTGTCTCCTGCTCTCTTCTCCCCCTGAATCCTCTCTGTGGTTCTGAGGCTCTTGCTTTCTCGCTTAGATTGTCCCCGCACCAAGCACTGAAAGGGCTACTGGTATATAGGCCTCCAGGTCCTGTGGGTCCCTTTTTCGAGGACCTGCAGATGGCCATTTCCGAACTGGCCACACAGCACTGCTTGTTGGCGGGTGACTTTAATTTCCATCTGGATGTGGAGGACAACTCAGACGCAATCAGATTGATGGACATTACGTCTCCGCTGGGTCTCGCACCCTTTGTCACGGGCTCCACCCATGAGAGGGGTCACACTTTGGACCAAGTGTTTTCTTCGACTTCACTTGTCGACATCGATACTGTGCCAGTGCTATGGACTGATCACAGGCTGATTAAGTTCTCTATACCGGAGGCGGTGTTCCCACATAGCGACACCCCTATACAACCTAGTTCAGTCTCAAGGGCACTGCACAAAGTGACGCCTGAGATGCTGGCGCAGGCGCTGGTGGACCATCCGTGCTCCCTCACGGACGATCTGGAGCGGGACACCGAGGCCCTGCAGATCTGGCTGGCAGAAAGGCTGAACGATCTCGCCCCTGCAGTTGCCCCTCGGTCCACGGCCAAACGACTATCTGTGCCGTGGTTTACAGAGGCGCTTCGCCTGTCCCGCTGCCAGTGTAAGGTTGCGGAGAGGGCCTGGCGCATCCAATATGACGAGGAGGCTAAACTAGCCTATAGGGCGGCAGTGAAAGTGTACCATCGTGGCATCTTGTGTGCGAAGAAGGAATACTTGGCCAGGAGGATAGAGGCGTCTATGAACTCCTGTAAGGAGATCTTCACTGTGGTGAGGGAGTTCACGACCCTGAGATCCAACGCGCCCCTTCCAGCGTCATCTGACACATGGGTCTGTGATCTTGCTAGCTTCTTCACTGAGAAGATCAAGGCTATCCAGGCCTCTTTTCCGGAGAGGTCTGGTGAGGGGGGGGGTGCAGCATTGGGGTGGGATCTGTTTCATCGTCCATGCCAGCTGTTGTGCTGGAGGAGTTCCCCGCTATCTCCAACGAAGCTTCCCTGGTGCTGCTAACCAATCTTAAATCTGGTTCGCCATTGGATCCCTGCCCGGCCAAATTTTTGGCCAGGGTGGCATCGGTGGTGAACCCATTGGTTAATCCTCTCCTTAATGCCTCCTTGAGGGAGGGAAGGGTCCCATGCGCCTGGAAGAGGGCGATGGTGATCCCCCGCCTGAAGAAGCCTGGACTAGACGCCGAGGTGTTGGCCAACTATAGGCCAATCTCCCTTCTCCCGGCCCTAGCTAAGATCACGGAGAAGCATGTCCAGGGCATCTTGTCTGGTTTCTTAGAAACCAACCATCTCCTGCATCCATCACAATCCGGGTTCCGTCCCAATTTAAGTACTGAGACGGCGCTGCTGGAGGTCTCGGAGGTCATCCGGGAGACGCTGGATGTAGGCGGCAAGGCCATGCTTGTCATGCTAGACCTGTCGGCGGCCTTTGACACCGTCCCCCATGAGGCGCTTCTCGCCAGGCTTTATGACATCGGTCTTAGGGGGACGGTGTTCAAATGGTTTACATATTTTCTCGAGGGCCGCCGCCAAACAGTCTGGGTTTCCCAAAGCACCGCAGAGATGCCGCCATTGGGAGTCGGAGTTCCACAGGGATCTGTGTTGAGCCCGACTCTTTTTAATATCTTTATGGCCCCTCTGGCGGCATTGGTGGAGGCTTTTGGGGCCCAGATTGTATCCTACGCAGATGACACTCAACTGCTCTTCACATGCGGGAAAGATCAGGCATTCGATGGAGAGTGTATTCGGGGCTGTCTGGGGATGGTCTTTGACTGGTTCCAGCGGAACAGCCTTAAGGCCAACTCCAGCAAGTCAGACATCCTGTTCTTCGGATGCACCGCCGACCCTGAATGGCAGGTCTGGTGGCCTATGGATATGTGTCCCCCTGCTCAGTCTTCTCTGGTCGCCAAAAACCTGGGAGTTAAGCTGGACAACAAGCTTACGTTAAGATCACATATCCTTGGTTTGGTCGGCACCTGTTTCGGCATTTTGAAGATGCTCCGCAAATTTCTACCATTGCTCTCTGAGGAGCACAGGCGGATCACTGTTCAGGCTCTAATAGGCTCTAGACTGGACTACGCCAATGCCCTCTTTCTGGGGCTCCCGGACTACTTGGTCCAGCGCCTGCAGGTGGCGCAAAACGCTGCGGCTCGCGCTATTTTTGGACTCCATAGGCGAGCGGGAGCTTCGGGGCTGGTGCAGGCGCTGCATTGGTTGCCTATCCGGAAACGGATCATGTTTAAAACCTTGACCCTGATGCATAAAGCTCTGTTTGGCACAGGGGCAAAGTACTTGCAGCGGAGGTTGACCTTATCGCCCAGCCCGCTCTCTACGATCAGAAGCTCTATACCTGGCCTTGGTGCCACGTGTAAGGAAAGCCCGTACTGGGGGGCGTGCTTTTAGTTTGAAAGCCCCCCAGCTTTGGAACTCGCTACCTCTGGTTCTACGGAGCACGTCTAATTTGCTTCTGTTTAGGAAGAGCCTTAAGACCTGGCTTTTTAATCTTTAGGTTTTTTCTTCTGACTTTTTCAGTTTTGTTTTCATGTTGTTATGTTATTCTCGCTGAGCTGCAAGTGAAAAGCGCCGGGACACTCTGTCGGAGTAGCCGTGCGCTATAGAAATTCTATATAACATAACAGTGGTAGTCTGTCCAATATGGTTTGGAGGTGTGGCTGACTGAAGATGGGGAGAGGCAGGTGTCCTGAGTGGGTTGGGGACAAGACCTGTTATTTCAGTCCAATGGTGGCGAGGTTCTCTAGTAGGCATGATGTGTTGTGGTCATAGAGGTTGTCCAGGTAGAAATTGAGATCGCAGAGGAGGATGTTGTCTATTAGGGCGAGAGCGTGATCAGCAAAGCCATAGCTGATTTCATCGCTCAAGGGGGGACGGGATCCGGGAGGTCTGTAGATGAGGGTGCCTCAGAGGGTGGGGTTTGGGTTGGTCTGGATATGGAAGGCAATGCCTCTCCCAGGCCAGTTGGCACGGTCCATGTGGATGATTTTGTAGCAGTCTGGGATGGCGGTTGCGATGTTTGGGACAGAGGTGGGATTCATCCAGGTTTCCGTGAAGAAGGCGAAGTCGGGGAGATGGAGTTGAGCAAATACCATATCTCCACTGTTTGTCTGGTGAGGGAGCAGGTGTTGCATAGGATGCAGCAGAGGAGGTCTTGTGGGCCGTGCAGTCAGCAGGTCTGGTGTGCGGAGGAGCGAAGGTGCAGTTGCAGCAGGTGAACGGTTCTTGGGTGTCCTTCGGTGATGTGAGGTTTCACAGGATTCAGCCCTACGGAGATGCTGCAGATACCATATGTGTTCAAAGTTCTATGGGTGATGTAATCGTATCTGGGATACATTTAGATGATTGGGATACTGACATGGATTCAAAAAAAGTATGATAATCTAGTTTAGAAATCATAATTTACAGAGGATCTATATCTGAATTCAGCTAATTATGCTGCTATGTTCTGTTATCCATATGGACATCATTTTCTGCACAGAGCCAGTGGACAGAGAGTGTCCCCATTTTAGTTATACACAATGGGAACATTGTCCAACTTCCCCCCTCAAGGGAGTTCCAAAAAACAAAAAGACAAGTTTACGTATATTACACGCTAGGACACTACAGATCCACGTCATTATTTCAAACTGGTTCCCACCCCATCAAAAAAATATGCCATCTCGGACTGAGCTCATATATGAAGCTTAGTTTAACAACCAGTTAGCCCCTAAAGGCTATGAATACTGGAAGGACGCTATTGACTTTAACACATTTGGGGTACGAAGAGTTGGCAGGTTCAGGGCACAGAAACCTTATTTCGAGTAAGTTTAATTCCCACCCAAATTATTTTCTTGAATAATCCATTAGACTGTCTGGGATTTGCTAAAACGAAATGAACGCCCCAACAAGTCCCTCCGTGGCCCACTTTGATAACTGGCAGAGTTTGACAAACTACACTGAAAAACAATTAAATAGCAGGGTGAAGAATGGTCCATTTTATTCCTTATTTTCGAGTCCTGGCAGGTGGTTGCTGTGGCCAGTGGACACAAATGACTGTCATGCCCGTTTTCTTAATTTCACACCTGTGCTTAAGTCCAGTAGACCTGATCCCCGATACTCCCAGCAGACACACAGGTATTATTACCACCTATTCGGTGGGAAGGTTATTTCAACAATGGTTGGAACATTCCACAGTGTCTGCAGTGAAACATCTTTCTCTCCTGACCGAAGACATGAATTTATCAGATTTTCTTTTAGGCCCTAAATCCCTACATGCTAAAAGATTTATATACGTCACTTAGAATACATTTTGGCCATTATACCAGATAGAAGCTGCTGCACGTTTAAGACAAATTGACCAAGATCATTTGGATAAAGTACTTGCGGTTGTTGATAATAGTATTAATACGTTGTCATCTCATATTTACAATTTAAACAATATTGTGTTGTCTGTTATTGATATTATGCAGAGTGACATGTCAACATTGCACAATGAGCAAAGTCTGCTTAGATCTATTATGCACTTTAGCTGGATGCTTCAAAAACTCAAAAATGGGCACGTTCCATATTATTTGAATTGCAGCGATTTGTTCCAGTCTTTTAATTTAACACGCCAACTACAATTGATGGCCATGAAAGACACGACCTACACAAGACTGCTTTTAGAGAAATTAGTACAACTGCTGAAACGCCTTTGGTGGTGTGGTTGATAGATAGTGTTATTTCACTACCTTTTGTGTGTTTGGAATATTCCGGTTGCGGTTATTTCTCACTTGTGGCATTTTCACCCTGTTCCTGCTTCTCTGCAAAGGATGCTCCTTTTGCGGGCGCACTGGGACTGGCACTGCTACAACACTACCAAGAAGGTATGCTTCATATCTTTGGAATGTTACCACTACAGGAGCTGGATATTGATTGGTCCCTAACAAACGATTTACTTACCTTCGGTAACGATGTATCTGGTAGAGACACAGGCTAGATGCGTATTCCTTTTCTTAGAATATCCCCAGGCATCATGCTGGATCCGGAAAACTTTTTCCCCAACAGTACCTTTGCACACCAGGGCGGCTGCGTCACCCGGCTCCGTCCCGACGTCCACGGAAGTGACGTCAATGAAGCCATACAAGACCCACCCGTCCCACCCCCCGCATGCTGACGTCAGTTTTCTAAAGTGAAACTTTTCCGCGCCACAACGCGGAGCCACGACAAACACTGCGAGAGTATAGGAACAGTGTGGCAAAAAAGGGCAAAAACCTTTCAAACAACAATGATAACAAATCATAGAATGATAAAAACCACCATGTTGAAAGAGTACTCAAGACATGTAGGGACTGAAGTGGGCGAAGAGAGCACCCGCCCCAGCAAAAGTCCCATTAAAACAAAGGGCCATGACCCCGCCGTGCCTACCCCCCCCCCACCCCCCAGACAAAGACCTATATATATCAAATGAAGGAAAAATGAAAAAGGGGGAACTCGAAGAGCACGCCCTAGATAAAGGGAAGTCGCACAGTAGGTACCAACGGCACCAGTGTGAAGCATAGCAGGACACAATAGTGTAAAAAAACAGCTAAAAGCGACAACACCCCCCTGACAGGGATGTAACCGTGGCCCCCCGCGAGACAGGCGGGGACACGGACTACTACACTCACGAGGAAGGAGTGAGAAATACACAGACAGAGGTCTGTCAGAAAAAGAGCAGCTACAGTCCCATACAGACACTGTATAATGACGAGTATCCTGAAGAAGAATACTTTCATCGTAACATACACGAAAGAAAGCAACAGTGCCCTTAGTCATGATTGGTAACTCACAACCAGTGAAACACCTGGAGCGGAACACAGAACCTTAGAATAAGAGGGACAGCCCTGAACCACTAGGTCACAGTGAATCAGAAAAACATCCGCAGAAGCCAGGAGAGGAAGGAACTGAAACCATGCGCGTAATAAGCAAAGGGACTGAAGTTCCTGCCAGGGAAGTGCAGCAGAAACTTAGCTGGCGGAAACTTCACTGCCCATATGCAAAAGCCCCACAGGGCCTGAGCCATGAGAGAAGACGTAAGCACTTCCCCCAAGAAGTGAGAGAAGAACGCAGCCAAGACAGGGGCGGAAGGTACACCGCCGGCACCCTGCGACAGCGAACATATCCTGTGTGTGCACACATAGTGTGTCTCCACAGAGACAGGAAAGAGCTATGGACCAATCATAGACTACAACACATAACCCCCAGGAGAGAACCACACCAACTCCGCGGGTCTCACTAGAGGGGATTTCCCACAACAGCAGGAAGAGTGTTGACAAAAGAGAATTATCCAAAGAAGACTCCGCAGGAGCCGTGTAAACTCCTGTGCCAGGAAGAGCAGCTATACAATAGCCAACAAGTACCCCACATAGGGTATGGCACATCCCTATGAAAACAAGGGACACCTCTTGAGCTGAGCTCTTAGAGGACTAAAAGGAAATGCAGAAACAGCTGGCCAGCTGTGTAAGAAAGTGGCTCTGTATATACTGTTCACAAATAGGTACAGTGTACACAGAGTCCACAGTCCCCAGAGGTTTGGCAGAGGTTAAAATTAGACCTTACTCTAAAGTGGTAGCTTGGTCGAGCAGCAAGGCAGTATCAGAGGACAGTGTAAAGCATTTGTTGTACACACTCAGTCAGCAAATGGTCTCACACACTCAAAAACTGAACTCTAGGCCAATGGTTTAGTATAAAAATATAGAGTTTTATTTTAGAACCAACAATAGGTATCAAAATATACTTTCTCAGAATGAGAGGCTTTGAATAAATACTTCAATAGGCAATAGACTTTTGAATATAACAGTTACAGTGGTTGCAATATGCAACAATTTCAATCACAATAATACATTGAGCTCAATGGGAATTTCTAGTTAAATGCAATTAGTTACTTTAAGGATTACTTTTCTAACCACAGGACTGGATCCTGGATTCAGTCCTGGGACATTTTCTGTAAACAATTGAGTAAAAGCGTTTGTTACAGTTGTGATTTTTAAGCAATATTTTTGTATTTTAAAAGTTGACAAACTTTTTCTCATGGAATCACCAATCTTATCCTATGGGAGGAAATACACTTAGCAGATAAGTGTGGTTATTGTTACTTTTTCTAACTCAGTGTTGGATCCTGGATCCAGCACTGGGGCATCACCTGTTAACAGTTGAAAGAACGTGGTTTGGTTATACAGGCGATTTTTAAGAAATATTTGTAAGTTTGCAAAATCGACACAAACTTTTTCAGCAAAAACCAGGCAATGTTATCCTATGGAGGGAAATCCAAGTTGCAGGTAAGGTAAATGCTACTTACCAGTATGCATCTGTTCTTGGCATGTAGAGCTGCTGCAGTCACATTATTGCATTAGATCGCCGCCTAGTGTTGGGTCCGGGTGTTGCACGTTGTTGTCTTGGAAGAGTCTTCGAGATCTCATGAGATAGGTGACTCCTCCCCTGGACTACAGTGCGCATGGACAGCTCCTCCATCGTCGGATTGTTTTTTCGCCATTGTGGCAAAGATGGAGGATAGTAATAGAAAGAAAGGTGTCCATGTAAATATATCTAAATAAGATAGAACTGCAACTGTGCCCGGCACCAGGGAGGAGGGTGGGCATGTGACTGCAGCAGCTCTACATGCCAAGAACAGATGCATACTGGTAAGTAGCATTTACCATTCGAGGCATATGAGCTGCTGCAGTCACATTATTGCATAGACTGTATAGCAGTTCCTCCTCTAGTGGTTACCGGTGGCAGTTGCAGTAGTTTGGAAAAGTGTTTTAAGGACAGCATGACCTACAGAAGCTTGTTGTTTGGCTTGCACATCAACACAATAGTGTTTAGTGAAGGTATGTATGGTAGACCATGTAGCTGCCTTACAAATGTGTTCTAAGGGGATATTCCCTAGAAAAGCCATGGATGCCCCCATTTTGCGCGTGGAATGTGCTCTTGGGGGAATAGTTAATGTGTGTTTAGCTTTTTGATAACATATTTGTATGCACTTAACTATCCATCTGGCTATCCCTGCCTTTGAGATAGGGTTACCCTTATGAGGTTGACAGAAAGACAAACAACTGTTTTTTCTTTCGAAACGGTTTAGTTCTGTCTATGGAGTAGAGTAGAGCCCTTCTGACATCCAGTGTGTGGAGTGCCCTTTCAGCTACTGACTGTGGTTTTTGAAAAAAGACAGGTAACTCAATTGATTGGTTAATGTGAAAACTAGTTATGACCTTTGGTAGGAATTTAGGGTTTGTTCTGAGAACTACCTTATTTTGGTGTATTTGCATGAAAGGTTCTTGAATTGTCAGTGCCTGCAATTCACTTACTCTTCTGAGTGAAGTAATTGCTATTAGAAATGCCACCTTCCATGTTAGGAACTGTAATTCGCAAGAATGTAGAGGCTCAAAGGGTGGGCCCATAAGTCTAGTAAGTACAATGTTAAGATTCCAGACTGGGGAAGGTGGAGCTCTTGGAGGGATTACTCTTTTGAGCCCTTCCATAAACCCCTTAATAGGTGGTATGCGGAAGAGAGACACGTGTTGTCTGTTCTGGAGGTATGCTGCAATAGCAGCTAGGTGTAATCTTATAGATGAATATGCTAGATTACATCTTTGCAAGTGTAGCAGATAACAAATTATGTTTTGGACAGAAGCGTCTAGTGGATTGATTTGATTATTTTGGCAGTATATAACAAATCTTTTCCATTTGTTTGCGTAACAGGCTCTGGTAGTGGGACGTCTTGCCTCTTTGATGATATTCATACAATCAGGAGGCAGGTTAAGGTATCCGAACTCTAAGACTTCAGGAGCCAGATTGCTAGGTTCATTTGATTGGGGTCTGGGTGTTGTATCTCTCCATGGTTCTGTGTGAGTTGTTTTGGAGAGAGGTGTAGTCGTTGATGAGGGACGACTGAGAGTTCTAGGAGTGTTGTGTACCATGGTTGTTGTGCCCATGTGGGAGCAAGCAGGATCATCGTGAGTGTTTGTTGCTTTAGTTTGCGTACCACTAATGGAATGAGTGGGGTTGGCGGAAAAGCGTATGCAAATCTGCCTGACCAGTTCATCCATATTGCATTGCCCTTCGACTGCGGGTGTGGGAACCTGGCGGCGAAGGATGGGCATTTTGAGTTTTCTTTTGTGGCGAACAGATCTATGTCTGGGTGTCCCCATGCTTGAAAGAACGGGAGTAGGACTTTTGGGTGAAGTTCCCATTCGTGGATCTGTTGACTGTCTGCTCAATAGGTCTGCAATCTGGTTGTTCACTCCTGGGAGATGTTCTACTAGAAGATGGATGTTTTGTGGAATGGCCCATCTCCATATGCTTTGCGCTAGGCGTGAAAGCTGCAGAGTGTGTCCCCCCTGTTTCTGTATGTAGAACATTGCTGTCATATTGTCCGTCCGGACTAGGACAGTCTTGTTGGCTATGTGTTTTTGAAAGGCCTTCATTGTTTGAAATATTGCCAGTAATTCTAGGTAGTTTATGTGGTGTATTCTTTGGTGCGGTGTCCATAGACCTTGCACTGTATGTTGAAGGAGATGTGCTCCCCACCCTGTGAGTGATGCGTCCGTTGTCAACACTACCTGTGGAACTGGCTCTTGGAACAGTCGTCCTTTTGAAAGGTTGTGTGTTCCACCACTGCAGAGAGCGATGGGTACGACTGTCTACCAACACTAGGTCCTTTAGTTTCCCTTGAGCCTGGTTCCATTGTGTTGCTAGGCATTCTTGTATGGGACGCATTTGTAGCAGAGCATGTGGGACTATGAATATGCAAGATGCCATCATGCCTATGAGTTGCATAAACACTCTTGCTGTCAAGAGAGTCTGAGGTTGGAATTTTTGGATCATTGCTTGAATGTTCTGTATCCTGGCTGGAGCTGGGTAAGCCTTTGCTACTGTGGAGTCTATTGTTGCTCCCAGATATTGCTGTAAATGGGAGGGTTGTAGTTGGGATTTTGAGTAGTTGAGGGAAAATCCCAGATTGTGTAATAGATGGATTGTGGTCACAGTGTGCTGCAGACATTGGTGATGTGATTTGGCCTTTATCAGCCAATCGTCTAGATATGGAAACACATGAATATGTTGTCTCCGTAGATGTGCTGCCACTACTGCTAAGCATTTTGTGAACACCCTTGGTGCTGTTACCCCGAAGGGTAGGACTTTGAATTGGTAGTGCTGTCCCTGCACTACAAATCTGAGGTATTTCCTTTGTGAGGGATGAATGGGTATGTGACAGTATGCGTCTTTGAGATCTAGTGTGGCGAGAAAATCGCCTTGCTGTAGTAGTGGTAGTACTTGTTGGAGTGTGATCATGTGAAAATGATCGGAGTGTATATAGTGATTGAGGGGACGAAGGTCGAGAATGGGCCTGAGGGAGCCGTCTTTTTTGGGGATTAGGAAATAGAGGGAGTAAACTCCCTTTCCTTGTTGCTGCAGGGGAACTGGTTCTATAGTGTGCTTTTGTAGCATTGCTAAGACCTCATGTTGCAATAGTATGGTATGTTCCTGTGACATTGGTCTGTGTTTGGGTGGTATGTTGGGTGGGGTAGATGCAAGTTCCAGACAGTAACCAGAATGGATTATTTGCTTCACCCACCTGTCTGTTGTGATGGATTCCCAGACAGGTAGGAACTGTGATAATCTGCCTCCGACTGGTGTTAAGTGGTCTGGAGGCAGGTGTAAGAGGTCACTGTTTGGGAGTGGTGGAGGTACGGTTGTTGTTACCTCTACCTCTGCCTTTAGTATTGTTTCCTCTATATCCTCCTCTGCTTTTGTGAAATGTGTTTTGAGAGGTAGTTTGGAAAGGTTGAGAGGTTTGTGTGTCATTCCCTCTACCTGTACCTCTATAGGAGGATCTACGAAAGGAACATTTGGATTGGTAAGACTGCAGTGCACCCATAGATTTAGCAGTGTCAGTGTCCTTTTTCATTTTGTCTAGTAGGACATCTGTTTCAGGCCCGAACAGGAAATCTTGGTTAAGGGGTTGATTGAGAATAGTGGTTTGCACCTCAGGTTTGAAACCTGATATGCGAAGCCATGCGTGTCTTAACATTACGCTTGTATTGACTGTTCTAGAGGCCGTGTCAGCTGCATCTAGAGCACACTTTATCGAGGCATTAGTGATGAACTTTCCTTCTTGGATAAGATCATTTGCCTGTTGTTTATATGGGTCAGGGAGATGTTGTAGCAGCTTCTCTAGTTTGTCATAGTGTGCCCTGTCATATCTAGCTAATAATGCTTGTGTGTTAGCTATTCTCCAGGTGTTGGCTGCTTGTGAAGCCACCCTTTTCCCTGATGCCTCCAGTAGTTTTGACTCTTTTTCTGGTGGTGCAGCATCGCCAGTGGTTTGTGAGTTCGCCCTTTTTCGTGCATTGGCGACTACTAAAGAGTCCAGCTGTAGTTGACCCTTGATGTATGTAGGGTCGGAGGGTGCTGCTCTAGATTTCTTTTCTAGTCGAGGGTTGAGTATCCTAGCCCTAATGGGGGTCTTTGAATATTTCTGGTGCATGTTTTAAAACCCCTTTGAGCATGGGTAAAGTGCGGACACTTCTTTCTGTGGTTGGGACGGTGTCCAGTAAGAAATCCTCTTCCAGAGGCTCAGCATGCATATCTACCCCGTGGAAACTAGCAGCCCTGTCTACTAACTGATGAAATGCAATGGTGTCGTCAGGAGGGGATGGTTTTGAAGGGTATGGTGTGGGGTCTAGAAGAGGTGTGTTATTGTCTGGTGAATATGGGTCTCCCCATGTGTCCAGGTTGGGATTTGTGTCATCAGGATCGTCATAAGGGTCTTGTGGATCATTATCTATGTCCTCATCTGGGTCCCCAACAGGCTGTGGAGGCATGGGGGTGTGTATGGCACATAAGGCAGAATAGGAGAGAGAGGAGGAGGGGGTGACAGGCCTAATAGGAGAAGTAGCAATGTCCTTCCTTTTTAGAGGAATAGGAGAGGGTAAGGCAGGATGAATTTCTCTTGTGGAGCACCACATGACCTGTGTTAGGGTCTATGATGATTCTTTTCGGTTTTGGATCGACAGGATCCGGAAAAAACAGCTCCTCCTCTGTATTTGGTGCTTTCGGCACCGAAGATTTTTGGTGTTTTTTACTGGGAGTCGAAGGATTTGTAGGCTTCGACTTGTTTGGCTCGGGAACCTTGTTTTTGTTCGGTTCGGGAGCTTTCTTGACTTAGACGTCCTTTTTCGGATCGACCGTTTTCTTGGGTTCGATCTGTTTTTTAGGCTCGGTGACCTTTTTGGAGTCGTTAGTCTTTTTCGGGTCGATATTTTTCTTGGGATCGACCGTTTTCGACTCGAGATGCTTCGGCTGGACGTTTTTGGGAACGGTCGAGTCTTTCGGCGCCGGATGTGTTTCTCGGCGCCGAAGGCATTTTGGGTGTAGGGAGATACGGTTTGCTCGGTCCAGAGCTACCGGAAGGCTTTTCTATTATCTTCGGAGCCGGGCCCGAGGGTGGGGCTTCCGAAGGGATGTTTCGATCGTGACGAAGGCCTTGTGGCGATGTCTTGACCGGAGCCTTATGTGGGGTGATTGGGACAGGGGCATCGGTACTCACGTGCTGCCCCGCTGGGATTGGGTCATCTGAGTCCGATTATTCGACTGTGACGAGCTGTAGATCGTCCGAGTCCTCAGCATCCGAGGGATCGTCGAAGATATCGTCCGGTTCCGGTGGCGGTGCTGCTGCTGGTCGATGCATCGCTTGTCGATGGGCCCTTCGGTTCCCGATTGTCTTTTTGGAACGGAAGAGTGCACAGGCTGAGCAGTCTTCTTTATGCTCCGGAGATAGGCATCTGTTGCACACCGGGTGATGATCCGTGTGTGGGTATTTAGCACCACACTGGGGGAATTTTTTGAAGGGGGTCCTTTCCATGGGCCCGAGGCCCGAGTGGCGTCGATAGGCCCGGAGGCCTGCGTCAATGGAAATATGAGAAATAAAGTCTTGTAAAGTTATAGGGTATCAACCGGAGAGCAATCCCGTCGAGATACTTTGATTTGCTGTAAAGAAAGTTGAAAACTTCGGAGTCGAAGTTGGCGTCGCAGAAGTACATCCGAACCAGATGGCGGAAAAAAAACAATCTGACGATGGAGGAGCTGTCCATGCGCACTGTAGTCCAGGGGAGGAGTCACCTATCTCATGAGATCTCGAAGACTCTTCCAAGACAACGTGCAACATCCGGACCAAACACTAGGCGGTGATCTAATGCAATAATGTGACTGCAGCAGCTCATATGCCTCGAACAGTATGTTTTCGTTACTTTTGTAATCCAGTGCTGGACTCCTAGGTTCAGCACTGGGACATCTATCTAAAACAGGTAAGTAATTACGTTTTTATAGTTGGTGCGATTTTTAAAGAATATTTGTAGTTTGCAAAAATCGACACTTAGAAAACATTTCACAGAAAAATAGTCAATGGTTTCCTATGGAAGAAAATTGGGTTACCGGCAAGTATGGTTGTAATTACTTTTCAGGGTCAGTGCTGTGCACCAAGATCCAGCACTGGGATCTCTCCTGATAGCAGGTGAGTAAATTAGTTTTCGTTATTCAGCTGATTTTAGATGAATATTTTATAGTTGCAAAACTCGACACTTAGAAGAATTTCCAAGTGAAACCAGTCAATGTTACCCTATGGAAGAAAAGTGAGTTATCGGCTTTTGGGTAAGTACTCGACTGGCAGAGTTAAGGTTCTTGGCATAGACTCAGGGGTCACCCAGGTCAGGTAAGTACAGTTGTTACACCCTCAGTGGCACAGGGGCAGCCGAGTGCAGATTGAGTTTGGCCCAATGTTATCCTATGGGAGGCAGGGGGCCCTTGGTTGGTGGCTGCTGGCTAGCAGGCCACGCGGCTGTGGGAGCTGGGCTCCTGGTCGCTTGCTCAGGGCAAATGGGGAAGTAGATTAGAGTAGAGGTTGCACTGCCAGGGGCATTCGGGCGGCTGGGTGCAGGGTGCTTTTGAGCAGTCGGCCACTCAATGGATTGCAATGGAGATTCTCAAGGACGAACAAAGGCTGCAAGCTCGGGGACGAAGATTCTTCAGGTGCGACCACCACTTTGAGGTGTAAGTTGGGTAGTTGGGGCACAGGGGGCCGCAGGGCGCAGAGTGCGGGGGTGCCTTTTGGTGTCGGGAAATCTTACCCTCTGCTGGTCACGGTTGGAGGGGTCCCTGGTTCTGAGGCTGCAGGCGTCGTCGGGAGCGTCGAGGTGGGTCCTTGGGGGCTGGATTCGGGGTCACAGTCGCCGGGGGGGGGGGGGGGGGGGGACGTCCTCGTGGTCTTTGTTCACTCCAGGCCAGGCTTGGCAGGTGCAGAGTTCGCGGTTCCTGGCTGATGCCAGGGGTCAGTTACTTGCTTTGAGCAGTGCCACTGCTTGTTGGAGTCCCAGGTAGTCAGTTACAAGGTAGTCAGGTCCCCAGGGGTTTTTGAGGTTGCTGACCACTGGCCATGCCGATTTTTAGCAGGTTCGAGGGTCGACAGTCCGGTAGGGATGGGGCCAAGTCAGTTGGTGTTGTCCTCTTCTTAGCAGCTGCATGGCAGGTCTTCTTGATCTTCTTGTTGGTTTCGGATCAGGATCTGGGGGAAGGAAGGTTCACGGTGCCCCTAAATACTAAATTTCAGGGCATTACAGATAGGTAGAGGGCAGGGACAAGTGGGTCCCCTCCCTGGGGTGGGTACACCCCCTATCCTGCCACTCTCCTGATTGGGCAGGGCTTCCCATATTCAAGATGGCGAGAGCCCGGAGATGTGCCTCACCTCGCCTCCCCCACCTGAGGTGTGGGGTTGGCAGAGGCTGGCACACCCCCTTTCCTTCCTTGGGGTTTCCGGCCAGTCTTCCCGCCAGAGTGGGGGTCAGAACCGGTAGGGGCCAGTTACTGAGTACAGAAAGTTGCCTGGAGAAGGTCAGAAAAGGTGGCATGCCTTTGAAGCTTCACCTGCCCATCCTGGGGGAGGAGACCTAGCACCTCGCCCAGGATGTGCATTGTTGCAGGCCCAGGAGAGCGGATGGCTCTCTACCCAGGGGTCCAGCAACAGGTCTGCTGTGTGGCAGCCTAGGCAGCCCCTCAGACAAGACGTGGATTGTAGGTTAGTTTCAGGGACATCTCTAAGATGCCCTCTGTTGTGCATTGTACATTAAATCCCACACTGGCATCAGTGCGGGTTTAATGTGATGAGAAGTTTGATACCAAACTTCAGTCTTCAGTGTTGCCATCATGGTGCTGTCGAGTTCGTGTTGACGATCTCCCAGCACCATATACTCTTAGATGGTAGCACTGCACTTACAGTGCACAGGAATGGACCGGAGTACTGTAGGGGCACAGGGCTCATGCACCTGTACCCACACCACTGGCATAGGGCACCCAGCTAGAGGGGTGGCTGATGTATGCCAGGGCAGTGTGTGTTGTGGGCATGGCACATGTGTGCCATGTCCACTCTGTTTTGTTCTGCACCCAGACACTCAGCCTGCAAGGGCAGTGTGTGTGTGTTTCAGGGCACAGGGCCTCTAAGGGTGGCACATTAAGTGCTGCAGCCCTTAGGGGCCTTCTCTGATCACAAGGCCCTGGGTACCTAGTGTACCATTTACCAGGGGCTGACATGTGGCCAGAGATGCCAATTGGCTTTAGGTTTCAACACAGTTTTAGGGAAGGAACATAGGCCCTGGGTACCTGATTGGCAGGAGCCCAGGGCACACTCAGTCAAAGTACATCAGCAAAATTCAGCAAAAAGGGGGGGCATACCATGCAAGAAAGATGGCACTTTCTCACAAGCTGTAACAAAAGAAGGACAAGACGTCGAAAAGCTGCATAGTCCATCTGGGTAATAACGTCTTGAACCCAGAGATGGAGGACCAGAAAAACCAGTGACAATACTGCAACTAAAAGCCAAATGCTACAAACAAGGCCTACAAACCATGGAACTCATGGAAACCCTGACATGAGAAGTTGAACCACCGAATCAGCATGTCTGTCGAACAGGGTGACCCTATCAAAAGGCAAATCCCTAAGACGCTGCTGGACGTTGGCAGGAAAACAGCCATCGCGCAGCCAGGCATGGCGGCGCAGAGCAACTGACGGGGCCATAGCTCGACCCACCGAATCAATGGTGGCCATGGCCGACCAAATGGAAATTTGCACCATTTCTCAGCCATCACGAATCAACGTTCCAGGTCAGTCCGAGGACCCTCCGCAAGAGAGGGAAGGAAGCGCTCGACCGAGTCCCAAAAGGCAGAAGTAGCCCGTGCAAACACGCAAGACATGTTCAGGGATCTAAGGCCTGCACTGTTGGACTCAAAGACATGGCGGCCAAACTACTTCAACCACTGAGTTTCCAAATGGGAGGGAGCAATGGAGGAGGGGCAGAAGGCATCAAGACCGAAGCCGCCCGAATCACCAGCCCTTGTGCCCTAGGGTGGAGGAACAAACAGACAGGGTCTTCTGGAGCAGGGCAAGGTCGATGTGCATTAGCACTATCCACCGGGTCCCCCGAAGAGGGCGTCGCCCAAGTCCCCAGAAGAGCGTCGTACAACAGCTCACCAAAGGGCTCCACTTCCACGGTGCCCTGGTGGAGTAAATCTAGAAAGCCCTGCGAACCGCCCTCGCAAAAGCCGCACTAGCCACAGTGGCCATTCGGGGTGGTGACAACAGGTCATCCGTAGGGGACGGCATGAGGTTAGTCCTGCCACCAAAACGTGGGGGGCTCTACAGCCAGAGGTCATCCAAGGCCCTGCGAACCCACAGGGGTCTCCTCAGAGTCGGCCTCCACATCCCCCACAAACTGATGACCGGCCAGGGATGGCACCGGCATCGAGACAGCGTTGTCTCGACATCGATGAACTCCGAAGGAGCCTCGTCTGTCCAGCGTCGGGTCTTATATAGCTCCATTGATGTCACTTCCGTGGACGATGTCAGGA
This sequence comes from Triturus cristatus, assembly GCF_964204655.1. Classification (NCBI taxonomy): domain Eukaryota; kingdom Metazoa; phylum Chordata; class Amphibia; order Caudata; family Salamandridae; genus Triturus; species Triturus cristatus. Next base: position 971,317,491 of record NC_140583.1, read on the forward strand.
CGGAGCTGGGCGACGCCGCCCCCCTGCGTGCAGATGTACTGCTGGGGAAAAAGTTTTCCAGATCCAGTCTGACATCTGGGGATATTCTAAGTTAAGGAATCTGCGGCTAGATGTCTATCAGATACAACATATGAACCAATAACCTACTCAGTAAAGTTTGCAAACCAATTTAGCACAATCAAAAAGTATTTTAAGATTAAAATAAGACCTCTCTATTATACATGGACAGTCAAAGAAAGTTTGTGCGCTTTACTTAGAAGTGGACAGTAAAAACTCTCAGTCCAGTAACACAGCAAGGCTCCCAATCCCAAGATGCTTCTTGCCTTCTGTTAGGCTGGAGGGGCTGGATTTGCATCAGTAATCTTGTGCAGGCAGGCAGTTACAAAACTTCAGAGTTCCTCTAGGGGCATCTCTGGCCTGCATCTCAATGGCAGACAGAGTCCTACAGTCAAAGACCGTACCAACCACCTTCTTCTCAGCTGACAATTCAGTTTGGTGTTGGCACCAAAGTCCTCACTTTCCACAGGAGGGTCCTCTTTCTGGATACCAGGTCACAGTGAGTGCTAGTTTGTTTTGTCTCTCTCTTCCCGGTTCATAAATCAAAGTACACTGGCAGACCAGTCATCTGGCCTAATTCACATTAAGAGTCTTTCAGGTGCCCTGTTGTGTCCCTGGCGACTATCAGGAGATTAACCAACCCTGATGCTACTTAAAAAAACAGATTGACTGCAGTGGTCCGGTATCTGCCTACAGATCAGCATTCTCTTGCCTGCTTCCAAGTTCTGCACCACATACATTTATGATCTGATGTCCTCTTTACATGTTTCAACTTCCAGCTGTTTTCGGTCTCTTAGAAGTCTCACTAAGTTGGGTTGTTAACAGGCTACACCAATGACCTTCAACTGCTTCTTTCTAGTGAGGAGTCAGTGTCCCCGGTCTATAGATTACAAGCAGCATACCTGTGTAACATCTGATGCTTCCGACTATACACCATCAAATGCATCACCTAGAGAAGGCGGATAGTGAAGGGTGTGACCTTTCTCTGATCCTCCAGCCCCAGCCACACCATAGTTTACTAAAAGTGTTTCACTTATGGCAAAAACTGTAAAGTAAATTGTCAGTTCAATTTTCTGCAATTCCTGACATTTTGAAAACTTTGTGCATCCCTCCGTTACGTCATTTACACAGATTCCCTCCCACAGAATAGAACACTGGTCTCAGTTAAACTGGTTTGATGACCTCCTGACCCTAGGCCTCTATGTAAAATCAGACTCCTCATATTTCTCCCCATTCAAGCAGGTCAGCTTTGCTTGTCCTTTAAAGTGTCCGCAGCAGTGGACCTAATAGACCCACTATACACGTTGCTCTTTTTTCTCTGCTTTGTGAGGTGCTATCACTCACTCCTCCAGCTGAAGGCTGCAAGCCCCTATGGAGGTGTACAAAGGGAATCATGCCCAACACTTCTGCAGCGTCCTCACACAGAGCAGGCAGACTGATTTATATGGAATTATGAGCACCAACATAATGAGTACTTCACTCAGAAGCAGTCAGTGGGTTCTCAGAGTGCAGAGTAAAAATGCCAGCAATATCTAAAAGAGGAAAAGAAGGTGAAACCACACGAAAAAGATTTGCTACACTAACTATAATGGACAGCCCTGTGAGTCAATGCCTAAAGCCACAGTAACCAATGGCTGAAATGAGCCATCTAAAAGTCTATTTCTGTAAATCTTTATATGTACATGTATGTGTGTTGTGTGTTACGTGTTGGTAGTGCATGTGTAGTGAGATGAAAACAGCTCTTGGCACACAGCTAAAGTTGCTTGTAGGCAAGATCTAATAAAGAAAAGCGGTTGAAGTCCATTTGAGCTAGGGTACGATGAGACAAGTTATACAGGAAATCGGGAGACAGGAAAGGAAGTAGGTGCTAATAGGGGAGGTGTACCTGTGATCAAAATATTTGATGTTTGACAGATTAAAACCTACATTCCTAACGGTAGGTCTACAGACCCCTGGGGTCCACGATCCCTACTCAGGAGGTTTGTGACTGTTTAAAAATGTAAACTTTAGCAGATCATAAAGTATATACATGCAAGTCAAAAACAAGGTTTTAAAACACTCGGTTAATGCAAAGAAATTAGAAACTGAAAGCTTAAGATTGAGTTGGTATCCTTATCTCGATTTGCTGGAACAGCACACATACAGAAAATACAATCTAGTAAGGACCACTGATGGCCTAAATTGAAGTACTGCTTTGCACTGACAAAAAGAGAGCATGCAATAGGAGCAAAAACATGATGCTGGAGTCCATCATAATCCAGTTGTAGGAAAGAAACAAAATGTAATACTGAAAAGCCCCAACATTTCCATTAAAATGTCAATTATTGCATATTTTCTGTCCCAGAATTAAATAAATATTTAATAATTTATGTATTTATTTTATGTATACTAGTTTCTGTATTTGAGTGTATTGTTTTGAGGTTCAAATCATAGAAATTGCTAGGCTGGAGGTCCACTACTTCCAGTAGTGATTCAGTAGGGGTTCAAACAAGTCAAAACATTAGGAATTGCCTTTTCAGAATGTTGGCTTTTTTGACAAACTATTATAGCTAGAACTCCCTGGTAAGCAGCATCTGTGAACGACGTTCTACCTCTAATAGATGCAATAAGAATGTTGTCATGCCGTGCATTACAGATTGGAATATAAGCTCATTCAGCTATATTCTCCCTCTTACAGCCATAACCATATGTCCAAGCCAAGCCGATCAGTAGATTTTTCACACAAAAGAGGAGTGATCACATATTATGTGTGGAGCATTCCGTGATTAGAATCTTCGACCACACTCACCTATTAAGGGCAAAGGTGTAATGAAATGTCACACTGTGCTGTTGGGCCATGTCGCAGGTGGGTAGGGCTTCCAGTGTCTCTACCAGTGATATAATGGCATTGTAGTCCTGAGGAGAAACAGTATAGCAACACATCAATGAATGCATAACATCAAAGAATGCAGGACATTCCATTATTCACACTACTGAAAGTACAAACTAGGTTCATGTAATGCGGAGCACTTAAGAACTACAGATTCCCATTACTCCACATGGAAAATGGTGAGACAGACATTGGGGTCTCGTGGTTTTCCTTTGGTATGTCATTCTGTCTACCCCAACATACTGATTTAGATGGGTTCTCTCTGCAGTGTGCGTTTATATATCAATGGCCCATGCTGAATTTCGTGGAAATGCCAATACCCAAAAAGACAGGCTGGTCCAGTATAACTCCACCTAATGCTATCATAATGTGTTTCTTTGTATTTGCCTTTCATGCATAACTTTACTTCTAATTTAATTTACCTTTCATGCTTTTTAGCCTTTAAAATGTTTGTGCATACTAATTTCTGATTTAATGCTAATCGGATGAAATCACATAAGACTCAATTTGATTCTGATATAACATATGGCTATGGAAATGAACATCTGAAACTATTCCCATAAAAAAATATTGAGGCTGAGGAAGGTAAAACGGAAAGGAATTGTTTCATGAATTCCACGCAGAGAATTTGTTGCAGCAGTCCTTCGGGCCGCCATTATGCTCCCTTCTCTCTCCCAGGAAGAATGTCATAAGGCCCTGGGTTGAAAGCATCATAGCAATCTTCAGAGTGTCAAAGTAATGTTCTGCACTCTATGGATTTCACAGATCTATGAAAACCTGCAGTGGAATGGCCTGCAAAGCTATGAACTCTCCAACTGAAATAAATAATGCTAGAAGAACCGTCCTAATATTTCATTGTGCAGATATGGGATTTTTTCTGCCTGCATTAGGATGATTAAATTATTTTATCAGCAAAATAGTATCAAAGTAATATCCATTTTCCTGCTATTGTAACAAATGGTTTAGGAATCGCTGTTTACAAAGATATAAGCTACTCTGATGCCAATGGCGTGAAACCACGGAGAGGAACTGTAAAGTTGCCATTGCAAAATGGCTGTAGAGGGTAAAAGGGCTCAGTTCATCTAGGTTTCCATAGGTGAAAGCAGAAGCTACCTGCACATCGCGGTAAGCCAGAAGGAAATTCATGAGGATGTCCAGACTGAGGCACTGAATGCTGTCCAGCCGCCGCTGTATACGGCTCAGTTCCTGGCTCAGCTGCTCCCCGCTGTACATTTCCCGGGCTTTACGGATATCCCTCCTGATCGTCTCCCGAAAGTACTCACTGCAAGAGAAACAAGTGATTAAGCATAGCCTCAGAACACACCCACCTAAACACACACACAACACAAAAAACAACCCTGTAAATAGTCTGCACAGAACATAGAAATGGCAGTTTGAGCTGGCAGAGGAAGGAGGGTGAAAATGCTAATCGAAAAGACTGATTTTATAGTAAGAATTCAATCATTTGTGATGCATACGGTTGGACATAGTGAAGGCCCCTTGATCCAAATTTTGGCAGACTGCATTTACATGGTGGGAGCTGGTAGTCAATTTACCCTTTGCCCTATTGCCTGTGCCCCTTAACTATACATTAGGCTCCAGCATGGCCAGTCTCATATGAGAGGACAGTAGTCACGGTCTTAAAGAGACATGCATTTTGATCCCACCCCTTTTGACATCAGAGCCCATTATTTTTCAAAGTCAGCGAAAAAAATATCTTCAGAGCGCTTGCATGATTATCATGCTCACTGGGTGAAAACGCACAGAGCAGTCCAGAAAATGTACACTAGCAGGGAAGCAGGAATTCCCTACTAATTGAAAGCCAGATTTGTATAGTTGAAGATACCCATCAGCAAGCAAACAATCAGTGGCTTAAGTATGTAGGGTATGCATATTATTTTAGAGCTTTTGCTGCTCATGTGTCCTTTTTCCATTTCAGAAAGGCCACTATCTCCTGTTTTCTAGAGTCACAATGTGTGAGGAGGTCCAAGACAGGATGTGACAAATGGACTGCCTAATGACCGTGGCAAAGGATCTGCAATTCTACTTCATATACACTCTACGCAGAAGGTGTTCTCCTTGGAACCAACAGTTAAAATCAACTGATGCTTGCAGGTTTACAGCCTGAAGCACACAAGCAAATGCCCTAAAACATGTGTAATCCATGCCTAATAACCTACTGAAGCAGCAGGGCATGCCAGTCCATCAACAAAAGAGTACAACATGCCTCTTGTGAGCTGTGCAGACACCTTCATCCTGACCACGAACCTGCAGCATTTCAAGGTTTGTTGACAACAAAGGTATTAAAAAGTTAAACAAAAATCCAAGTGAAAAGGTAACCTGGGATACACTCACAGTGTATGCAAAAACAAAACTAGTATGTTAAGAGAAATCAATACAAAAATTACACCGTTTTGCATACCAGAACTTAATGTTTAGTATAGGTAGGTTTTGGCATGTTTCCACCACACTATATGGCACTAACACAAGAACCATAGATCTTGGGTGTGAAAGTGGACAGAACCCTGCTTTATCAGACTGAGGTCTGGATCTTTCAATAACAGCTCTCCTCCACAGTGGTATTCAGAATATGTTCTGGAGAAATCTGTTGAATACCAAGCAGCCCAGAAAGGATTAATATGGGTGCTGTGTTAAACTAAACACAATATCATAATTATATGAAGCTAGGTGTAGTGCCATGAAATGAAACAGGAACAAAAAGCTCAACATCCATAACAATATCAAGGTGAAAGGACGTTACTCAAATTAAGCAAACACATGGAAATTATGGACGGAGTGCTGAAACTTTCAGACACTCGCCCCCAGTCACAGATCTGGGTTAAATTAATCATTTTTCTTTAGATGCCTTTGCCACCCCAGTTCAGACCCAGCCATACGCAAATCAGACTTGACCCTGTGCCTCCTGGGAACAGTCCAGTCAAACTGCCAAGCCAGATCTTCACTGGACCGGAAACAAGCATCCCGGGACTGGTTTCGGGGTAACACCCCACATCAGCCAGGCTAGCTTGAATCCTGTGGCAAAGTGAGCAAAGTGTTACCCCGAAACTGGTCCCAGGATGCTTATTTTTGGTTTAGAGAAGACCTGGCTTGGCAGTTCAGGCTGGACTGTTCTCATGGGGCACAGGGTCAAGACTGATTTGCATTTAGCTGGGTCTGAACTGAGGTGGTAAAGTGAGCTAAAGAAAGATGATGGATTAAACCCCGATCTGTGAATTTGGAGGGGGGGGGCCTAGTCTCTGAAAGTTGAGTGCTCATCCATCATCTCCTTACGTTTGCGTTACTCAAATTAGCCAAGATCAATATACTGGAAATCCGGGGGCTAATGTAACGTTTAGAAGAACATCTTTAACACAAGATGCATTTTTCCACCGGTGCATCAAGATAACAGAAAATTATTGGGGAAAAAATAAAATATGTACTTATTGTCCCTTACCCTTGATCAGTTACATGGCTAAAAGGTTAAGCGACAAGGAGCGAAAGAAAACAAACATGAATAAACAAACATTTGCAATGCAATAGGTCTCGCATTTACGAAACTCTTGTAAATGTGACACCTATTGCATTGCAAATGCTTGTTTGTAAAAACACTAATGCAGCGCTTTCACTTTAATGTCAGCTGCGCACTTTTCCTTAGACTAGCCACGTCTGAAGAAAGGGGAGCGGCTGCCATTCAAGTGAAAGTGCGGTATGGGGCGCTTTTACAAAGAAAAGCATTTGTATGTCAAGTTGACAAAAAAAAATGCTTCTTTTTGTAAAAGACCCATGCCGCAGGTTCACTTTCATGGCGACTGCGCCCCTTTTCTTAGATGCGCCTCATCTAAGGAACGGGGCGCCACCTCCGTTAAAGAAAAAGTGTGGCATGGGCAGTTTAACCTCTTCTGTGCCCATGACGAGATAGTCTCGTCATGGAGCACGGTCGCGCTGTGCCCATGACGAGACTATCTCGTCATGAAACCCGCCCACTAAGGAAACGCCCGGCACAGGAGGGGGAAAGGGCGTGGCACCGAAGGGGTTAAAAAAAAAAGCGAATACTAAAAAACAAACAAAACAAAAAAAACACGACATGCATCCGCGTTCACTGCCTCAAACAAACCAAAGGCACGGCCACCACTGTATGAGCGTGCCGTGTAATGAAAAAAAATCATAATTAAAGCAATGTGGGAGAGCGTGTCTTGCCTGCAACAGCAGGCGGGAGAAAATCATTTAAGCAAATAGTGCTCGGAGGCTATAATTAAAGCCTACCGTGTAACAGCATATATAACGGGGGGGGGGGGGGGGGGGGGGGGGGAAGTCCTCATGGGAGGTTACAAAATGAGACAAGGCGTTACTAAGGAAGGACTACTAAGCATATTGAGCAACAAAAAGCCACAGTTTCCAAAGGACAATGACAAGCCAATGAAAAATATGGGCAGACAGTGGGAGGAGCTTGAGGTCCATACCCAAATACAGCATGCCTTGCACAGCAGCGCATGCGCTGCCCAGGCTCAACCTAACAAAAAAAAAATATTACACAGGTGATATATGCCTATTTTAGCAGGTCCCCAGTGACACAGAATTAAAGCTCTTCCTACACATTAAACGCCTTGGGGCACTTCACAGGGCCCTACCCCTTTCTGCTGAGCAAGGTTTGCTTTCGAAAGGTATACACGGCTCACCGGTTTTAGGCCATTCTGGTTATCCTACCCTCCTTTTGCCAATAAAATTAGCTGTTGCTCACAACCCGCTGTAATTGCTTTGAGGTCAAGGAACGCATGTGTAGGACAGAACATCAGTGGTTAACACCCGCCATTTCTGTGGATGTAAATCGGGATCCCAGAAACGGCAGATACATCTAGGAATCTGCCATTGCCTCTCCGGTCTATAGATGCAGAAACACACACAAGTCACGCACCTTAAGTGATGAATGAGAGAGCTACTATGAAGGGCCACCCAAACAGGCCATGTTTAATCAGATGTCATTACGCTTAGGAAATAAGGACAGACTTAGAAATAACTTGGTCCAGAAGCAGGCAAGATGAAAACGATTTGTGTAAAAAGCAGAAAGGTAAAAAGGTAAAGATGCCACGTGCCCAGGGCAAGATAAGCCTATAGTGACGCTATGGGATAGAGGGCAATGCAGTATTCTGCAGGAAGAAATTAAAACGGTTGTATGGCAGAGGCAGGCATGGCTGAACCACGCATGCCTCTACAACCCAACCCCAAATGAGTCTTTCCTATCCATGCCTTTACCACATAATTTTGTTGTAAAGGCATGACTGGTAAAGGGTGCCAGGCTTGCTTGGTTCTTAAAATAAATAGTATATTTTTAAACAAAAATTGGCCTAGAGTTCAGTTCTTGAGTGTGTGAATTCATTTGCCGACTGAGTTGGTACATGAAATGCTTAACACGGTCCTCTGATACTGCCTTACTGCTCGACCAAGCTACCACTATTAGAGAGTAAGGTTCCATCTAACTTTAACCTCTGCCTACCTCTGGGGACACTTGGACTCTATACACACTATACCTCATTTTGGTGTAGTATATATAGAGCCAGTTTCTTACAGCATATTACTGTAGTCTAGTGCGTAATTTGAATTAAGTCGCATCCAGGTCTTTATAGCGGGCGCAAATGGCTGTAGTTGAAGGCAGTGAGAGTTTCTCTCAGTGGGGCAGTATGGTGTTTAGTGGGAGAAGGATGTGGCATTATGACCAGAACTGCCGACTTGGGAACTGTGGAACCAGGTTCAGCCTTCATGACCAGTCCACCAGAGCACTCTCCTGACTGAGCACATTCCTGTGCTAGACCTTAGAAGGCCCTGCTAGACCTTAGAAGCCCTGGTGTCTTAGCACCAGCAGGTGGACCCTAGTGTGGCAAGTGTGGGTTAACCTTGAAGGCCTGTCCACCACAACCCCTTTTGAAGCTCACCTCAAGTCTTTTGGGCAGGCCTATGAAGCTGCATACCCTAGAGCAACAGTGACTGTCCCTGAGGTCACAGGACCCTTGAGCAAGGAGACACTTGGGCGGTGCGACCGGTGATATCTCTGAGCGCTCACTTCGGGTGGGGGACGTCATGTTTGCAAGTATATTAGGTTTTTTAAAGCACTTGCTGCCTTCTTCCTGGCCTCCAGCAATTTTTGGCAACAATAAATGTCATGATAACTCCAGTGATTAATGTTCTTCCTAGAGAGAGATGGAGTTTTCTCAAGTGGAAGTTTTGACTCATGGAAAGGTAACGCAAAGGGTTAATGTGCCTGCTGTAAAGAACATGTACCATGCAGATCATAAAGTGCACAGTAGGTCAGTGGGTTGCTACTTTTGTCATTGAGATCCTTTTGTTACTTGCAGTTTACAAGTCAAAATCCTAACATTGAACAATGAGCTATTAACTGTCATCTAAGAGCTGCATGCAAATTGCAAGGTATAAATTAGAGCATCATGTTTTTCCCCTAGTCTTTGATTATCCTAATGTTGCAAAAAGGGTTTGTTTGGATAGAAATCAATTCTGGTTATTAAAGAGAACCAAGCAAATACAAGGAGATGATGGAAGGAGCACTGAAATTTTTCAGACACTCACCCCAGTCACAGATCACGATTGAATCCATCAACGTTCTTTAGCTCACTTCGCCACCTCAGTTCAGACCCAGCTATTTGCAAATCAGTCTTGACCCTGTGACTCATGGGAACAGTCCAGCCCAAACTGCCAAGCCAGGTCTTCCCTGAACCGGAAACAAGCATCATGGGATCGGTTTCGGGGTAACAACCCTAATCAGCCAGGCTAGCTTGAACCCAGTAGCAAAGCAAAATTCAATCCAGATCCGTGACTGGGGGGTGAATGTCTGAAAAATTTCAGTGCTCCTTCCATCATCGAAACTGGTCCCAGGATGCTGGTTTCCTGGTCAGGGAAGACATTGCTTGGCAGTTCGGCCTGGGCTGGACAGTTCCAATGAGGCACAGGGTCAAAACTGAGGTGGCGAAGTGAGCTAAAGAACGTTGATGGATTCAATCTAGATCTGTGACTGGGGTGAGTGTCTGAAAAGTTTCAGCACTCCGTCCATCATCTCCTTGCGTTTGCTTTATTAAAGAGAACCCCCAACCATGGCATTACGTTCTAAATTCAGAGTTTGTGTTTTTCCAGACCGATCACTATTAAACTATACGGTCTATTAGTACGATTTTCATGCAACTCCTACACCTTGAGGTCCATAGTCTTATGAAACATTTCCTATACAGTGATTTACACAGTCACGATTGATTGTCTATGTGTAATGTGTGTGATAAAGTTCTGACACCCTACACTAGTATCAGTGGCGCTGTAAATTAAATTCAATGCATCTGAGCGAGAATGTGGTCATGGAGACTCGAGGGCACTATTAAAGGGTGGTAGTGAGGGAATCCTTGGCAAAGGGAGTCATTGGGGGCACCAACAAACATTGCCGCACAGGGCTCCACCATCGCTAAAGCGGGCCTCTTTATTTTAAAACCCCTTGAATCTGCAGCAGATCTTCAAGTCAATGTATGATTTAACAGTGGTCTCGGTTATTGTAGGTCTTTTTGTAATTATGTACAATCTTTGTTTGCAATGGTTTCTTGTAATTTTGTATTATATTGTGTTGTGCTTTTGCACTCAACAATTCTGGCGAGTAAAGAGCCCACAGTCAAAAAAGATTATCCTACGACTCTTAGCATGTGTGTGCAGGATACTGGTGAGGAGATTTATGTTAAAACAAATTACTAAGTATTAATGTCATTCGAAGGTGACACAATAATGGCACAGAATGATAAGGGAGCCTTTTGAAATTTGCGATTATATCGATGGTGGGAGAGGGTTTCTCTTGTGTAATTTCATATTTTGAATGATCCAGCTCCTCATTACCTCAACAGGATCTCTCACCTTTATGAGACAGAACTGGAATTTTTTATCATGCACTCATTTGGAAACACTCATTTGGAAACAATCAGTTAACAAGGAGTAAATAAAACTCCATCTTTTTGAGACCAGCAACTAGCTTTTCTATCCAATGTGACAAATGTAGTACATTTAATACAGTTTCAAAATATATGGACTTATTTCATTTGAATATGTATCTATTTGTCCTTGCTACGGATATCCACGTTAGGTCTCCTCAGTGATGCCAAATAAGATCAATAGTCCTGCGATGTCAATTTCTGTGATGTTACTTCTTGTGATGTTACATGCAAATTAGAGTGGCCTCACATCTTCCCTTTCGCCCGGGGCCCCATAAGTTCTAGGACTGGCCCTGGCAGTGACAAATAACTTGAGGGGGCGGGGCTCACATCACAGATGCGTGACCCTGTGTGAGATTGCTGCGTTCCAGATTCTGTTAAGTTACTCAGTAATGTATTTGAGGTGGTGTGGGCTCGCTCACCTTTGCATGCCTCTGTGCGAGGTTCTGCATTCCATAAGGAGAGTTGCTAGGCAACAAGTGGAAGAACTCTCATCACTGCACCTGTTAGCGTCATCCTGTTTCCCACCAACTACAAGTTTGCCCAGCCACTTCAATTTTAGTGGGGTGACATATGCTGGGAGTCTGTTCACATTAGAGATCAGTGACAAGCACACTGAATGGCACACAAAAAAAAAAAAAAGGGTGTCAGAAGTTTCAATCCTTACATGTGAAGTCAGTGGCACACTCTTTTACAGCGCCATGATGGTACAGGGAAAGGGGTGGACAGTGACAAATATTTGACAAAAAATCTTCCATGAAAATGCCTGTGGTTGAACGAAAGACTGAGAAATCTGTATGGAGAAAAGCAAGTTCACTATAAGACATTACGGAAAAGTACAGTTTATACCTTAAGTCCATAACTTAGGCATACACATGGCACATGAACTCTGATAGTATGAGCTAAACTGAATTAAAATCTTTGGATAGTATTGTTAAAGTTTAACTGGTCACAAGTTGGACCAGCAAAGACACATTGACAAGGAAAAGAGATCTAGTTATTGAGCATCTTTAAGCCAGTCCTGGGCAAGTATAAGTTTAGCTCTCAGTATGGAAGGGTTTGTTTACGCTAACAGTTTTTTTTGTTGCAGAGTCCAGGAGAGCCAACGGCACCATGGGGGGAACTGGAGGGATGGTTTCGAAGTCTACGTCCAAGCAACAGGGGGTGACATTTTCATGACAGCCAGGAAGTTGGCTATGTTAAAGTACTGCTTAGTGGCAGAGGGAAGGAGAGTATTAAAATGTCTTCCTTCTTTTCCTTCAGAGGATTGAGAGGAAGAAGATGAGGAAATCTATTAATTTGAGAATGCAATACAGAAATTGGATGCGAATTTCGGAAAGAAAAGGAATGTAGTAGTAGAGAGATTTAAATTGTTGAAGAGAAGTCAATTTCCAGAAGTGTCTGTGGAGAGTTACATGGCCAGCCTTCAGGTCACTTGCTGCAACTTGCATTTACAAGAGTTTTCTGGATGAAATTGTTGCGGGATCAATTGGTTTTGAAAGTCAATAACCGAAATGTGCAAGAGAAACTGTTGTATATGTAAGGGCTGAAGCTTCAGACGGCAAGGGACTTAATAAATAGGAATGACATTACGGACAAAAGATTGCAGGAATTGAAGTCCAAAGACAAGATAGACAGAGTTCAAGAAGACACATGTAACCCAAAAGTAAAGAGGAATTTGGTGCAAAGAGAAAGAGGGAGTAGAGTTTTGACATATGTTTATATGTGGTTCAGATGGTTACTTAGCAACTGATGAGTCATGTCTTTCTATTGGACAAATATGCAGGTAGTGTAAAATCAAGTGGCATTTTGTGAAGGATTGTAGAGGAAAAATGGTGGGGTGAAGAAAACTCAAACCTCAGTGAGAATAGTTGAAGGGGGAGAAAATAAATGCTAAGATGCTATTTTGGATATTCAACAAAGGGGAAAGGGCTGTTGAGGACAATCCTTTCTGCACCATTAAGATTGATGGGGTGGATGTGATGACAGACTCAGGAGCCAGAATATCTAAAGACATTTCCTAATCATGAGCTTAAAATTCCTGATGTAAAGTTAGTGGCATACAGCAATAAACTCATTGAACTATTGGATTTCATTAAAGCTCATTTGGAGTTCCAGCAAATGGTGATGGCATCTAAAGTTTATTTTGCCAAGGAGGATTTGTGTTTATTGGGTTGGCCCCAACAAAGGCATCTGTGTATTAGGTTAGACCCAAGCTATCCAGATAAAGTGTTGGGAGTGCAGTCTAGTGCATGTGTGGGAGATGCAAGTGTGCCATATGTCGTAGAGTATCTTGACATCTTTGATGACCACTTAGGAACTCTCAAAGGGTTCATGCACAACAATGTTTGGAGGAAGGAGTGACTCCGAAAGCCCACAAGCCTCGTAGTGAGGGATGTCATGAGAAAGCCACTACGCCAAGAACTGCAGAAGTTGTGTAGCGAGGGCATAATTTGAAGAAAGAGAAATCGCCAGAGTGTTTGGCTCTTGTAGTGATTGCTAAGAAATGAAATGGCGAAATACGGCTTTGTGTAGATGTAAGGGATTTAAATGTGGCAATCTGGGTGGATAGGCCTCCCCTGCCTAACATATGAGAAATGTGGACTACCATCAAAGGAGCAAAAGTGTTTTCCACTTTGGACCTTTCCTCAGCCTACAACCAGACTGTACTGCACTCCGACTCTCGACAACTAACATTGTTGTCATGCCTGAAGGAGCACACAAGTATAAAAGGATGCCATTCGGTGTAGCCCTGGCAGCCGCGGTGTCAACAATATGCTGTTACTTGGGAGAAATTTAACTAAACATGATGTGACTTTGAAAATTGTGTTGAGAACCCTGCAGGAGAGTGGTTTAAGAATCAAAAATAATTAGTGCAAGTTTAGAGTAGAAGTGGAGTATTTGGGTCACTGGATCACTGGAAAAAGGATAGCTCCAAAGTTGAAATTAGTTTCTGCAATAAAATATGTTGCTTCAGAAGCATGTAAAGAGCAATTGAGATCGTTTTTGGGGCTGGTCGAGGACTATTCTCGTTTTGTCCACATGTTTGCAAATAAAACCAAACGTATGCGCAAACTCATGCTCAAGAACAAGAAATTTGTTTGGTGTGAGAAATACGAGAATAAATTTAAGGAATTAAAAGCACACATTGCATCTGCACCATGACTCAGCATTTTGACATACATTTCCCCACAATAATAACACTGATGCTAGTTTGGTGGGGTTGGGTGCGGTGCTACTAGAGGGAAGGAATGGCATAGATGTGGCCATTGCCTATACAACCAGACCATTAAGGGATGCAGAGAAATATTACTCTACTATTGAGAGGGAAGTGTTGGCTGTCTGGTGGGGAGTAAACCATTTTAGGACAAGTGTGGGGAACCAGATTCCCCGCAAGGACTAACCTCAGTCCTTTGGTGTATTTTTTTTCAGCAAGTGGGGGGGGGGGGGGTGGGGAAGAGGGGAGGAAGAGCCTCTCCCGTGTCAGTGGCGGAGGGAGTTTTGATGGGAGGTAGCTTACTGGTATTGCCAGCAGTACTCAGAGTGCAGGTAGCTAGACTAGCACATGAAGGACACATAGCACCAAGTGCCACCAAGAGGCGAGTCAGAGAGCAGCACTGGTGGCCAGGGCTAGACCGTGACATGATATGGCACATTAAGAGAATGTGTACCTTGCACATGGATCGGCAAGTCACAGAAAACGGTATCCCTGGTTGTGACTGACAAATTGGGTGTTTTTTTGGAATTGATGTCATGGGTCCATTGTATGTTAAGGGTAGCTGATGTGTTTCTCTATATGGTCAGCAGTAAAGTTTATGGGGGAAAGGGTGTCACTTCTGATAGTAAACGGATTCCTGAAGAAACTATTTGAGAGAGAAGGGGTGCCAGAGATCTTTGCATCAAAGAACGGTGTCCAATTTGTTTTGGAGCGCATGAGTGGTGTTCTTAAGAGCAGGGTGTGGAGCATATTCAATCATCGGTATACAACAATCAAAGCTATGGTCTAGTAGAAAGGTGGAACAGGACATTAAAGATGGTTTACAGTTAGCTTTGAGTGGAGTAGGAGACTGGAGAGTAGCAATGAGATAGTTGGTGTAGTTGTACTACACCACACCTCATTGTGTGACAGGGAGATCACAAGGCCAAAGTACTGATGTCCAAGAACTGGAGTGTGACAAGTTTGTTTTGGAGAGAGGGACAGTGAGGGAAGGAGACTACAAGATTGGAAATTGGATCTGTATGCAGGAAAGACACAGAGTTAAGAGTTGTTACCATGTGGAATCGTAAGAAAGTTGTGAAAGCTCCATTAAGGATAAAACGGAAAGGCAGGGAAAAACTATGATGATCTCTGGAGGGAGTTGTATGATAAGAACAGATCCGTAACACTAAGAAATCGCTGAGAAATCAGAACTCCGAGGAGGTTTGAGAAGTTCCTGTTGTAAATTAACAACAGATTTGTTGTACAACCTAATGCCATTTAATGTAAGGGAATTTCGTTATAGTTTTCTATTATGTAACTTCTGTGGCATTAATTGCATTTCCTTTTGACAAGAAAATATACGTTCTTGTTTTAACAATTTTGTATATAATGCGTATTAGTGTAATTTATTTTTTGGCTTTACATTTTTATGTAATTTTTTGCCTTTATCGTAAATGATAAAAAGGGGAGGGGGGGGGGGGGAAATAGGTGTTGCATTCTTCTCTTCTTAAAGAAGAGAATGTGGTGGCATTTTGGAACATGATCGGGGTCATGCCAGTTGGCAGGAAATCTCCCTCCTGGTCAGTTAGAATAAACTTCCCTCCACACAAACCATTGAAGGTCTGACCTCAATCACTTAAATGGGTCATGAAGATGGGGACATCAATTGTCCACCAAACTCCACTGACAGCCAAGTAATTAAGAGAAAGGCACCTTTATTGCCCAAGCAGTAAATAATGTGGGTATTTAGGTGGATGTAATACTTCGAGCAATATGTGGGAACCCAGTATCACGGTTACCTCTAGGAAGCGTGCCTGGGCGGCAGCACATACTATCATTTATCTCCGCGCAGGAGGCTACTAAGAGCGCTCCCTACAAAGGGTCGTTCTGCAGATCAGTATGACAGCTCTTTATGCACTACTTAATTGCTGAAAGGCGAGCTAAAAAGAAGAAACAAACAATATGAAAAGAAACAATACTAGGTTATGGCTTGTCCTTTCTTAAAGTAAGCAATATTTCCGCTTTCAACTGCAAGAGGCACTGGTGCTATCACTGCTATAGCATCGGGAAATACCGCAGGTAAGATCATATCGGATCATGAGAAACTGTACAACTAAATAAGCAATATCTGCTACAACGCAGAACCATGCATTACAGACATCTTTTGTTTTTGCACATACACTAGGTCTGCGTGTCGCCTTCTTACAGAAATTACAAATTTTAGCCATTGAAACTACAAGAATCTCTGAACGGTACTGTATTGTGGTGGAAATACATTTGTATGGGTGTCTCCTTTCGTTGTTAAACTGAATGTTCGTTTTCATTCTAGATATACACTGGGAAACAAACAGATAATGATAAACGTCATGGCACTACAATCACATCGAAAACGTCTATATGCACCAAGACGTTGCTCTTTCCAGTCCGTCCTCTCTTAGAACCACTGGTCTCCGCTATACATCACATGGATACACCGAAACTTGGGTTTACTTTAGTAACTGTGTGCATTCTACGTGTCTGATTTGAGGTACTAAGACCCGAGTGGACTGTGGCAGCAACCCCTGATGTAATTCATTTTTCTGATCTCTACTGATAATGGATAAAATCCAGAAACTCATGTGTCTAGAGATAAATAGCACCATCTGCACCAACTCTGGTGGAAAAACTACAGCTAATAGTCAAGTATGCCCAAACATTGTACTGCACTTACCAGAATGCTAAGGGGTGAACTCTGCTGTGATTTGAGGTAGTGTGCTCCTATCCTCCTTCTGTATAAAAGGACATAAAACCCAGGAAAATTCCTGCTGCCCTTACAATGGAGGCAATTGCTCTTGGCATTTGTAAATACCAACATAATTGCGCCGTATGTGGCACAGGGCATCAATTCATTGAGGGGCAGGTGAGCACCTTTCACAAAGCAACCATAATGCACACACTGACCAAATGTCACCCCCATCAAGACACACTTGTTAGTATCCTGAATGCATACGCCTAGACTGTGGACAGGAATGTCATTAGAGCGGAACTATGGAAGGTTTGACCCACCAATGGCCCCCAAATAGGCAAATATTTCTCCAACTTTGCTATGCTGGGAGCTACCTGGGCTGATTGCAGAAAAAAAAATTCAGAAGTACTACATTAAGAAATGCTCTTTCAGCATAGTAATACTTGTAGATCTTAAAGTACTATTTAAAACCTATTGCAATTTTACTTAATATAAATGTATTAATGTTATTTAACATTTTCCTTTAAGCACATTTTAGTAAAAAAAATTAAAGGTATTGTCTCGTGATCACCTTTTTTAGAGATTATATGCTTGCTTACATAAAGAGCCCCATTACAGCTCTAAAAAGTGTCCGCACAGACCCTGAGCCGCTGCACACCCAAAAATAATTAAAGGGAACATTGCCCAGCATCTCAACACAAACTCCTTCAAGCAGACCTAGACTGCCTATCATCACTAATGGCCTTCCTCCCTTCAATTCAGTTTCTTACCAAGAATTGGTGGTGGTGCTTTCCAGCAGTTTGGCAAAGCGTGCGGTCAGGGGGGTGAGAAAAGTGTCGATGCTGTGGTGGGGCTGGATGATCTCCGTCAGGCACTTCATCATGGATGCGTCGCAGCACAGTACTTTTCCCTGCGCAGTCACCACATAAGGAATAAAAGTGTAGTTGCCACAGCAGTCCTACAAAAAGTAGAACAAGAGGGTAATTTTATTCTCAACTTAATCCCACTTCTCCGATGCCCATCACTGCCTATTTTTTTTTGACATATTCAATACTGCCCACACAATCATGTTGGCTACTACTACCACCAACTCATTCCCCACACTTTAAGTTCCCCTTTCAACTGAAACATCTCTCCACTGAGCTTTTTACTACATCCATCACAACTTCTAATTTGTGTAATTTCCTTATAATTATTTTCTTTGGTGGTATTGTATAAGACCATTGCCATTTCTGAGTGCCTTAAAAAGTGGAAGAAAGTGTCTGCATACAACAAGTGATGGGTTCATTGGACCTTCAACTCACCCTCTTATGAGAAATCAGGGTTGAGGCTGAAACCAAAAGTGTGAGGCTCATGCCAACATAATTGTAGGGAGTCATGATCTAACTGCAGATCTAGGGAGAGGCGAGTCTTGAGAGAAGAGTTTTGTGTGCAGCAGGCTCAGATGGAAAGACCGTTCTGACTCACTTTGGCTCATGACATTGCCTTAGCTGGCATCTTGGCCAGGCTAAAATTTGGAGTTAAAAAAAAAAAACGGCAGAACAGACAGCTGTGACCGTATGGAGCAATATTTCAGGGTTTTATCACAGTACCCTGGATAATGGACTCCAATCTTCTTGAGAACGATAGAAAAAACTTTATTCGCTGAATGGCCTTATCACGGCTCCCTATTATTTGGATATATATTTGCTGTTGACAGCACGACCAATACTTATTTTCTGCCGAATGATCGTTTCACAATATTAATAGTGATTGCATTCGATTTCCATTTTCATTTAAATTCGACCCCAGACAATGCGACAAAGGATTTAGGGCCATATGTAGATAATTTCTATTTACCGATTCATAAATACCGAATTTTACCGATTCGGTATTTATGAATCGGTAAATAAGAATGTAAACATTCGGTATTTACCGAATCGGTAATAATGCATCCCTTCCAATTCATTCCTATGGGCCTGGAGGCCCATAGGAATGAATGGGAAGCCATTCACTATTACCGAATCAGTAAATACCGAATTGGTAATAGGGGGAGCATATTCATGGGTGGCAGGGTGTCACATTAACACCCTGTTGCACCCTGGAATCGTGCATGTGTGCACATGTGGCGCACATACATGCCCTAAGGGCATGTATGTCTGCCACATGGCACTTTTCAAAAAGCACAAAATTGCTTTTTAAAAAGGTATTCGTTATTTACCATCAATTTGTAGTTGGTGGTAAATAACGAATCCAGAAACCAAAAATACACTCACTTGAGTGCCCCCTAGATAGGATTTCAGGATTCGGTAATTTACCAAATCGGTATTTTACAGATTTCTTAAAATTCCGATTCGGTAAATTACCGAATCCTGAAATCCAGCCACCTACATCTCAATTGCCTAAATACCGGTCGGTAACGGGATATTTACCGATTTTCGGCAGTTACTGACCGGTATTTAGGTACCTACATATGGCCCTTAGTGTTCTGAACGTATAGACGTATTATCAAGTGTCTGGGAGGACCAAGTTTCTGTGCCAAAGACGTGACAAGGAAAAATAAGGACCAGAAGCAGTCATCAGAAGTGAGCTTTTAGGATTAGGGTATAGACCCAGGAGTCTTCATATATACGGGACAATTGAGCCAATGAGGAAAAAAAAAATCAGGCTCCCATGTGAGCATCATCTAAGCCTTGAGGAAGTCAGTGGTGACGAAACGCGCGTTGGCTGTTTTCAATGTTCTACATGACAAGGACTGGATTTCTAAGCACATCATAGAAATAATCATTTTCATGAATGTTTTGATACTTGATGTAGTGCCAATGATCATGTTTTTTTTTATATTTACCAGTGAATTAATCATTTCAATGAATGATCAATTTTTGTTCTCCTGAACGTTCCCTGTAGCAGGAGGAATCTCCCTACATCATGAGGTTTCCTTGTTTTGAGAGACTCACATACAAAATTGTACATGTAAATAATTAGAGCGCCAGGGTTTCCATTTTTGTATAAAATTTGGAGTTAGTTACTCACCCTATTCTACTGGCCAGGGATGTCCCAAAAGGTGAAGGAGTTCTGCAACTCCTGTGCTACCTGCCAAGCCAGTGACAAAGGAGGTAGCCACCCAAAGGCACCCTTAATTCCACTTCCAGTGGTTGGAATTTTTTTTGAAAGGGTAGGGGGTTGACGTTGTCGGCCCCATGGATCTTTCAACTGCATCAGGGACAGATTTAGATTGGTAGTAGTGGATCATGTTGTCAGGTAGCCTAAAGCAATACCCTTTACGACTACTACTGGTCCTCACTGGTATTTTTACCAGAGTGGGTTTCCCTAAGGAGGTGGTGTCAGACAAAGGTAAAACTTCATATCTGACTACCTGAAACATGTGGGCAGAACGTGGAGTGACTTTCAAGTTCACCACCCCATAGCACCCCAAAACAAATGGTTTAGTTGAGAGATTCAACAAAACCATGAATTATGGGACTCCCAGAAAACTCAGGAGATGAGATGTCATACTGCCATGCCTGCTTTTTGCCTATAGAGAAGTGCCTCCGAAGGGAGAAGGGCTTTCCCCCCTTTGACCTTCTGTTTGTGCATCCTGTAAAAGGGACCATGATGTCTAGTAAAGGAGGCTGTGAGAGACTGCTCAAAGAGCCTAAGCAAGATATGTGGACTTTGTGCTCGGCCTATCTTCATGGACGGCTGAGTACATGAAAAAAGCATCTAAAAACCTCAAGGTGAGCCAAGAGCTTCAGAAGCTCTGGTATGACCAAAAGGTTGCACTGGTGGATGTCCAACCGGGGCAGAAGGTGTGGCTCCTAGAGGGCTCTAGGACAAATTGAGTGGGCACTACCCTATCCTAGAAAGCAAAAAGGTGAGGGGGGTCACCTACCTTGAACCACCTCAAACCCTATCATGACAGGGCTGAGGGGCCATGCTGGTGGTCACTGATGAAGAAGAGAGTGAATCTCTCCTTGACCTCCACTATCACAACCCGAAAGATAGGTCAGTGAAATGAGTTTCCTTTTCAGACACCCTCTCTGTCCAAAAGCAGGCTGACTGCAGGCAGACATGTCCTGCACCAGTATGATCAGCTCTTCTCTTTGACCCTGGTCAGACCAACTGGTTTACACATGATGTGGACACTGGGGACAGACTACCTGTCAATAATAAAATCTACAGGCAGTCTGACCATGTCAAAGAAAGCATCAAAGCTGAAGCAAGCAAGATGCTGGAATTGGGAGTCACTGAACCCACTGAGAGCCCATGGGACAGTTCAGTTGTCTGAGTCCCCAAACCTCATACCAAGGGTGGTAAAACAGAGTTGAGGTTTTGTGTGGACTATAGGGGCCTCAATGTAGAAACGAAGACAGATGAACCCTAAATTCCTAGGGCTGATGAACTGACATGTTGGGGGTAGGCACATTTCTCAGTACTTTTGATTTTGTAGCTAGAATATGCATTTACCTTGAAAAAACAAAGACAAGAGGCGTTTGGAAAAACAGGATCAGTTGGTTTAATCAAACACTACGTCAGGAGTGCAGCATACAGAAATGGATCTGAGGACTGGCTCAATATACAATTGTTTTGAATGCTTTTTATACATTTCTTGGGGCATAATAAAACAAATCAAAGATTCTGTTTTGGGAGTGGAATGTGGGTCTTGCCATCAAGCCATAAATTACTCCCACCTGATGACAAATTAAAGTGGGTCTCGACCTTTCATGGACACAATGAGGGTCAGTGCGTAACGTGTCCAGATGTCCAGCATGGGGAAGGCGTGATCACTGCATTTGTAGTGTGTGCTGTGTCCCTATTGGTTGAGTGTTCCTAACTTCTTATTGCATCTAACTTTATGGTGTTTTGGAAACACGTGCCCCTATGGCAGTGTGCATTTTATAGGTGCCAATCTTCCAGGATCATTGTGGCGTCGCTGCCCATCTGTGAAACTAATCTGGGTTTTTCTTGTCACGTGTTTGCCCTGTGGGTTACATATCACCCCACCTGTGATCTGTCAATCAGTAGCATAGGGCGCATTGCCTCTCTGACCATGTATGGGGTATGGGGTTGGTTATATCAGGGGATTGACACAAGTGATATGATTTTGTTTATGTACATAAACATATCATTGCATACATCAACATCAATATTAAGAATAGGACATCAGGGTACTGGCAGATTGGTCTGACCCGAGAAGCAAAAGAGAACTCTGCATTTTTAACCCAAGATGGGCATTATCAGATCACGGTTATGCTCTTTGGGCTAAAGAATGCCCCTGCCACCTTCCAAATGTTGGTGTATAAAGTTCTTTCTAGGCTGGAATCTTTTAGTGCAGCATGTATGGACGATATTGCCGTCTACAGTTTTATTTTGCAGGATCACCTGATCAACCTTGGTAAGGTCCTTGCGGACCTGTGAAATGCAGCTCTATCTGGGCAAGCAAGTGCCAGATAGGGCAGGGCTCGGTTGTATACTTGGACCACTTTATAGATGGGGGCTAAGTTCAACCCAAGATCCAGAAAACTGTGGGCTGTATAGCTACAACCACCCAGACTCAAGTCAGGGGGTTTCTTGGCATGACTGGGTACTACCGGAGGTTTGTGTAGGGATACAGGCCCATTGTGGACCTCCCTCACAGAACTGACTAAGAAAATGCTGAAGCAAGTAAACTGGGCAGAGATCTGTCAAAAGGCTTTTGACACTCTGAAGGAAGTGATGTGCTCAGAACCCATTCTAAAAGCTCCAGATTATTCGAAGCAGTTCATCATGCAGACAGATGCCTTGGAACATGGGAGAGGAGCCATCCTGTCTCTAACCAATAATTATGGCCACCAATGATTTTTGCCATAACCAACCAGTTGATTTCATTAGCAGGGGGTTACTCCACAGACAGCAGTGTTAGATTTCCATTTAGATGGAATCCTTTGCTGTGGTGTGGTCCCTAAAGACACTGAGGCCATACATGTTTAGCTCTCACTTTCTTGTTCAAACTGACAACAGGCCTCTCAGATTTGTTTATGCAAATGAAAAGGTGAAAACCTGAAACTGTTGCGGTGGTCCATTTCCCTACAGGGGATGGACTTTACAGTGCAACACAGACGCAGAACTGTTCATTCCAATGAAAATGACCTTTCCAGATTTTTCCACTTGGAGAATGAGACTAACCATTCCCAATGGAGTCTTCATTTACTTTCGTTGGGGAGGTGGTTTTGTAGGAAAGTGTCCTTTTTGACATGGTTACCGCCCACTTTTTGCCTGGCACAGGGTTCCTGCTAACCTTGTCCCCAGTGCCAGATCTGTTTCCCAAAACTGTGCAATTGTTTCCCCAATTGGGAATACCTTTAGTATCCTCTAGAAGTCTCTAGTAAATGGTACCCCCGTTACCTAGTGCCTGAGACTCTAAAGCAGGTCCCCAAGGGTTGCAGCACAAATTGTGCCACCCTAAGGGATGCCTCACCGAGCTCATGCTAACTGCCACTGCAGGCTGTGTGTCTTGGTGCAGACTAAAAGTGAAAACACGACATGGCATACAGCCTGTGTGCCCTGCCTGCCAACACTGCAGTATAAATAAGTCACCCTACAGCAGCCCTACCGCCCTAAGGCAGGGTGTACTACACTACATGTGAGGAAATAACTGCATGAGCAGACATACCCCTGTTCTGGCGGTACAATTGATCAGGGAAGCCATTTTAAAAGATTGTACTGGACACTGGTGAAAACTATTTCCCAGCTACATGATGGCTTCACAGCACGGATGTTTGGCATCAAACAACTTGTATTAACAAAACCACACTGATGCCTGCATTAAATTTAGTAATGCATGCACCCAGAGGTCACCTTAGAGGTGCCCCCTGAAAACATACCATTAAGTGATATGCTGACTGACTGGTTTCCACCAGAGATTGGTTTCTGACCATCAAGGGTGAGGGCCTTTGCTCTCAGGGGGGAGGGGATGGGGTCAGGGGGGAGGGGGATGGGGTCGGGGGGGGGGGGGTTGGGGGTATGGCCTTAAACCAAGCCTGCTCGGGCAGGTGGGGCTTTACACCCCAAGCCCACAAGATGACCTGCGGATTAGCATTACAAGGCCGGGGAGCTTCAAAGAGGCCCACCACCTTTGGTATGCAAATCTGGCTTCTCACAGGAGAGGAAACCAACCCCCCTTTGTCCAGAGCTCTATGGCACCTTCCTGGGTCAGGGCTATGCCCACTTCCCACAGGAAGTGGTCATTTAGGGGGCGTAGTGACCCCAGGGGTAAGTAGCCCATTGGCTACTACCCTATACTATACTCCACTAACGCCCCTAAATTCAGTATTTCGGGGAGCCCTGGCACCAAATAGTCAGATCCTGCCAAACAAAAGAAGAAGAAAGGCCAAAGAGCCACAAATTCAAGAAATGCAGAAGAAGCATCCGATTTGGCACTAGCCCTGCTGGCCTGTTCGCCTATTCGACAATTGTGTTTAAGTTGTCTCGCCCTGCAAGCTGCTGATCCTCCAAAACCTGGGAGGACTGCCAGCCCTTCTCTAAAGACTCAGGAACTCCAGTGGAACAGCAGAGGTGTTCACCTGTCTCTTGTGGGTACCAAAGACTGAGCTGCGAGGCTCCAAGATCGCAAAACCCGGACATCAAAGCACCACTGCACCCGAGCTGCCTAGTACGTGCTGAAGTGGCAACAGTGCCATCATGGTCCCCAGATCCCGAGACACTGAAAAGCTGCGAAACCATAAGCTTGAAGAGGAGCAACTGATTTAGCACCAGCCCTGTTGGCCTGTCTGCTGGTCCACATCGAAACTGTGCCAAAGATGTTGTGTTCTGAAGCAGTTGTACCTCCGAAGCCTGGGAGGACTGTTTGCCTTTAATAAAGACTCAAGGAGTCCCGTAGAGCAGTGGAGCTGCTTCTCTGCATCCAGCAGGCACCCCAAAGAAGACAGTCTCCGCAACTATAAAAACCAGACGCCGCAAAGCACCACTGAACCCATGCTTCCTAGCCGAAGTGGACCAACGCTGCCAGTGTGGTCCCCCGGCTCTCCAAAGACAAAGCCCACCTTGGAAATGCCCATTGTGGACTTCCCGACACCGCCTGCAGCCTCTGTTTGCAGGACCCTCTAACAAGAGTGGTCCCCGTGATAAAAAAAAAATCAGATGCCTAAAGATCCCTCTGCACCTATTGCCCCTGGAGAAGAGGGCCAAAGGCGTTCCCATATCCCCAAGCATTGCAAGATTGGATTCCCCTGTTGGTTCAGCCAGATTGGTCCCCAAGTTCAAACCAGCAGCCTCTTTCCCGACTGAATGGCGTAACTGGCGCTTTGTTGCACTCTGCATCCGGCTGCCTCTAGTTCTGCCCGAAGTGAACTGTTGGCGCTGTCTTGGACCTTGTCCCATACTCACCCCAAATCCAGAACATTGGTCTTGTAATTCGTTGAGTGCCCGAATGCAATACATGTTTTTCCTCCAGAGTTTAACATCGCCCCAAAGGTCTTCAATGACGATTTAAAGTATCAAAAACCTGTTTTCTTCAAACCTGCTAATTTAAAATGTACTAACCTGATTTTGATGATCTTAGTGCCTAAAGTTATATAAAGATAAATGTTATTTTTATAAAATTGGTGTGGATCTCCTTATTGAGTCATGTGTGTCATTTATTGGCCGAGTGTGTGCAGTGGATGTCTAACACTAATCTCCAATAAGCCTGAGGCTGCTCGACCCCAATACCCCCTAGAAGGGCACCTTGGGATTGCTAGAGCAAGCCCCTGTCCACTAGTAAGGGAATACTTACTCTATGCATGGCATACCTCTTTCTGGCATACCATTTAAAGGGCCAGCTTCCTACACTTAGATTGTATATTTTTCCTTCACTACATAATCTTCAAGCCCCATCAATCCTAGTCGCTTCACACTTGTGACACAGGCTACTTTTATTCTTAAAACATGTTGACATCAAGTCATTTTTAGGTTTTTAGTTCCCATTCATAGGAAATTAACAAGGATCAGAGTATGGCAACAGCACCATCTCACTAGCAAACTACCCCTATACCTTACTGTATCTCACCAATGTAAATCCTGTCAAACCCACAATTCGACCTCCGTTTCACTGCAACACTTTCACACCCTCACCACTGGAATTCCTTTTACACCACAATATGCCTTTTCTGAAGTTCCTCCTATCCTTGGGTGTCACACAAATTGGGTTATTACTGTATTCAATTTCTCGAAATACTTCTGTAAAACCAGACGGGCACCTTGGACCCAGATAACCTGAGATTATGAAACCAACAAAAATGTGATTTCTTGCCAAATGGACTTTTCTGATAGAACAGTCTACTGAGCAAACTAATGTCAAAGCAACCATAAAACCTTTATAATTTTCCGAAAAGTAATTTTCATGCTGGTGGTTAGTAAGCAGTACACTTTATTAAAAATACACTGCTTTATTTTCCTTCTGGTATTGATAGATATGTGATTTACTTGTTCGGGCCTCATTAAAATGCCCCCAATGAAAGATGGTTGTCCTGCTTTGGTGCAACATTAGGGGTTAACTTGTAGCAAGAGTCATTAAAATCCTGTATCAAGTATTTGCCTCCCCGTGGGTCCACTTCCTTACTACTTATTCTTCTGGTGCTCTTTGTCCATCTCACCGGTCCCTTCATCATTTGTTCTCTATTCCTTTGAGCACTTCTTTTCTTTCCCATCTTCATACTCCATTTTCCAGGGACTGGGATGACATCCTATCCCCTTATCCCGGTTATTTGCTAGTCTTCCTATCACTACTTTTTCTTCCCCTTCCCCCCCCCCCCCCCCCCCCCAATCTTATTTCCTTTTCACGATTACCCCTAGGTTTCCCCTTCACTCCCTCTATCACTCCTATCATAAGATTAGTCTTCATAAACAAAGTTTGAGGGTATTAAAAAAATAGATGTAGAATATTATTGATGAATAAAAGAAGATTGAAGGCTTATAGAAAACCCTATTTCAGTCAACAGCCATAATGGGGGTTGGTCAAGAGTTGACATTTCACAGCACTCACCACATTTTTGGGGCAAACATCCTCCTGCAACAGATAAGAAAGAATGTAGTCAGGTATGGATAGACACTTCAAGGCCATAAACAGAACATGAGTGATGGATGCTTCAAGTAAGGAAAAAGAAGGCATTGTACTGGGTACATCCCACTATACAGATCACTCTGCCTTTACACATAAGGACAACCACATATATCAGGCATTGACACACCCCCAAAAGAACAGCCTAGCCCAAATCACCACAACAAGCCCACAAAATGGAAACACAAGCAACTGCAGACCAGTTTAGGTCTTGTAAGGTCTCATCATTAGGATTCATCTTGGGCTTACATGGCATAGCGGGGGTATCCACTTCAGGCCATATGCTAAGGACGAAATTTGTGAGGCTCCCCATAAGTGGGGTCCTCCATTTTGCCTCCCCTACACCATGAATACAGCAAATTGTGACAAATGGCATGTGTGTGGCGCAAAATATGTTTGTGTGTTCCACAACTGACTATATATGTGCACTGGGGGATCATGTCCTCCCCAGGAACAGGACAATTACAGCAGTGCACCTCACTACTTTGGCTCCTAATCATTGGAAGTCACTACTCCACAGGCAAGTTCCTCTACAATTACATCACAAACCACTATTTCACAATGACAAAAGCCTTTTACTACACTGAACCTTGAGGCTATTACCCGGGACTTGCTAAGGGCTCTTATCCACTCACTGGTGGAGATTTTACTCTACCTTATCTAAGTGGTGAATTTGCCCTGTATAGCATTCTCCACATTCTCCATGTACACTCTAAACACCACCACACAGTTATCAGTCCAGGTTTGAGGAAGACAACCATCCACCAGCGGAGCCGCATGGTTGGTAAAAACACTGTCCAGCAGCACTCTGATACACTTATGGCACTCTACTTGATGACACTCCACTCTACCATACTTAATTTCATGACACTCCACTGTACAACACTAGGCTCTACTGTTCGACATGCCACTCTACTCCGATACGCCCCTCCACTGTATGCTAAGTCATGCCACTGTATTCTACTACAATACTCCAGTCTATGATACTAGACTCTACGACTCTCTCCTCCACTGTACTACTCTCCACTTTACAGCACTTCAAACAAAACGACTCCACACTGCGACTCGAACACATTTTCATTAAACAATAAATAAAAAAACATTAACATAATGGAAAAAACAATGGTTAAGAATAATCTTTAGTTCAAAATACAGTGTGTTCTTTCCATACAAACAACTTAAAATACACAATCATTCAAAATTGTAAAGTTACAATTAGAAATTCAACTTCTAATTTACTCACCACCTTCAAATTACTAAAAGTCACGCACCCCTGAATCAAAGTCTTGCCTCCTCACTCGCCACACTACATTAACTAGGGTAACTACCTTTTCCATTTTTTTTAAACATCTTTTTATTGAAGTTTTTCATTTTAGTTACAATCAAAAATATTATAAATTTGTTTTGCATCACAACAAATATGTACCAACAGTATTGAAAACTCTGCATGTTATGCATTTGTACAAATAACAAATTGTTACGTATAGACACACAGTCCATATCTGCAGCTCTGCTCAGATACTAAAGTGGTTGTCTTGTACACTGTTCTCTTTAGCTCTATGTACAATAACTGTATCAAAGAATCTAAACAGGATGCCTGCTCAAGTGAACTATAACTTTCAACAAAAGGAAAAAGAAAAGAGATTGCCGTCCTTAGCCTGCGGAAACCATGCTGTAGAGCAATTGTCAGGGTGTGTGAGGGCCAATGCAGTGCAAAAACAAGAATAATGACAGATGTTTGTGAGCTAGTGGCGGCGTGTGGGGCGGGGGGTGTTTATCTCGCTATCAGCCTATCTATAGCTTAGTCAAAGTCAGCGGCGACTCCTGATGTCATGTAGGGTGGGGCGGGGGGGTAGGGGGGGAAGGGTGTCGCTGCGTTGAGGCTTCAACACCGTCCCTGGGGGGCTGTGAGTTTTGTGCTGCGTTGCCTAATCGTGTGAGTGTTTGAAGGAGATCGTCTCAAGCCTGTGCAATCGGGTATTCGCGCAATCCCGCAGTTTGCTCTCAACGTGTGCCCATATCGTAAGGGATTTCTCCCAACTAGCCCGCGCTGGAGGGTTAGTGTGTTTCCATCGTTTTGTGTTAAGGCGCTTAGCCGTTACCAATCCCAAGTCTCTAAACCTCGATGCTACTCTATTCTTTTTCGTCCGTGGATACAGCCCCAGGACGCAGGTTTACCAATCGAACTGTAGCGGAGTCCCGGTACATTTAGCTAACGTGTCCACAACTGCATGCCAGTATGACTGCAACGAGGTACAAGACCACAATATGTGCAACAGATCAGCTCCAATCAATTTGCATCTGGGGCAAGCGGAGGTATCTAGGTGAATATAGTAATTTATCTTATCCAGGGAAAGATATGCCCTATGTATTATAGAAGTCTGAATAAGTTTGAATCTCGAAATACGCAGTATATACGTGGAACCAGCTATAATTGTGGCCCACTCCTTGTCGGTCCATGGCCGTCCCCCGTCTGTAGCCCACTTCTCACAGAGTCTCGTTAGAGGTTTCAATGCATGTGTTAATAGAGCTTCCACCAGCCAGTGTACCACATGAGAGCCCTCCCCATTACGTGTAGGTATTGTATGAGCAAATGCGTTTGGGGCTCTGTTGTTAAATCCCCCCAGGCTGCCGTCAGGGTACGCACAATGGCTGCATGTAAAAGAAACTGACCTGCAGGAATATCATTTTCTGCTGACAGAGTATCAAATGTGAGAAGGTTGCCCTCCGCATACAGATCGCCCACAGCAACTAGTCCTACCTCGTGCCATGTTAGCAACTCAGCGTCCGATATCTTCACTGTGCCTCTTGGGGTTCGTACTAGTGGTATCAGAGGAGCATAGGGAGGTGTATCTAGAGTCAGATATAGACTTCTCCGATATCATTTATGAGCCAGTGCTACATATATCTGGGACGGGCAGGGGAGTCGCACAATAGGGTACAAGTAGTAATACAGCTGGGATTACGACCACGACGTCGTCGTATCTGCAGTATCCTCCAGCCCTTTCCCACAAAACCATTTTGATACCCATTGTAGCGGAGAAGCTAGGTAGTATAGTTCCAGGTTCGGGACTGCTAGACCTCCACTGCTTGTGAGCGCATAGAGTTTGCTTAATGCAATGCCCGGTCTGCCTTTGTTCCAAATCAAGTCACGGAGAAGGCCCTCCATACTGCGAAGAATACTGACCGGGACATACACAGAGATTTGAAAAATAATATAACAGGAGTTGTAGGATGATCATTTTCCTTAAGGTGACACGACTCATAACATTCAGAGAAAGCATTTTCCAGAAGTTTACTTGCGCTTTAATGGCTGTGCTGGCCCTAACCAAGTTGCCATCTAAGACATCGGCGGGAGTTCTATAGATGTAAACGCCCAAGTATCTGAACATAGTCGGATGCAAAGTCAGAGTGGCTCTATTGATGTTATTGTGTGATTCGGCCACCGTATTAGTAAAAGAATATACACCGGATTTTGCCCAATTTACTTTAAGCCCTGACATTCGTTCAATCGCCAGAAAATATCAGCTATGACTGGAGGAATAGCCTGTAAAGAGTAACTACCTTTTTCCATGCACTGTTTATACATGCCCTTGTATACTACATCACTTCCTTCTGACACTGTCCTTGGGAATCAGTGGTATTTGCTTGGGGAATTGTTTTTTTAATATCGTTTTACCATTTTAAAAGCATCACTTGTATTTTGCACCGGAGCTGTGTTAAATGCTCCTTAGGCCATTTAGGCAGGGTAGGTCACAGCTTCAGCTGCTGTAGACACACCCCCCCTCACGTGACTCGCTCTCGGCAACATTAGCAGCCGATGACGCGTACGCGAAGCGGACGCGTGCAGCGGGCGCGCCAAAGGCGAGCCAAAGGCGAGCCCGTCTGCGCCAGTCCGCGCCAGCTCCGGGCCCAGGGCCACTTCCCCTAGCTGTGTAGACCTAGCTCACCAGAGTACTAGGATACGATACTCCTTCTCCCAGCTGATGGAGTTTAGGTCAGGTGTTTCTGGTGATCGGTGTCTATGTTTGCCTCTTGCCCCCCCGTTATTATCTGCACCGGCCACATGTCCAGGCTGCAAATTTACTCTTCCCTTCCCCCTCCCTGTAAAGCACACTCCTAGTTCAGGACCCATTCACAATATTCGTGTAGCACTTATCAACGCTCGCTCTCTTCCAAGTCACTGCTGGGAAATAAGGGAATTTATTGCATCTCAGGAACTTGATATCCTGTTTATTACAGAATCGTGGGGAGATGCTTCCTCCGGCCCGGATTTCTGCTCAGCCACTCCGGAGGGATATTGCGTGGTGAGACATGATAGAATTACAGGGAGAGGAGGTGGATTAGCAATAATCCATAAAGCCAACCTTATAGTCAAAATCGACCCTTTAAGTCGACAAGATTGTGAAGCACTTTTCTTTTCATTCTCACTTAATCACAATCAGGCCTTTAAAGGGATTTTGTTATATCGTCCTCCTGGCCCACACTCTCGCTTCCTTCAGGCCCTCGATGAATTCTTAGAACTTTCTATAAGCCATCCGGATTTCACTATTTTGGGAGATTTTAATTTTCACCTAGAGGATTTAGAGGACAAATACACCGCCCAACTAATAGCTGACCTACACGTGGCCGGTCTATCACAACTGGTCAATGTTTCTACACATCATGCTGGACATACGCTGGACGGGCTGTTTACGAACAACCCTAAGCTTTCCCTCTCTTCAGTTAGTCCTATGGTATGGTCGGACCATTCCGCAGTAATTTTCACCATTCAAGCTAAAAACCGTACTCTTTTTAAATTCTTGCCCCGCATTTCTATCAGCTCTAGATCCTGGAAAAGCCTAGATCATTCACTTCTCTCCCAGACTCTAGCAGATTCCCGTTATGAGATCTCCCCCAATCTTAGCGTAACGTCCAGCAGATATCAGGAATGGATTTCAGACGCAGTAAACCGTGTAGTTCCGTTGAAAACTTTTATTTCTAACAGGTTATCACCATCTGATCCATGGTTCACGGATGATCTTCGTTTACAGCGTCAATACTGTAGGAACCTGGAAAGGCGGTGGCGAAAGTACTATAACCCTGTTGATAGGCAGACTTATAAAGATACCCTAGCACTATATAAGAAATCCATTGTAAAATTTAAAAGTATTTTCTTTCTGGCCCAGATTGAATCAGCTAAAAATTTAGCTAAAAAGCTGTTTCAGGTAGTCGACACCCTGTCTAACCCCCCGTCAGGCCTTCCGACGGAACCCTCCCAAGTCCTGTGCAATGCGCTGGCCAGTTTCTTTTTCACTAAGGTCTCCAGGATCTATTCGTCATTCTCCCTCCCTACACGTCCTGCTGCTCCTGACCTTCCTTCTCATATGCCTAAGTTTACCAATTTTCTTCCTGTTTCAATAGAATATATCAGCAGGTTGGTTACTTCCATCAAGTCCGGTCCCCCTTTCGACCCATGTCCCCCCGTGATAATGAATACTATCACTGAGGTACTAGCACCTTCCTTAACGGATCTTTGCAACTCCATTTTTCGATCTGGCTTCTATCCGGAAATTTGGAAAAAGGCAGCTATTAAGCCATTACTGAAAAAACCATCTCTAGATCCTACTGAATCAGCCAGCTATAGGCCTATTGCTTGCCTACCTTTTCCGGCCAAAATATTCGAGTCAGTCATGAACCTGCAATTATCCGAGTTTATCGACCGTCACAACCTTCTGGATGATACACAGTTCGGATTTAGGAAATATCATGGCACAGAAACGGCTTTGATAAAAGCTTCTGATGAGATCAGGACCATCATGGATCAGGGGGGGGGGGGGGGGGGGGCGGCGGTCCTAGTGCTCCTTGATCTGTCCGCCGCCTTCGACACGGTCGACCATTCCATCTTGATGGACCGTGTCGCATCCATGGGGATTACTCATCAGGCAAAGGATCTCATCACTTCATTTCTGGCCAACCGAACTCAAGTGGTGAAGTTGGATCCTCGCTGAGCCCCACATTATTTAATATATATGTGGCGGACTTAGCAAGGGTCATAAAAGCTCACAGGCTGCAGTTAACCACCTATGCCGACGACACCCAACTGGTGCTGTCTATTCAAAAAGATGGTCCCACAGTCGCCGCTCAATTCCAGAAAGGGATGATGGCCATTAGCTCGTGGATGGCGGATAACAGTTTGAAATTGAACTCGGATAAGACCGAGGTGCTGACCTTTGGTAGGCTCTCCCCTGAGTGGTCTGCGATTTGGTGGCCCAGTGATATGGGTCCCCCTCCCACTCCGGTAACCAAGGTCAGGAATCTTGGCATCATGTTTGATAATAAACTGTCTTTCAAGCATCATGTCAATTCTGTGGCAGCATCTTCCTTTTATATGCTGAGAAAGATCAAGAAGTTGCTGCCATACCTCCCCTCTACCGCAAGAAAAACCTTGATTACCACCCTTGTTTTTTCAAAAATGGATTATAGTAATGGCCTCTTCCTTAATGCTCTGGAGCAGGTTCTAGCTAAGCTACAATCAGTACAAAATGCAGCAGCTAGATTAATGCTTGACGTTCCATATCGTCACTCTACTTCTGTGGCCATTCACCAGCTGCACTGGTTGAGAGTAAAGAGTCGGATAAAGTTCAAGGCTTTATGCATTGCCTATAAAGCCATTCATGACTCAGGACCTAAGTTCCTGAAGGATGCTTTCCGGATCTATGTTCCAAACAGAACTTTAAGATCAGCCGCCATACATCTGCTCCCGGTGCCACGCACCAGAACCTCAACATGGGGAGACAGACGTTTTTTGGTAGCAACCCCTAGGTTGTGGAATTCCCTCCCATTTGCTATAAAAACTGCCCCCAGTCTTATTATGTTTCGTAAACTTTTGAAGACTTGGTTATTTAACCAGTGATCCTTCAGATACATTTGTCAGTAGGAAGCTCTGTATGCGCCGAGACACCCTAGGGTATTCGTGCGCAATAAAAATTGTAAAAACATAAACATAAACTTATAACATTCATAGCAACACTTAACTTCTCAAATGACATGAATTGTCACAACACAGTGCATGGTAGAGTGGAGAGTTATAGTTAGTGTTGTCTGGTTAGCAAGCTGAAAAGGGTGAGCAAAGAGGTCCGCTACTTATAATAATTTGAAAGTGGTGTTTTTTAGATGAAGGCTATAACTATAACTTCAGAATTTTTTTAATGTGTGTAGTTCAAACTTGGTTTGTGTAATGAAAATAAGTTTTCATAACTATAACAGAATATATATATTACCTACTGGCGGTCGCCGGTAGGTAGTTATAGTTAGGACCAAGTTTCCACAGGAAGAGCATTTTTTGTTTTGCTTATAACTTTGGCATCGTTTGATGACTCTACATTAAATTTTCCAAACTATTTCTTTGTTCATATCAGCTCCTATGTGGGAAGTTTGGGGGTGATTAGTCAAGGAGGGGGGCAGAGAAAAAAGGGGGGTCCCCAAAACGTGTTTTCTCCATGTTAATTTCCATAGGAAACTTTAGACAAGGCTACAGGTCGAACGGGTCAACGGAATTACCCCAAATTTGGCAGGGACAAGGGTCTTGGTCTAGAGAGCACGCTTTTGTTTATTTGGTGTAAATCAGTTCATTAGATTGAGAAATATCGAAATTTACAGATATCGATATTTGGGAATTCTGCCATCTGATTGGCTGAGGCGTTACGAGCACGAGCTTGCAGCTTATTGGCTGCAAGCACTGCGAGTGGTTGCAACTAGAAGTGTTGGCCGCCATTTTGTGACTCCGTCTAACGAGTAAGGGGGAAAAAAGGGCGAAAAAAGTGGGAAAGAGTAGGGTAGGAGCACTGTAACCTCTGTGGGGTGTTTAGAGTGTGCTATAGACTGGGTGTGAAGAGAAGTATTCACCCCTAGCTGTGTGAAAGTGCTGGGCTACGGAAATTAAGTGAGGTATTGCCTAGAGTCTGATGCTGCTAAGGTGAGCTGGTGCGGGAGTCGAGGATTAAAGAGGGAGCCCAAATTGTGTGTCTTATGCTGTGAAGTCATGTGCCGTGGCACTACACCTGTGGAAGTAGTGTCAGCATGTGTTTATACCTACTAGGACGAACTACTGACCTGTACTGGTCTGAAAGTCCTGGGGTACGGGAAATATGCGAGGTATGGTGTATAGTCTCATGCTGCTAAGCTGAGCTGCTGTTGGACTTGGGTATGAAAGCCTGAGTCCAAACAGTGTGTCATATCCTGTGATGTCATGTGCTCTGGCCGCTGTGCCACATCTGTCCAAGTAGTGTAAGTATGTAGTTATACCTACTCGGAGGAACTTTTGTTTTGAACATTGTAACTTGTGCTTAGGGAGTGTTATACAAGGAGTGCGAAAGTAAATTTGCGCGTATCAAATCAATTCGGTATTTGTAAAGCGCAAACTACTCTCCCCTTTGGTACGGGGGGAGTAGAGGTGATGATCAAAGCGAGAGCTCTGCGCTGCAAAGTCAGATGGTCTGGCCGCTGCGTCACAGCTGTGTGGAGAATACATTT
Organism: Triturus cristatus; assembly: GCF_964204655.1. NCBI lineage: Eukaryota > Metazoa > Chordata > Amphibia > Caudata > Salamandridae > Triturus > Triturus cristatus. The sequence goes on from NC_140583.1 coordinate 971,352,897, forward strand.
TGGTGATGGTGCGGGAGTTGCCGTTACCTGGCCCTAAAATAGCGGACCCAAGTTGTCAGTTATTGTGTGGCTCTAAAAAGAGCCCTTGTGTTGATTAGTTGGAGCTACATATAAGTGCGGATGCACAGTTTCAAGTTATTCACGAAAACTCGATTTCCGTGATCTGTTTAGTGTACCCCATCACTTCTGTAGATATCAGCCATATCAAATATGTTGTTGTTGTAGATGGACCCCATTTTGTGGTCTCTGAGGTATGCAGACACAGCTTTGTGGAGTTTCTTCCTAGATTTTTCAATCTGAGGACAAAATTGTTTTGACCATTTCCACTTCTGTCTTTGGCATATATTGGAATATACAAAGGCAGTTTGAGGGAAAAGTAACATCAATTGTCCAAAGGTGTCCTTCATAAGCATTTCCAAACCTACCTCAGTCAATGTGCCTAGGTCGTTTCCACCACAATGCACAATCATGAGGTCAGGGTGTTGCAGATGGAAACAGGTTTTAACCAAAGGCAACAATTGGTGCCACTTCAATCCTCTCTGTGCAAACCATTTAATGTCCACATTTTGTAAACCTAAGTTAATAAGTCTCGGTTCTGCATACCTCTTGCACCAGAAAATATAGCTATGTCCTACGATCCACACTAGCATTTTGAAGGTGTGGCTGGAAGGTATGGAAAGAGGTCTGTAGCTCATGTAGTTCCTTGGTAGAATAAGAGATATGTTTAAAGATGGGGGGGGGAACTACTTTTTATTGCCATACAAAACGATACGCGATTGGGAGACTAAAAGCATTCTTTTTTTAAAGTAGGGTGCACATTAGTTTTGTGGAAAAGCATCTTTGCGATTGGTTAAGAAAAAGCAGTTTCAACGTGGAGTACATAGGATAAAAGTTGTCAACTCAACCACACCTGCTACTTGCATTTGGAAGGCACTGTTCGAACTTAAAACAAAATCGGGAACTTTTAACCTGCACGTGCCGTTAAATGTTCGAGAAAATGTGGCAAAAAAAATATGGTTAAGTTTAAAAAGATTGATGAACTTTAACATGCATGTGTTGTAGAATGTTCTAGAAAGTGTGCTGATAGAATACGTTGCACTTCTGACTTCTATGTGTTGTTGAATATTTTTAAAAAACTGTTTATATGGAAAATAAAAAAGAAACCAAGAGAGAAGTTTTGAAACCTAAAAGAATCAAGGAACTATTCTAATTTGTTCTTTACATGTATTTATGTGTGGAGCAACAAAATTATAGACAGAACAGCACCAGGAAGAGGAAGAAGCAGGGAGTAGGGGGGACGGGAGATGGGCAGAATGGCAGACATGCACAATTAAGTATAGCACAAGTATAGACAAAATGGCCAAAATGAAATACACCAACAAGGAGCACAAGTCACACAACTCGCCAACATCACACCAGTGAACGAGCATAGAAGTGAAAACCACACTGCATTCATAAAGGTGGTGTACAAAGGCGGGTCGGGTCGTTGGTGTTGTGGGATGTCTGCGACCGTGGTCATCATGGACGAGATGCCCAGCACGTGGCACATGGGCGAGTTCACTGTCTGTTACGTTGCAAACAGCTGCTCCTCCCAAGAGCTGCCACACTTTTGTACGGTGCGGTGTTGCATCTTGTGCACTCGTTCGGCACACCATTGTAATGCCAATTTGTGCATGTGCTGCTGCATTTCAACTACACCATCACAGTGCCGTTTGGAGGTGGTGCATGCCACTTGACAACATCAACTGCTGCGGCCCTTGTGGCAGGCCACACAAGAACACAGACACACTTACCGCACTTCCTGTGCCCAGAGATGTCTGAGACACCCAGTTACCGGATAGGCACACCCCTGTGCTGACCTGTTTACTCCGGACCAGCACACGCCGGTTGTGCATGCAGGACGATGCGTGCGTAGCTACATGTCCAGGCTCATTGCCAACGCTGAGGTGATAGGCACCAGCCCTGCAAAATCACAGTGTGCCATCATGCTAACACAATGACCACAGGGACACACTTGCTCAGATGCGGGTTTGGGGAGGGCGTTGGCGGTCCAGAGTTGTTCCGAAGTCTCTTGTGGCCCTCATGGGTATCCCTGTATCATGCTCATTTATTATATGACACCTGTGGGTGTTCTGGTGTGGCTCTTGGCTGTGTTATTTCACGGTGCAGGTAGTCGTCCTGCTTAACACCATCAGAAAGGAGGTGTAAAATCCCTGGTGCTAAAGTGGCTTATCGCCGGAATTTGTTTCGCAGTGCAGTTGGTGTGAAAGTTGTGATGTGATTTTTTGCGTGTGCAGGACAATGTACGAACTGGGCAGTGTATCTCGTCAAGATCTAGCACCTGAGGCCCGATTCCCAATCAATATAAATACAATGAGGTTTTGTAAATGATTGTGTGTACACTGAGTGCAGCCACTACGTCAGTGCAATTCAATATAGGATTTTAGTATTTAGAATAAATCGCAAAGGTGCACCTCGTGTCTTTTTACACGGGAACGGATAGTCTGCATTTTATTATAAGCACTTTAATGGAAGTAAAGTTGAGATAAATCTAACACACTATTCAGAAGTTGGTGGAAACTGCAGACATCACCAGTATTCCAGCAATAAGTCCTACACAATTTAAGACCATGGTGGACTTCATCAAATAACAGTAATAAGAACATGAAAGTTACACAGCAGTTAAGAAAACAACCAGAAACAAATTTATTTTTCCAAACATTTTTTTTTTTTTTTTATTAACATATATGAACGATAAAGTCAAACCAAATCTATAAAAATAAAATACAAAATAACAAGGTGGAACACTGCTGTGGGAACCATAGATGTGGATGACAGAGCCTGGATAATAAAGCACAAAATAAGGACGTGTGTAATGCGCATATCAAAGAAGGGAGCGAGAGGGGGGAGGGAGGGAAAAGAAGGGAGGGAGCAGGAGGGAAAAGAAGGGAGGGAGCAGGAGGGAAAAGAAGGGAGGGAGCAGGAGGGAAAAGAAGGGAGGGAGCAGGAGGGAAAAGAAGGGAGCGGGGGGAAAGGAAAATAAGGAAAAGAAGGGAGAGGGAAGGAAAAGAAGGGAGAGGGAAGGAAAAGAAGGGAGAGGGAAGGAAAAGAAGGGAGAGGGAAGGAAAAGAAGGGAGAGGGAGCGGGAAGGAAAAGAAGGGAGAGGGAGCGGGAAGGAAAAGAAGGGAGGGGGAGAGGGAAGGAAAAGAAGGGAGGGGGAGCGGGAAGGAAAAGAAGGGAGAGGGAGCGGGAAGGAAAAGAAGGGAGAGGGAGCGGGAAGGAAAAGAAGGGAGAGGGAGCGGGAAGGAAAAGAAGGGAGCGGGAAGGAAAAGAAGGGAGCGGGAAGGAAAAGAAGGGAGCGGGAAGGAAAAGAAGGGAGCGGGAAGGAAAAGAAGGGAGCGGGAAGGAAAAGAAGGGAGCGGGAAGGAAAAGAAGGGAGCGGGAAGGAAAAGAAGGGAGCGGGAAGGAAAAGAAGGGAGCGGGAAGGAAAAGAAGGGAGCGGGAAGGAAAAGAAGGGAGCGGGAAGGAAAAGAAGGGAGCGGGAAGGAAAAGAAGGGAGCGGGAAGGAAAAGAAGGGAGCGGGAAGGAAAAGAAGGGAGCGGGAAGGAAAAGAAGGGAGCGGGAAGGAAAAGAAGGGAGAGGGAAGGAAAAGAAGGGAGAGGGAAGGAAAAGAAGGGAGAGGGAAGGAAAAGAAGGGAGAGGGAAGGAAAAGAAGGGAGAGGGAGCGGGAGCGGGAAGGAAAAGAAGGGGAGAGGGGAGAGAGAGGGACTGCCTCTCTTGCATATCCATGAGCAAATTACCTGGTGCCACCCGAGTGTGCAGCAGTGGGCACTCCACGTCCTCGTCAACACTCCGCACATCCCAGATATGTCGCAGAGTCATGAATGGCAGAGATCACAACAGCTTTTGGGGCCGCTAAGCCTGTGGAAGTTAAGTTCGCACCACGTGGTGGGAGGCCCCTGATGGCCATATGAGCTCCGGGTGGCACTAAACCTGTGCATCTGAAGTCCGCGCCAAGGGGGTAGTAGGCCCCTGAGGACTATACAGATTAGGGTGCGAGTAACCTTCTGCGGACGTTTTGAAAGACTCGTTATGGTTGAGACATGTAGAGCGTCCGGCATCTAGTCAGCACCGGCATCTAGTCAGCACCGGCACTAAAGGATGTGACGTTGTCGATCTATTTTATTTGCGTGGTCACATGGCCTGTGACGCATGTGCCGGACAGGTGTGGTGTGTGTGCAAACCTGCCCAGAAGGGAGTGGGCGGGAGATGTTGAGAACTAGACCACTAACCTGCACACCAACAGAGAGTACGCCTGCGACAGGTAGCTATGTGAGGCCATAGTTGAGACGTAATCTGAGTTGCGTGGCGTACGACGGAACAGGGCAGGGATAGCTACAATGGCGCGGACGGCTCGTAGTACTGCATCTGAGTGGAGTGAACAGGCCGCTGTTGTCCCTCTGTGAGCCTGGGTGCGAAATGTTCATAACTCACACTACATAAGTATTGAAAAATCATTTTGTGATTCAGTCCGTCAGCTGGCATTTGTCCGAGGTATTTGTGAAAACATATCGGAGTTCTTTCTGTGATAGATACCCCTTAGACGCTGCCTCTCCCCACATCAGCAGGTAACGCACCCTCTTCCCACATTACCATCATACCCCCAATAACTTCTTAAGCCCGGAAGTGTCCCTGTGCGGTTGGACAAAGAAGAGTCTTAGACATGTATAGATTAACATATAAAAAAAAATTATTTAAAGAAATGAACAAATAAGACTGAAGGGAGTCTAGAGCTGTGGTCGCTGGCACGAAGTTGGGGTGACTGCCATTCAGGACTCAGGACACAGTTACACACGTGGGATCGGCTTGTGTTAAAGACGGTTCGTGGGACTAGGTGTCGCCGGCCTTGCATATCGAAATATGCTTCACAAATCGAAGGGAGTATGTTCTGTGGTTGCTGCCTCGGACTTGGGCTCACTGCCATTCAGGACTCAGGACACAGTTACACATGTGGGATCTGCTTCTGTTAAAGAGGGTTAGTGGCACCATAAGTATTGAGAGTGTATGATGCTTGGTGTGGATGGGCCGCACTGGGAGCAATGTGTCTTGGCTATAGGACTGCTTCATGTGGAATCACGACTATCTGAATTGTGAGGCCTGCTGATCGTAGTGTAGGTCAGAGGTAGCGGTGAGCAAGGGCCCACAGCCACGTGCATACGCTGGTGGCGTCACCGGCCTGCGTAGTGCACGTTCAGTGGCACCACTTGTCGCCAGTCTTCAATATGAAAATACTGCTCACTAATCGAAGGAAGTGTGGTGGTGTGGTCGCGGTCATGAAGTTTTGGGTCACTACATATGGAAATATGTCTAACTGATCAAAGTGAGTTTGCTGCTGTGGTGGCTGCCATGGACTTTGGGTCACTGCCATTCAGGACTCAGGACACAGTTACACATGTGGGATCTGCTTGTGTTGGACAGTGTTAGTTGGTACCACGTGACCAAAATTCAAATTGCGAGGTATGCTGCCCGCAGTGTAGACTGCGGAGTGTTAGTTTGTACTTGAAAATGAATTTGGTGATTGAACTAAAGGTATAACTGATATAAAAAATGTTAAAGAAGAAAGGATACTAAAAGGATATTATGTAGATTTGAGGCCTTTAATAGTTAATTGCCTAGTGACTCTGTAGTTAATGAATGAAGAAATAATTTGCATTGGGAGTCCTAGTGAGTGCAGTGTAGGCGTATGATGAAAAGATTAAATAAGTATAGAATACACTGACTAAGTGTAGTATTTTCCGAGTACAATCTTGTTGTTAGAAATTAGCATTCAAAATGGAATAGAGAGCTGTAGTGCCTGCAGTGTAGACTGCTATTCCATTTTAGTTTTCATTTGAAGATTACTTTAGGCATTGTAGTAAAGCTATAACTGATATTAAAAAAAAGTTCTTGAAGCAAGGATACCAATAGGATAATATAGAGGGTGTAGGACTGATACTTACTTGCCTACTGGAGTCTGTAGTTGCATATGGAAAAACGCCTCACTGATGAAAGGGAGTGTGGTGGTACGGAGTTTGGGTGACTGCTATTCTGGGCTCAGGACACAGTTGCACATGTGGGATCGACTTGTGTTGAACATGGTTAGTGGTAGTACATCTACATTCCTCGTTTAAATTTTAAAATGAGTACGTCGGCAATAAATCTAAACATAGTTGGGATTTTCACTAGAAACTACTTTAAACTATGGTATTTCTTTTTCAAATTTCACAACAGTATTATCTTCAATTTGTTGATCAACACCTAGACATATCCAACTGTTATTTTCTGTACAGTTCTCTTGACTAGCAAAGAAACGTAAGTCTATATCTTCACAAATTTGTTTTATAACATTTATATTAAAACTCGATTTCATGCCGCAGGAAAACCTAGACTTATCCAGATGGTTCCTGCTGACTTTGAATATAAACTAGCAGATGTCTATCGATCTGAACATTGGTAGGATCCAATTTCTCAATGTGAAAGTATCTTCAAACTGAAGCTGTACATTTTTTTTCCTAAGTGTCGTCTCCTGTGAAATTTCTTCCCACATTTTTCAATTCTGTCTTCTCAGAGTTGGTAATATATGACGTGACAGTGAGAAATAGCAATTAAGTTATGTGCATCATATTGTATGTTCATATTTGCATTTCACATGTTCAAAATCTCCGCATTATAATCATTATTATACTTCGATGCTTCTGTTCTTTTTAAATTATAACTATTGTTGGGTGATTTTCGAGTGATGGTATGTCTTATTGCGGACATAAAACTGTTCACTCTTCCTTTGGAAATTACTGGACATGGAAAGGGAAAAGTCGACAGTTTGTGTAAAATGTATCTTTTGCGTTATGTTTTCGTCGGCAATACTTTCCACATTGAGGACTTCGATATGCAAATACACCACACTAATCGAAGAGAGTGTGGTGCTGTGGTCTCTGGCAAGTTGGGGTCACTGCCACTCAGGACTCAGTTCCACATGTGGGATCGGCTTGTGTTGAAGACGGTTAGTGGTACCATTTGTCGCCGGTCGCCCACAGTGTAGGGCAGAGGTAGCGGTGAGGTAGGGTCCACAGCCACGTGCATACATTGGTGACCCAAACAAACCTTGCGTAGTACCGGTTCAGTGGCACCACGTGTCGCCAGCCTTCCATATGGAAATACCCCTCACTGATCAAAGGGAGTCTGGAGCGGTTGTCGCTGCCATTCAGGACTCAGGACACAGTTACACATGTGGGATCGGCTAGTGTTGAACAGGGTTAATTGGCACCACGTGTTGCCGGTCTTCCACAGTGTAGGCCGGAGGCAGTGGTCAGCAAAGGCCCACAGGCAGGTGACGTGGACTTGAGCTGAACAGATTGGGAACATTTGGTCTTCTTAACCCATTATAGTCTCTTACACAATTTGCGTCGCTACTAATGTTGAATTGTGAAGCATGTAACTCCAGTGTAGGGCGGAGGCAGCAGTCAGGATGGGTGCACAGGCACGTTGAGTTGAGCTGCAGTTAGTGGCACCTGGAGTAATCAGCGTGCGCGCACCATGCGATGAGACGTGGTCCCGGCGGGCCGCACTGGGAGCAATGTGTTTGGTCTGCGTGGATAAGACCACATGGCGATGACTTATGGTGCAGTGAGTTAGTAGCACCTGAAGCACACAGCATGTGCGCACCCTGCGATGATGCCTGATCTGGGTGGGCCGCAATGGGAACAACGGGTCTTGCAAACTGGACTGCGATATCTGCAATCGCCCCTACATCTGAATTGTGAGCCGTGCTGTCCAAAGTGAAGATCGAAGGTAGTAGTGGGTACATACATAAGCCTGCAGTGCTGTGCCACTGGGTTCGCAAGGGCCCTGTGTCGAGGAGGCCCGTGGTTATGGCGGCTGCCACGTGCCAGGGTGAGGGCTGCCGTTCTGACAGACTCGTTGGTCTTCCCACAAGTGAACCACGCCTAGGGCCTGGTCTATTTATTCATACTCCTACGCTGGAGTGGCGTACGTTGGAGCAGCCCACTCCACTTCCGCTTCCAGGGCGGAGACAACACAGCTACATGACCGAGATCTTCCCCACTGCCTGAGGTCACATGGTTGAGTCCACTGTGCACTACAGTACAAGTATCAATAGTATATCTCCATATGGAGGTTTGTCTTTTGCATAGTGAGGTTTCTGCAGCACATGAGCGTTACACTTGGCATTGTGTGCTTTATCAGTGATGGGTGACTTGCCTCCTTCATATATAGTTGGTTGCTCATCTCCCAACATTCAGCTATTGTGCGGCTGAGGGGCATGGCATTTTGGGAAGGTCCGTTCTGTTTTGTGCTGCCTCTGTGGTAGTGGGGAGGTGGTCCAGGAGGGGGAGGGGGGGTGAAGGTTCTGGTGGGGCTGGGTGTTGTTGGGTGTCGTAGCTGCATGATCAGTAGCTGTATCACGTGTTGGTCTTTAGATGTGGCTGTGAGTTGGGTCGAAATAACGGAGTAGCTACTCGACCTCCTTACACCAGTTAAAGGTTGATGTTAAATTTGTTACGGCTAACTCTGCTTATCGCCGGCTTTTTTGGATCGCATTGCAGATTTGGCTGGTTGCTTAAAATATGGGGAAGTGGTGTTTGTAAGTTTTTTTGCACGGGAACGCCTACTGTGCATTTCATTAGCGTTAGATGGGGCTCTTGTTTGTGGCGATTTTGTTGGTGTAAGATATTGATGGAAGAATGGTGAGATTTGCAGTTTTCACCAAGTTGAGAATGGGATGATAATTAAAAAAAACACAGAAAAAAAAAAAGATAGGTTTACTGAACGTTATAAAACAGAAATAAGCATTTAAAAAAACCTTTGAAATTCACTGAAAAAACCATAGGTTTCAGGGACGTTCGTTAGTTGGACATTTGACCCATAAAACCAGAGAAATTCGCCTGTTATAGTTAGTTGAGCTAACTATAACTCGCGCCCCCGCAATGCACTGCTGATGACGTCACATATTACATCACTCATGACATGGTCAGTGACATCACTCATGACATCATCCACGTGAAAATCAGATGCACCTGATCAGACCTTAATAGAACACTTGATACACCCAGTCTAAAATACAGACTACAATTTTCGAAACCGTGAACACACCAATACCATTCACCTATACACTCACTCATACAGTCAGCCATCAATACAGCATTTTCATATCCAGTCACATATCTATACAGACACTCACACACTGCCTCTCATTCTTAGTGTTATTCACACACCTAGTCAGTAATAGATATAATCAATAACTCATTTACTCACATGTACAGTTATACACATACCACATCGCCTATTAAAACATATACTAACACATGTATACACTCTAATACAAGGACACACTGATCCATACAGGCACTCTCACAATCACTCATTCTCACATATAGTCATGTATATAGTCCAACACTCATATACTGCCTTTCACATATGGAGTTACTCACAGGTACCACTGAGGCATCTATTCACTCACCGAGTCACTCATACACACACTCAGCCATACAGACCTTCACAGATAGACTTGAACACATATACCTAGTGAATTAGCCACTCACATCTATGCAGAGAGTCACACCAACCCCACCCCACCCACGCAGACACTCAGGTACTCATACAGGTACTCAGACAAGCAATGAATAGCTCATATAGATCCTCATTTAGTTGCTAACCAAACCATGGAACTGCTTACACATCAACTAACAACCTAAACTGTGTGAATGTCTAGATCAGTCGCTAACCCATGCATTAAGCAAGACAATTAATTAGTCACTTACACAGTTAGTCACACTGTGTTTAAACTTGACAGAAACACGCATTCACTGGATGATGTCGGTCTCATCTTAACCCTGCTCATAGCTCCGCATAACACGCATGCCGACCCCTGGTCTCACTACCATATAACACTGGCTCCTCTGGCTCTCCCCCCCCCCCCCCCCTCCCGGCCAGGCTTCACCCCCCCGCCCATATAGTAGCAGCCACGTAGCGTCACTGATGCAGGGACCTCTTTTACCTTCAATTCCCTTTCTTCTCCTAACTACTCATCTTTTGCTCGTCACTACCTTCTTTCTGTAGGCCTCTTACCTACACTTTTTGTTACTCTCTCTGCTTTGATACCAAGTTTGTTCTTTATGGGTATTGACTCTCACCCACAATTGTATTTAATTACTCTGCTTTGAAGATCACGTGGCAGGCCCAACAAGGGTTGTAGGCGACATACTGTGTCTGAATTGCTTCGTTACGCCTCCCTTAAACCCCTTGAGGCTCTATTGAACAACGCAGCCGGCCCAATGCAGGGTTGTGGGCCTGATGCGGTGTATACCTGGACCCTCCCCTTGTTCGTTATATGGAAAATAAAAACAGATATCTATCTATCTTCTGCATGGCGCATCATACTTTTTGAATCACTGACAATATCGACGACCACAATATCGAGGTCCCAAAATATCGAAACAAATATCTATGTCAAGAATATCGACCTCCCATCTACATCATGGCAAGTACAAAAATATCGGGAGAAAATATTGTTGTAAAAAATATTGTTAAAATATCTTTTTTTTTTTTTTTTTTAAGTGTTTAAAGAATAATATAAAATAAAGAAAATACATATAATTTTAAAAAAGATCGTTGGAATTATTATAAAATGTTTAAAATTAGAAATGCATACAATGTAAAAAAAATAAACCTATATATAAAATATATAATTTTACTTATTAATAAATACTTATAATAAATTATAAAATGTTAGAAACATAAAAAATTATATATACACACATATATACGTAAAATACCAAAATAAAAATATATACACATACACGTAAAATAAAATATATATATATATATATATATATATACACACACACACACGTAAAATAAAAATGAAAAACTATAATAAATATATATATATATATATATATATATATATATATATATATATATATATATATATATATATATATATAATCTCGTTGGATTGAGCCTGTTCCACGGAACAAGCTCGGAAGAATCACACCAGAATGGCATCTGAGTATTTAAAGGGCCGGGAAGCCTCGGCAAACAGCATCTTCAAGAAAATATCAAATGATGATTCAGACCAGATAACTGGAGAAATCGGACGCCCGCCAACAACAAGATCGAACATCAGACAAAAAGGTAACATGCTTGAGAAATTAAGGAAACGCGAAATCAGCAGATGGTGGGAGGGGACCTCTTTACAGAATTATATAGAGGTGAACAGAATTCCGAGAGGGCTGCGCATATTTACGATACCCACCTTAAACAGCCCGAAACCACAACTGCTTAAAGACTGGATGGCAAACTCACATGAATGCTCTAAGAACATGTTGAATATGCTTATAAAAAATGCGTGGGAAGATCATGAAGAACTTATGATCCAAATACAGACCATACTCGATGACCTCAACAAAGAAAATGATCAGGAGGAGGTTTGTAAAACCCTGGCAATCATAGAGGAGAAGATGAAGAAGTTTGAGTCTGACATTGTGAAACGGAAACAGAACAAATTCGAACGCGACGAACGCGGTTACGCGATGGGAAGAATTCTCACTTGCGCAAGAAAGTTTGATAAAGCGAGAGCTGAACTGTCCAAAGAAAAAACCATGGGGAGAGCAGAAAAAAACATGTATGCCTCCACCACAGACCTAAGTTCGGATTTAGAATCTGTGGACAGCAACGCGTCAAACACACAGGAAGTGACGTCTTTTTCCGAAGAAATGTGCCTCATACAGATGAATATGGAACATTCCGACAGGGGGCGACCCAGAGGAAGAGGCCGAGGAGGCACAACCAGAGCACAAAGAGGAGACAACGCAGAAGAAAAGAGCAAACTAGTCAGCATGGGAACATGTGGGCAACTGGCGAAAAAGCAATCATGAATAACACAGCATCATCACTAACGGTAATGAACCTATCTGAAAGAATTTTAACCGAAACTGATAAGAATGTACTTTGCCTAGGCTTATCTTTTTGTCCAGATTGTTCTCTAGACTATACGCAGGTGCGCATTGATTTGTATAAATTTGTCAGAAAGCTCAAACTATGTAAAATCCATACTACACGCAAAAAAACACAACAGTCAAATCCTACCTCTATGGCATTAAATACGATCACTAATGAAGACACATCTCTTGACACTAATGATCTTGAAATTCTTAACATCATGCATGATTTAGCACATGAAGACCCTAGCATATCACACTCTCCCGTTACTACCAACAGTCTGTCCAACCCAGATAACACAGGAACACAGAATGAGTCAGGCATTACACAAGACCACTGACAAAATGCTGGCAAAAGGGATAAGCAAAGTAGACAGTATTAGCAGAACGGAGGCCCTTTTCAAAGCAACTAGAGCGCAAAAAAACACTCCTACAGATGTGACACCACTCAGATTTATAACTACCTTTTCCACCCAGACAGAAAGTATTTTGAAAAGAAGGTGGGATATCCTTACACAGGACAACATCTGTCAGTGAGGATCGGATCTAACCCATCCTTCTCCTTCAGGAAAAATCTGTCTCTCAAAGATCTATTGGTAAACAGCCATTTTAAACCCAAGAGAGGGACTTGGCTAGAACAAGGTAAAGGTTTTAAGCGATGCAGGAAATGCAAAGCATGCAGCCATTCTGAGGAAGTTAGAGAAGTCAACCTGCAGAGAACATGGAAATTGTGGAGGATCCCTAAATTGATCCACTGCAATACTGACTACGTAGTTTACGCCATCACATGTCCGTGCTCCAAGTGGTATGTAGGGTCAACAACTTTTCCTGTGAAGAAACTAATTTTGGAGCACTGGCGAGCAATCACTAATCAGGATCTGAGTTACAGTACTGCCAGACACTTCAGGGAATTCTATTCCAGCGATTGGACAAAAGCGAAGTTTTTTGCGCTTGACAGTGTGCCTAAGCATCCTAGAGGTGGCAATAGAGTACAGTCCCTGAGAAGACTAGAATCTCACTTCATTTTGCAGACAGGTAGCCTTTTTCCGATAGGGCTCAACAACTATGAAGAAATGTATTCACATTTGTAAAATGTTCTTGTATGTTTTTTAGCCAGGCTTGGCCCCCCTTCTTTGTAACCAGTTTTATTTAAATAATTCTGATTTTTGGAATTCACTTGCATATTTATGTTGGTCCTTGGTGGTTTGTTTTTTCGAACAAATGGACTATTGACGAATCTGAAACATTTTTGCTTTATCTTGATTTTTCGATTTAACATGACCACTTTGTATCGAATATATGTCAAGGCACTAATGTATTATTATCTTCTTCCATTGTTTCTGCAGCTTGGGGGCTCATGGATAGACGATCTCACAACGAATAGTCACGGATATGATGTATTGGTTAAGTTCCTGGTATGCGCACATCCATCACTGGATAGACATGTACTGTATTAAGATAAGGGTACTATACCTTTATTTGCACCCATTATTATTATGATTTTTTAGATATAGACATATAGCGCGGAGCTGGGACACTTGACCTTGGTACTTGTATGCACTAGCACCATAGCAATGAAGCAATTGCCTCTTGTTTATGTTAAACATCACATAGCGACACTCCCCCTCTGCAAAACTCTTATGCATCAACGATCATTCCAATATTATTTCATTGTGAAATGTTTCAGTATATTCACGTTATTCCAGACTTTTATTTGCCGACCCTAATATTAACTGAATTATAATGTTATGGGTCATAAGACATTTGTTTAAATCATGTTTTCTTTCTCTGACTACTACAGTCTTTATGAAATGAACGACACTGCTAAACCCTGTAAAACCACCTTATTTGTGACCAAGTCTGTCTTCACTTTTAATTAGTGTACGCTGCGACGTGCCTGAATCGAAACTGTGATATATACTTCCTGGTTCACAGGTGAGGTCATGTGACCAAGGCTGCTTGTCAGCCGAAACGAGTCTTCTGCCGCTGGTGTGAATAAACTTTACACTTTTCCAGCAAGACCGGTGTGGCTCGCCTTCTTTCCCAGTGGATGTGTGGAGAGACCTTCTGTGCAATAATATATATATATATATATATATATATATATATATATATATATATATATATATATATATTCACTGAAAAAACCATAGGTTTCACACATGTTATAGTTAGCGGAAATTTTACTGATAAAAAACCAATGAAATTCCCCCGTTATAGTTAGTGCAGGCAACTATAACTCACGCGACCGCAATCCTCTGCTGATGCTAATACTGTATTTAGACACTTATTTGCCCATGTCTTCTTCCATACATTTTTAGCTATACATATATTACAAATATTTTTTTTTCATAAAGACACATATGTCATCAGCAGAAGATTGCGGTCGCGTGAGTTATAGTTGCCTGCACTAACTATAACGGGGGAATTTCATTGGTTTTTTATCAGTAAAATTTCCGCTAACTATAACATGTGTGAAACCTATGGTTTTTTCAGTGAATTTGCAAGGTTTTTTAAATGCTAATTCCCAACTATAACGTGTGTGAAACCTATGGTTTTTTTCAGTGAATTTGTACGTTTTTTTAAAATGCTAAGTTACTTTACGCCATTCGTGGCGTGCGCGCCCACTTAACGCAGTTCGTTCCGTGCGCGCACGGTGCGCTTCGCACACCGTGCGCGCACAGTGAGCACGCGGTGCGCTTCGCGCACCGCGCGCCCACTTTACGCAGTTAGTGCCGTGCACGCACGGTGGGCACGCGGTGCGCTACGCGCACCGCGTGCCCACGTTACGCTAGATGGGCCATGTACGCACGATGCGCTTCGCGCACCGTGCGCACATGGAGGACATATGATGCACTTCGTTTTGAAAGGTAATATTTTAATTTTTCGTATATTTTATAAGCCATGCACAAATGGTGCCCTTCGGGCACCATTTGCACACGGAGTGGAGAGAGTGTGGATAATTTTTTTTTTAATTATTATTATTATTATTATTTTAGTTTATCTTAGCAATAATAATCCATGCACAATTGGTGCCCTGCGGGCACCAACTGCACACGGGGTGGAGAGAGTGTGGATAATTTTTTTTTTTTTAATTTTTTACCGTACGCGTACGGTAAGCGTAATCTGCGAAATTACCGAAAAAATTAAAATTCCGTTTTTGGCCTTGGGGGATCTTTGGGGACTCCCTCAACATGGCTATGTGTGTGGGAGCTGTCTAAACAGCCCCTTTACATGTTTTTGGGCTTTATATTTTAGAAATCACTCTCAGTGCGAGAGAGAAAATGGCGGCCGCCACTTCCTGGTTTCGGCCGATTCGAATGTTTACTAAGATCTAAGAGCCAATCAGAATCGCGCTCGCGCACGCCACCGTACGCGTACGGTAAGCGTACCGTAAGCGCACCGTAAGCTGGCTCAGATATATATATATTGATTTAAAGGCTATTTTCTCAGAATCTACTGAACAGATTTACACCAAACCTACAAAAGGCACTTCCTTGACCTGAGGACTACCTCTCTGCCAAATTTCTAGTAATTCTGTTCAGCCGTTCGGGCTGTAGCCCTGTCTAAAGGTCCTATGGAAAAATGCATGGGAAAAACGCGTTTTGGGACCCCCCCTTTTATCTCAGCCCCCGCTTGACGAATCCCCCCGAGACTTTCAGGGTAGGAGCGTAGCGCCCCACCTATTTTGAAAAATTCGCGAGGATTCGTCGACCGGCAAATGCAAAGTATGTCAAATTGCACGAAATACAAAAGCGATCACAATGGCTAACAGAAAAAAATGGAAAATCAACCAAATGATCAACTGCAAAAGCCAATATGTAATTTACATTATCGAATGCCCATGCAAATTGAAGTACGTGGGAAGTACGATCTGTGAACTCAAGAAGCGCATTTTAGAACACGTAAGAGCGACAATAAATAAAGACCGCAGCTATGCTGTTGCGGAACACATGGAAAAATACCATCAAAGTGACTGGAAAAAACTAAGTTTTTATGCGGTGGAAATGGTCGGGTGCCATGTGAGAGGTGGCAACCGGGAAAGGTGTCTCCGACAGAAAGAATCGCGACACATTCTGGCTTTCAGAACATTAATTCCGTATGGATTGAATAAAGATGAAGAGATGCACTCACATCTGTGAAGCAGGACAATAAGTATATGCATGATAATGGACCCGAGTCTTATGTACAATGTTGCCTCTCAAATATCCAGATAGGACAAAAACATTGTAAACTATCTGTAAAGATTATGAATTTTTAAACACACTGCAAAATTGCATCCATATTATAGCAATTGGGGAACTGGAATTGGTCAATACAAAAATACCCACTGGAGGGTCATACCAGTAAATTAATCCATTTGTCACCGTCATCTATGCCCACTAGCGGGCAATTGAGCGCCAAATCAATGGAAACACATGAGTTTTCCTTAATTCCGGCTGACCAAAGTTTCCCCAAAAAACTATCATATTGTGATGCAAAGTTGCAAAAACACTTAAGAAAACGACTTAGTTAATCAACCGTAACAGAATTATGTGCACTACAAGGCCCACAATGCAAAGCAGGATATGATGTAATATCATGTGACCAAGACATATACAAAAAGGTAAAGAAAAAAATGTCCGTTACCCGTGAACAAGGTCTGAGAAGACTGAAACGCGTTGGGTTAACCTGCTTGATGTGCCATGCCTTGTTATGAAATTGATTAAAACGAATGGATAATCACACCAGGGAGTGCGTGTGGATTTTTCCTGTCAAAGGAACCGGTTCGATATTTTAACGGCTGACTCCGCCGTCTCCACGCCTTTTCGCACCGCCTAGAGCACCGGAATGCCGTAAAATTGAGTCAACGCTGTGATATATATATATATATATATAAAAAAAATCTACTGGCGGTCGCCAGTAGATAGTTACAACCTAGTTTCCATAGGAAATCTCAAAATTCTATTTTGAATAACTTTGGCGCCGGTTGATGAATCCTCGCGAAATTTTCAAAACTAATGGGGCGCTCTGCTCAGCTCCTACCCTGAAAGTCTCGGGGTGATTCGTCAAGTGGGGGCCGAGAAAAAAGGGGGGTCCCAAAACGCGTTTTCCCCATTCATTTTTCCATAGGACCTTTAGACACAGCTACAGCCCGAATGGCTGAACAGAATTACTTGAAATTTGGCAGAGAGGTAGCCATAAGGTCAAGGAAGTGCTATTTGCAGGTCTGGTGTAAATCTGTTCAGTATTTCCTGAGAAAATAGCATTTAAAAGCATATCAATATCTATACACGCGCACTGTACGCGCACCCTGCCGTGCGCAATTCTGATTGGTTGTTAGATGTCGTAAACATTCGAATCGGTCGAAACCAGGAAGGGTCGGCCGCCATTTTGTCTCTCGCAGTGTGAAGGGGTGAAAAACAAAGGTGGAGAACGTGAAAAGGGGGCAGTGTGAACAGTTCCTGACCCCCTAGCCTTGGTTAGGGGGTCATAGAAGGACCCCCAAGAGAGAAAAAAAATATATATATATTTTTTTTTTAAATCGCGAGGTGCGCGCACCCTGCGCGCACTGCGAACCGTGGGCGCTTGGTGCGCGAAGGGCACCTAGTGCCCACAGAGCGCGCACGGTACGCACAGCGCGCCGCGCTCCTCTGCTGATGACGTCAGATATTACATCACTGATGACATATGTGTCTTTCAGAAAAATAAATATTTGTAATACATGTATAGCTAAAGATTAATGGAAGAAGACATGGGTAAATAAGTGTCTAAATACAGTGATGTAATATCTGACGTCATCAGCAGAGGATTGCGGTCGCGTGAATTATAGTTGCCTGCAGTAACTATAACGGGGGAATTTCATTGGTTTTTTACGAGTGAAATGTCCAGCTAACAATAACATGTGTGAAACCTATGGTTTTTTAAGTGAATTTGCAAGGTTTTTTTAAATGTTAATTCGTAACTATAACGTGTGTGAAACCTATGTTTTTTTCAGTGAAAATATATATATATATATATATATATATATATATATATATATATATATATATATATATATATATTCCATCAATCAATCCTTTGCTCAAAAAAGATTGCGCCGAGCCCCAATTTGTTCATAACAGCGCGTTTTATTCCACCAGGTTTGTGGCAAACAACTCCCGACGCGTTTCGAAACCCTCCGGTTTCTTGGTCACGGGTCGATACGATGTTGACACTCGTCACATGATATAGTACACAATGTGTAAATAAACAAAGGACTACATTGCTGCCAGGTTCACATAGCTAGCTTGGGCGCCATCTTTAAATAATAAGATGATCCTGAGTTTCAACAGTTAATTCACAGCATTTCATTTAAATTTAAACAAATTCAATTGGACATTTAATTGATTAATATAATGAAATTTCAAAATGATAATTACAAGTGTAAATTTATAAAACAGTCCAATGATTGTATGACATGTATAATTTGCGATTGCATCATCGTAATTAAACTAATCATGTCACTTAACCCAAGTGGGTATACTGTGATTTGTTTCATTTAACCGCCCCAGTGGGCAAACATTTATCAATTGAAATTCAATTCAAAAGTTCAGCTCATTTTTCAAAATTTCAACAGATGGCTAACGCTGCATATTTCACAACCTCTGGCAAAAGCTCCGTCTCCTATGAAAATAAATCATATATGTGCATCATTAAAATAGGATGATATATACCAAAATTTTAAAAAGACATCATAAACATCATATCACAGGAGGCAACGTGACTTCATCATAATTCTATTTACATAACAATTCATAAAGTCCAAAAAAGGCCAGAAAGACTGTTTCAACCAAGGTGGACTGACAGTTCCTCATCTTTATTGATGCCCACCGGATGCACAGTGTCATATTTTATAATCAATCAGGATTCTAACCTGCGCAGATCCTGGATTCTATTTCCTCCCCGTTCGGAGAAAGGAATTCTATCTAGGGTACAATATCTCAATAGACTAGTGCCTTTATTATGGCATTCCTTAAAATGCCGCGCAATTGGATACTGTTTGTCCTCATTTGTTATGGCTCGCATATGCTCTAAAATGCGTAATTTAACCTGGTTGATAGTGCTGCCAATATATACCCGTTCACAAGGACATATTAAGGCATAGACACAAAAATCAGACTTGCAACTTATGTGTTTAGAAATGACAAATGGTTTTAAAGATTTAGATAAAACTATCTGTTTGCAGTTCAAACTGTTCCTACAAGCTTTGCAGGAAGCACATTTATAGAATCCCTGGATTTTAAAGTGGGGATCCTTCTCATCTGTTAGCATACTTTTACATAAAAGATCTTTCAATGCTGGACATCGTCGGAATGTGATACTGGGATAACTTTCGAAACTTTTTCCAAAAGTACTATCAACACTCAGTACATTCCAAAATTTCTTCAAACACTTTGACGTCATTCGCTTGGTTACTAAAGGTAGTGATAAACCTTATCGGTTCTGTGTCAGTGTCCGTTACATCTTTTCTGACTAATAGATTTTCTCTTTTGATTTTTCTTACCTTTTCACATGCTTTTCTAATGACTTTTTGTGAGTAGCCTCTCTCCTCAAATCTACCCTTCATGACATTCATTTCTTTTGCAAAGGCCATTTCTGAGCTACAGTTTCGTCTGGCCCTTAATAGTTCTCTGTAAGGGATACTATTAATCAGGTTTGGAGGATGACAACTTGAGGCATGTAAAATGCTATTCCCCGCCGTATCTTTACGGAATAGTTTGCTCTCCAAGTGGTTCCCATTCACTTCAACTAATACATCTAAAAACTCTATAGATTTTTTATCTATTGTGTAGGTGAATTTCAAATTAAGACTATTATCGTTGAGTGATTTCACAAACTCCATTGCCTCGGTTTGATCTCCTCTCCAAATACAAAAGATGTCATCGATATCGGGCCCAGAGGACGACCTGGTCGTTAAAGGCACTGATGTTTTCCGCCACCTGCTCCTCCCACCAGCCCAGGTACAAGCCCGCATAACTGGGGGCGAAGCAAGTCCCCATTGCCGACCCCTGGGCCGGACAATATATCACGTGGTCAAATATGAAAAAGTTGTTCTTAAGACATGCTGACATCATATTCAGCAACATTTCGGTATGCATCAAAAAACACACAGATCTATCTTTTAAGTAATGCCTGCAGGCCTCAAGGCCCAACTCATGTGGTATGCAGGTATACAAGCTGTTGACATCCAGTGTGAGTAACATCATGTCCTGTTCCCAACAGACATTTTCAATTAATTTCAAAAAATGTCCACTGTCTTTTACATAAGATGGTAATGCTTGTACATACGGTCTCAGAAAATGGTCAATATATTTCGAAGAATTTTCAAACATACTACACATTGAAGAAACGATGGGGCGACCAGGTGGGACTTCCTTATTTTTATGTATCTTGGGTAATAGATACATGGCTGCCAATTTGGGATATTTACAATACAGATACTTATATTCATCATCTGTGATTAGATTTTCATTCCTCCACCCATCCAATTTTTCTTTGTACATATCATTACTTTTCTCATAGAATTGTCTATTGCTCTTAGTGTAGTTTTCAACATCATTAAGTTGTCTCATACCCTCCTCAATGTACATGTTCCGTGGCCATACCACCACGTTACCCCCTTTATCTGATTTTTTAATTACAATAGATTTGTTATCTTGTAATTCTTTTAATGCGTTTTCTTGCTTTTTAGTTAAATTGCTCTTAAACTGTTGCTTATATTTTGCCAACTTTTTAAACTCCTTCAAACTCCTTTCTCAAAGACTTCTATAGAGTCATTATACAATTGGGGCAGAAAAATAGATTTGGGTTAGAACCCACTGTCACATGAGTTAGTAACCCTAATTTCCTCTTGTTCTAGGGTAATTAGTGGATCATCTACCCAATTATCTGCTCCCAACTCCCTTAGTGTATGTAATGTCTCTATGTCCCCAATAGATAATATGGGTTCTTTGGATACCGGAGTATGTGTCTTCTGTTGTATTTTGTTGGCATACCATTTTTTTAGTTTCAATTTGCGCGTAATAAAGAATAAATCAATTCTACTTTCGGTATAATTAAAACTTCTAGTAGGGCAAAAAGTCAAACCTAAAGATAGTACATCAATTTGTTCATTAGTCAAAGGAAAATCAGAGAGGTTCAATACCGTATGTGTGTCCTTCATTTTGGTGCCGTTTTGCCCCTTGTCATTCCCATGAAGCTTTGAATGTTTCCTTGCTGCTTTACGCCCCGCTTGGCGCCTCTGCCTCCTCGACCTTGTGCTCCTTGGGGACTCGAAAATTGTTGCCTTCCTTTCGCAATGATGTCGTACTCCTTTAAAATGCTGGATTTTACTCCTTCAGGTGTTTTATTCTGTTCATTTCCCCTAGATTCACTGTCACATATTTGCGAGGTTGTTGCAGTCTCATTTGTAGTTTCACTCGTGATCTCACATTCTACAGCATTATCCGGTGTAATTTCTGCCTCGATAGTGGGTTTTTCTCTTAAATGGTCAAATTTCCTCCCAAAAGTGAGAATCTGCCCTTGCTTATAATCTAGCTCATCGCGGTGACATTTACGTTGTTTTTTCAGGTCGATTTCTTCTTCTGTTTTTTCTAGTTTCTTTTTGAGTTTAGCCATTTCTATATCAAATTCTTCCGTTGTACTTTTGCCTTTTAACAATTCCGATAATTTGTCAATTTCAGCCGCTAGTCGTTCTGTATCTTTTAATGCATACTTGACAAGGAGTTTTAGCATAATCGTGGAACATTTGTGGTTGTTGTCCATCCATTCTTCTATTAGATTGGGATCTGGGTCTTGGAACGTGGGGGTTAAAAAAAATGCGTAAACCTCTCGGTACCCTTCCGCAATCTATATACTTCTGCAGGGCTGTCGCCTCCCACCATTTGGATTGTTCCATTTTTGCCGCTTTCCACAATTTGTCCCAAAGTTGGTGTTTACTCTGCGTCCCTTCCATAGGGGTGCCAATAGTGGGAACACCATTCCTCTGGCCATCTGAAATTGGTATAAAAAGCAGCTCCGCTGCTTCACGTCGCGTTGCCTCCCGGTTTGCCAACATTTCAATCCAAATGAAGGAGCCCAATTGAAAGAGTTCCTATAACTGAAGAAATTCAGTTACACGCTTGCAGTAAATGACGGACCCATCTTACTGCTTCCACCAGCTTCAAAAAGAATCAATCGCAGTGGTCCGCCGAGGAAAACGGGTTCTTATTCCGGGTTTTCACAAGCGGCAAGCAGATGAAAACCGCGTAGTCTCACGACCACACAGAATACAACGCTGCACTCGTAACCTCTCCGGAAATCCTCCCACCTCCGATAGACTTGCGAGAAAATTAGAAGCGGGCAGAGGAAGATACTAAACGAATTCAAAGCTTGTTTCGCGATATCCTCTGCCTCAAAGGGATGGCGGGCTGCCGGCAAGGACGCGACCCTTATTATTCCATCAATCAATCCTTTGCTCAAAAAAGATTGCGCCGAGCCCCAATTTGTTCATAACAGCGTGTTTTATTCCACCAGGTTTGTGGCAAACAACTCCAGACGCGTTTCGAAACCCTCCGGTTTCTTGGTCACGGGTCGATACGATGTTGACACTCGTCACATGATACAGTACACAATGTGTAAATAAACAAAGGACTACATTGCTGCCAGGTTCACATAGCTAGCTTGGGCGCCATCTTTAAATAATAAGATGATCCTGAGTTTCAACAGTTAATTCACAGCATTTCATTTAAATTTAAACAAATTCAATTGGACATTTAATTGATTAATATAATGAAATTTCAAAATGATAATTACAAGTGTAAATTTATAAAACCGTCCAATGATTGTATGACATGTATAATTTGCGATTGCATCATCGTAATTAAACTAATAATGTCACTTAACCCAAGTGGGTATACTGTGATTTCTGTTTCTGGGCGGTTAAATGAAACAGAAATCACAGTATACCCACTTGGGTTAAGTGACATGATTAGTTTAATTACGATGATGCAATCGCAAATTATACATGTCATACAATCATTGGACGGTTTTATAAATTTACACTTGTAATTATCATTTTGAAATTTCATTATATTAATCAATTAAATGTCCAATTGAATTTGTTTAAATTTAAATGAAATGCTGTGAATTAACTGTTGAAACTCAGTATCATCTTATTATTTAAAGATGGCGTCCAAGCTAGCTATGTGAACCTGGCAGCAATGTAGTCCTTTGTTTATTTACACATTGTGTACTATATCATGTGACGAGTGTCAACATCGTATCGACCCGTGAGCAAGAAACCGGAGGGTTTCGAAACGCGTCGGGAGTTGTTTGCCACAAACCTGGTGGAATAAAACACGCGGTTATGAACAAATTGGGGCTCGGCGCAATCTTTTTTGAGCAAAGGATTGATGGAATAATAAGGGTCGCGTCCTTGCCGGCAGCCCGCCATCCCTTTGAGGCAGAGGATATCGCGAAACAAGCTTTGAATATATATATATATCAATATATTTTTACTGTTTTACAATTACATTTTACACTACATCAACAGTAGGGAAAATAATAGATAGAGAGGAAAAAAAAATGACTATTCCCACTCCAGGGAGCACAACATTAAGGAAAGTGTTGGATAGCGTAAGGGAATAATTTACTAAACCCACTTCAGCAGGTAGAACTGTGGGGAAAGTGTTGGATAGCAGAGTGGAATAATTTACTATTCCCACTCCAGAGAGTGCAACAGTAGGGAAAGTTTTGGATAGCGGAGGGGAAACATTTACTATTCCCACTACCACAACCCACTCACAAAAGAAAATGACATAACAAATAATTAATATTATTATTATTATTATTATTATTAATAACCAATTAATATATTATTGCCCACAATTTACAATATAACATTTAAAATACATTATATAATTTAAAAAAATATTACATTACTGCCTATCCTATGCCTCTATTAACCCACAACCCGCTCCTAAATAACAATTTACATATTTACCAAACAACAAATTAATAACCAATACATTTACCACAATATAAAATCATACTTTATTGATAAAAAAAAAATAATCAATTAATTATAATTCCATTACTTCCCACCCTATTCCCCTATAAACCTACAACCCGCTCCTAAAAAAAAACAGAAAAAAAAAACAAGATTTACCAAATTATGAATAATTAACAACCAATTAATAATTGATAATACATTACCACAACAATATAAAATATTATATATGTAAATATTAAAACAATTATAATTTAATTACTTCCCATCCTATTCTCCTATAAAACCACAACGGAACTAAAACGCAAAGTGTACTTTAAAAAAAATTATTAACTTCTAAAAATGTAATACATATTTTTTTTTAAATGCAATACTTAAACAAAAATAGAGAACACATACATTTGAAATGCATACTAAAATACATTACACTAATATAAACAAATATTATTAACAATATTTTTACAAACTATATTACTAACTTCGATATTAACAAAAACGATATTTCTCACCTTTAAGTAGATATTCTGTTCTACGATATTCTGTCACTTCGATATTTCCAACTTGATATCATTGGACTTCGATATTCCCAAATCAATATTATGTCTGTGCACCATACTTTTGAACATTGGTAGGGATTGAGATTGTGTGTGTGGCTAATGTCTTGAATAAAAAAAATCTTCCTCCATAAATTTTTTATGCAATGTTGCCCCATAATATTGTGCTGCCCTAGCTATCAGCTCCTGATACGAGTAAGAATCTTAAGGGGGTGGGGGGTTTAGCAGGATGTAGGTTAGCGTCCACTAGAGGGTCTATATCGTAGTCCTGCCAGGCGTCTGGTGGTAGTGCTCCATAATCATCCCCACATCAGGGTCTGTATGTGGAGCACCCAAAGGGGTGATGTTTAAAAGAATATGTGCCGAAAGAGTTACTTAAGGTACATATGATGGAGATGTGGGATGAGGTGGAGGAAAGAAAAAAACAGGAGGAACATGGTGCAAGGGACAGGTATTGTAGTATGACTATCCTTGTGACAATGCGGCCTGCTTGCATGGTCTCTAAAATTGGTTCCAGGACTGTTGCAGGAACCTTTATTTGTTTCGGTGCCAAACTTTGTTTTTACTTTCGGAACCAGTGTGGTAGAAGCCAAAGAGGTGTTATTACGGCTCAGTGCAGAACCGGAAGGCTTTGTGTGCGCTTTCAGTGGCGAGCTGGAGGGCGGGGCAGCCGAAGCCGAATCTCAGTGCCTACCATGGCCAGATAGCAGTGGTGGCCTAGAAGCCTTTTGTTTCAAGAAAACCTATGTTTTTTTTAGTTTGGCCATGAGGGCTTTGGGTACATGGCACCTTGAACAGGCAGAAGATATTGTGACTCCAGATCTGAGACGGAATCTTGAACCGAAAAGGCTCCTCCTTCTTCGGCAGCTGAAGCTTTAAGATCTTTCTCTTTGATATCTTGTTGTCTTAAGATATGGGGCATGTGATGGATGTTCTTCCTATGCATTTCTCTGCGTTGAAACAGTCGGTCTTGCAAGGTCTTCTTGGATCGAAATGACCTACAGGCCTAATGTACTTCCTTGTGCTTGGTGGACAAGCACAGGTTGCAGACTTTGTGCAGGTAGGTGTGCCGGTACTTGTAATGGTACATAGAGCAGAATTGAAACTGAGTCCATTCCATCAGCAGATAAGCATGGATGGAGTTGGTAATAAGTACAAGTCTCGCCAGAGCAGCGCATGTGCGCTGCTACAGACTCGACCTAATAAACTAGCCCGAACGGGCTACGCCTGAAGGCCGCGGTTGGAGGTTTCCTACCAGATAAATGGAAGTCTTCCGAATTTCATCACACAAACATGATAGAAACAATACCGACGAGGGTAGAGTGAATTACTCACCGAAAGGATCCCAAAAACGGTCTCGAACTGGAGAGCTGTAATACACGTCCAAATCCGATGGCAGAAAAAAAAAAAAAAATCTGACAATGGAGTCGATGCTCATACACACTTATCAAAAGGAGGAGTCCCATTACCTCGCGACTCGAAAGGCTTCTTAGAAAAACAACTTGCAAACAGCCAAACCCAACACTAGATGGCAGGAGTATGCAAAGCATGTATATCTACAGCCACACATGCCTCAAACTCTGTTACATTATATGTTAAGGCAGCATCAAATTTGCTAAGTAGTCGTATTCTTTTCTGTATACAAAACTAAAGCTATTTTCAAATATTCAGAAATTAGTGCTACCCTTATAGGGCCAAGAACACAACAAAGGACTTCAAGTGATAATACCCAGGGTCAAGACAGTAGTGGTAAACAGTACCCAAAACACATTCTTTTCGGTACCCACTACCCTACCTAAAGGACTTGCCCAATGTCTCATTATCAATTCCCTCTCTCTCTGCGCTTTGTGTCTGTTGATCAGTCTCTCTTTCAGTGTCTCTCAGTCGCTCTATTCACCAGTCTCTCCAAGTCTGCTTTCACCATCTCACTGAGCCACACAGTCTTTCCTTCTATTGCTGTATGTACGTCTATCTCTATCTTGCAGCCTCTTTCTCCCAATCTCGAAGTCTTTACCTCAGTCTACGTGTCTCTCTTTATGTTCAAAGAGCTCATGGCCATTTTTGGAAACCAGAACTCACCTTCAGAGCCTGCAGATCTGATAAGTCAGGCTGACAGAACAGCAGAATGTTGTTGGTCATGCTGTAGCTCTCGCGCACACCTAAGTGGTAGAAGAGCGATGGCTGGGCAAAGGAGTCATTCACCTCCACGATGGCAACATCTGAAAAGGAGGGAGGGTAGGTTAGAAGTGAACACAAAAAATCAGCCACCCCAAGAAGGGGATGTGAAACATCAACAAGTAAAATGTGACTCAATCAGATAAGCATGGCATTTCAGGCACCTCCAGGGGTGTCACTGAGGATAAATGCCGCTATTTTTCCGTACCTACACCCTTGAATGGGCTACGAGAAAGGCAGAATGACTAGAAAATCAAAGCCAAATTGCAAGAATCGACATTTACAAAAAGCAAACCAGCATTGGCAAAATAAGAGCACATGCAAAAGAAATAAAAAAAGGCCAGCTGCACTGCAGAATAATAAAGATTTGTGTATACGATTCATTGTGTTATTGAATTAAATGGGTTATGACAGAGTACTTGTCATATGTAAAACAAATCCCTCATGCATTCAAGGGGAAGAGGAAGGTTACAGCCACATATCCAATAGAATGGCGAGACAAATATTCCTAGAAGATGGGAGTGACAATATCACAAGTCCATTGCTGAAGGTTCCAGAAGCCGATGGCTAAAACTCCAAAACATAGGCGGAGGATGATGAAATTAGACTTCTAATTCTCACAGCTACTCATCACAGTGTCCCGGCATAGTAGCCGAAGATCAGAGGATAGTAAATTTGGTTGAACCCTGATTAAAAAACAAAGTTTTCAGCCTTTTTTTGAAGGCTGACAGATTAGAAACAGCACACAGTTCTAAAAAGGAGTTGGTTCCAAGCAGTGGCACATAAATAAGCCAATGATCTACCTCCTGTTCTAGTCTTACTTATTCTGGGAATCACTACAAATAGTTTATTGGCAGATTTCAGGTGGGTGAAGGTAAGCTGAACCTGGCTCTAAAGTACACAGTCCCAGATTGGTGAAGAGCCCTATGTGTCAGCATCAGGCCCTTGAACACAATTCTGTTCCTAATCGGAAGCCAATGCTGATCCAGTAATTGTGGGGAGATATGCACTCCCACAAGCAGTCTCAAAAGGAGGCAGACTGCCGCATTTTGTACCACCTGCAATATTTCTAGAAAATATTCCGGCGGGCTCAGGTAAAGCGCATCAAAAAGGACCATCACCGTTTCCATAGAGAAACACAGCCACACAGCTTTTAAGCAAAGTCTCAACCATTAAGTATTTACTTCCAGTTTTAAGTGAATAGGCACCTAATGAGGTCTGTGGTTTCTATGGCTCATTTACCAATAACATACTACAGACTGAGGTCTAGCTCTCTGCCATGGGGATAGTCATAATGAGCGCAGAAGGTGCAATGGCACCAGCATCAAGGAGAACGAGAGGCCCTCTGTACCCCAAATATGGAAGTATTTTACTACCCAGCCGGGGTACATGAGGGCCAATTTTCCCTGCTTGCCTTATGTCCCAGAACACCCTGGCTACGCCACTGCTATTTACAGCAAGGGTGCTGTTCTTCCCAGTGAGTTTTTAAGAGGGCTTGGGACACAGTCTGTGACTCCTAAGCACAAGTATGCCTTTGGGTATTGGTGCGCTTTACAGGTCTGTTTTATTGATTCGGTCACAAAGCAGCACACATGGACACACTGCAAAACACAACAGCAGCAATCAACCACAGCAGAGTCAAACAAGGAAACCTGCAACACTTCAATGAAACCCAGGGAATATACTGCAATGGTACACGATCGAAGGATTACCATGTTGTAAAAAGGGTTTAGGTGTCATAAGCAGGAATTACGACGGAAGAACGAATTCGATTTTATTACAGGATTGTGGATAGTCTAGTGGGGTCATCGAGTTGCAGACTGATGTTTTTATTGGTCAGTTCATCAGAAGTAATTTTATCAATCTGAGAAGAATGAAAAGCTACCACTCAGTTGGGGTTCAAACTCTTCCAACAGGGCACACACAGACTGCTGCACCAATTCTGTTAACCAACTGAAGTGAACTGAACTCTACTGGGGAATTCGTCCTGTTGGAAAGACAACGTAGTTGGGAATTCTGATATTTCTCAAGTAGAAATACAGAGTGAGCTAAGGATATGAGGCACAAGTAATGCTGACTTTGTGTTTGCATCATGGGATCTGCAGCTACTGTAATGCACAAAATTAAAATGCCGTATTGGTTTTAACAAACATGCACAGTCATCGAGTAACAAGAATCTGTGGTATGGTAACATACCTCAGAGTTAACAAAAGCTAACAAAACACGATATGGCATTTGAAAAGAATTTCATGGCATACCCGACACATTCCTACATTCTTTATTTTGAAATCACTGGCCAAGTGGGGTTGAGCACTAACATCGATGAGTATGTGGTGAACTGAGATTTGTATCTGTGAAGAGTCTTCTGTAACCTCTTAAACTGAAGTGTAAGCCCTACCTTGATATTGTCTGACTAGATGAAGTATACGATCCTCTGGTAAAACAGTTTAGACCTTTAAGTTCACATTAGTCATAGGGATTTGATTTTTTTTAATGAAAGTACAATTTTGCGGAATTCTTGATTGTCGAGTTTAGCACATGGTAAGTAATGTTGGTGTCCTCAAGTACAATGTGCACGTAAAATTACGATACATGTACGATGTAAAATACAGTTTACACAAAAATTACATCCAAGTGTATTTATATTATATATCGCGTACGACACTTGAAGACACTGAGTTTTTCTAATCTCAGGCACCCCCCATCTGAAAAGTTTCAACAAAAAAGAAAAAAAAAGCCTTTCCCCATCTCAAGTACATCTTCATTTTTAAACTTGAATGGACTCAAAACTGTTTGACATTTTAAACATTTTGTATATTATGAACATTAACATACAAAACCCGTAAATGCATTATATGTGCATTATTCAGGTTTCGATTGACCATTGTTATTATAGGCCTGCATTTTAAAAATGCTAATGTCTGGTTGCCATCTTGCTTCATAAAACGTGTATTTTATTTCTGGGTAGAGTTCAAATTAATAAATGCTATGTTCCCTTAGTTTCCTTCCCATTTAAAATGTTTTTTTTCCAATGTGATAACAGTACGTCACAATTGATTGCAACAATACAACTGCAGAGTACAGGCTGGTACAAAGTATCTTGTTATATTGCAGATAACTAAGTTTGGAAGCTGCTTAGAGAAACTAGATTGTGTAGGAGCCTGAGAAACTAAATGAGCTCAATACTCTTTCTACTCTATCCTGATTGGATCGTTTTATGGGACTATTTGTAGGTGCAGCAAATGTTAAGAATTTTTAGATTTAAGCTAGTGCACAATAAAGTACAACTCTGAATGCTTGCAGAGCCTTTTGCTGACAGCGTAGAGCAGAGTACCCTCTTTATGAAGAACGGATTTTACTTAATTGTTCCTTTGAGGCGACTATGCTGGTTCGTCCTCTTACATGACTAATTTGGTTTAAACTTCACATTGACTAAGGCATTCATATAATGATTAATACAAATTTAATGATCTTGTCTGCTGTAACAATTTAACCTTTACTAAGCCTCTATGGTTTGAAACTTTACTATTCTCGGTCTTCCTTGTGGAGTCTAATGTGCTTCACTTTATTGAAATGCATTGATTTGATGACTAGCCTCAGGTGAAAGCTTCCATTCATCAGATAGTGCTTCATGGGCCGAGAGATCTGCACTGAGAAAAGCGGTAATAAAATTGGTAGCAGAGGATGGTTTCCACCAAGGCTAGGATGATTTAAAAGTTTCCCCTGAATCTAAGTTTGCCATGACTCAATTTGCGTTCGAGCTTCCATGGTCCCGTTGGATTTTTGATGGCGCTCCAGTGTCCCTGAAAAAATGGTTGCAGTATCCTAGGAATGGGAGTATAAGTGGGGTTATGTGATTTTGATTGTGAGTTGTCGAGAGTTCTAGTGCTTTTGATGATTTGTTACATTGTGAGTTGCATTGGCACATATGGGTCCAAGAGAGAGCTCTGTGTTGAAGTTGAGAACTAAAATAACTTTTTGTGCATATCGCTTGTACTTATGGATTCTCTTATTGCTCCAACTTGAAGTTTGGTCATCAGATTTGTTGTAAAAGAGATATTTGACTTTTTTGTTAAGGTTGAGGTGTTGTACCATGAGGCGCCATTGGCCACACCAAGATAGGGACTTTTTAGAGAATTACTGTTCAATTTTTATGTTTCAGCTTATGCAAACAGTGACGTCCGGTAAGTTTTGGAGAGCCGGGGGAGGGGCGGAGAGGACACATGCACACATTCACAGCCATGCCATCACAAGCGTGTGCGCACACAAACACATTACCAAACATTCATATGTACACACACATGCACCAAATATTTTTAAAACACACACACTTACCAGCAGCTCTGCCACGGAGGGCTCATGAGACTGCTGCCTTTCCTCATTGGCTCCCCAAAGTAGTCATCATAGAGTGGGATGGGGGTCAGTGAGACGTCTGACCCCACCCCACTCTGTGATGAAGTGTCACTGATTGACACTCAGCCCATGGCGCTTCAGGGCTTAAAACTGAAGCGCCCAGGTACAAGGTAATCAGACGCTATCCCTCGTCACTGAGAGGCGGGCCTCAGAGACCTTTGCTGAGCTGAGGACATGCCCACAGGAGTTGGGACTTCCTCAGCCCAGCAAAGTTCAGCCCAGGCAGGCAGGAGCCTGTGCATTTAGAAAGTCTGGCTACCGGCTGCCTAACCTGAAAATGAACAGTGTCTGTCAGGCTGACCTTTCTTCAGCTTGACAGACAATAATAATGAGGGGCAAAAGGTGTGGGGGGGGGGGGGTGGCCCCTCAGCCCCAATAACCAGCCACGGCTGTATGCGAAGCTGATCGAAGTAAAGTGAGAGCCGCTGTGTGGTGCTACGATTACGCCATTAGGTGTTGCGCTGAGATTGCTTATTCAGCTAGTGTGCCACACTGATTTGTCATTATGCCATTGGGTGCCACACTGAGAGAAGTCAGTTCAGTAGTGTTGGGCTAGAATTAGGTGTTTGTTTCGCTGAGGTATTGTATTGTGATTTTTTGGGAACCGCCGGTTATTCCATATCGGAATTTACAGATTCTGTGTTGCTTTGCGCAAGAAACAAAGATGAGATTCTTTTAAGAAATGAAGCGGTATGTAGAGAAATGATGTGAGCATACCTGTACATTACG
The DNA here is from genome assembly GCF_964204655.1 of Triturus cristatus. Classification (NCBI taxonomy): domain Eukaryota; kingdom Metazoa; phylum Chordata; class Amphibia; order Caudata; family Salamandridae; genus Triturus; species Triturus cristatus. The sequence continues at coordinate 971,384,774 of NC_140583.1, forward strand.
GTGAAGATGACCTTCCTGAGTGCACTCCCACACAGGACAAGGCTATCATCGGGTTACATTTGTGTATTAGGATTAAGCAATGGAATAGGATCACAGCGAAAGATGGGCGTTTGCAATCTCCACAGTATGGCTAATATAGTGAGGATAATTGAGAATCTTAGGTGAGTGATGTACAAGATCAATCCCCAACCAAGCCCACACAATTTGAAGAGTTGAATGCATTGAAGAATGCTGTACATGAGAAAAAGAAGTAGAAATATAGAAAACTTTGTGCACTGAGGTAGACCATACTAGTCAGGGTGGGTTCCCACTGATAGAGGAATTACTTTCTGTGTTTGGTTGTATGACGAGGGTACTATTCCCCCCATTTCCCTCAGAATTATTCCAGACTTTATTTTTAGCAGACAAGAGTCATTGTTTTTTTTTTAAATATATTTAAGCTTATGGAAAGGTGATCGAAGTGAAGTGAGCTGCTGTCAATACGTCATTAGGCGTCATGCGGAGATTGTTTTTCCACGAGAAGGAGAAATATAGAAAACAGATGAGAAAGAAAGTACACAGTTGGATGGAGGCAAGATGGAACACAAGACAGCAGGGGTGGAGAGAAAATGTGGTAAAGGGCCTAGTGTACCCTAGGATAGCAAAGGAAGAAACTAAAAGGGAAAAAGTTGAGGTGGAGATGACAAAAGGGAAGATACGAGTAACAGTAAAAAAGATGAATTTTTGAATGATTTGTTAAAGTCCAGACCACATCTATTTACAATTGTGTAGCGCATAAGAAGCTGGAAGGAGTGGCTACCAAATTTGGGGTGAATCTGAATAAAAGTCAGAAATTAAAGAAGACTTCAGAATGTTCATGACCAAGGGTGTACTAAGGAAGACACCAAGCTTGATTTGCATGTGAAAGAATTAGTGGAATACATTAGGGTGTGAGAGGATACAGAGAAATACAAGGACCATTGGGCAAGAAAGGAGAAGAAACAAAAAGAAAGAGGACACTGGTGGGGCTTAAGAGGGAACTAGAGTGAGTTATACAGATGGTAGAGAGTCCCAGTTAAAATACGTTCAAAAGGTGGGTAGGCTCACGTACCATGGTGTCGTGATGATCTTTTTAAATTCACAAATCAAGTTCAAAAGTTGCTGGAAAATCCCGACCAACTGTACACTGCAGTGGATAGGATTGGGAAGATTTTGAAAGGTCTCCTCTGGGAGGGCTTGGATACTTTCTTTGACATTTTGGTTCCTAAAGATTTGTGGGCAAAATGCAAGGTGGTGTTAGATTGGGCAAATGCAGTACCGCAGATAGATGCTAGAACACATGTGCCTTTTCCAACTGTTATGGGCAAGCATAACCAGGTGAATGCTCATTTGAAAACAAAGGTTACACAGAAAGAGGTTGATTGGTTCAAGACAACTAAAACTAACCAAGAGTGTTTATTATGAGAGTTTGATATAAGGTTTTCAGACAGCACAGTGGTGTTAACTATTCTAAAAGGGTACATCTTAGTGGAATCTTATCAGAATTTGTTCTTGGTTTGCGTCCAGAAATTAGCTCCGACATGCAGCTGAATGCGATTTGTAGGCAGTGGAAGCCTCTGGATGAGATTTTACATTATGTAAATATTGCAGTGACATGTCAGAAGGGTCCATATGTGGCAGATTCAGGGTTTAATTCTGCGCCCGATGTTGGTGCGGGAATGCAGGAAGTTGGTTACCAAGGTGGTGGTCAGATGTCCTAGACAGTGAATTTTGGTCCGATAGGCAGAGGCAGTGGAATGAATGGTTGTTGAACAGAATACAGGAATGGGTATAAATAGGTTGTTGAAGAAGACTTCTGCTTGTGTTCTTAGTATTTAGGTGGGCTCTGGAAACAAGAATATAAACTGAACCCAAGTCAAATGCTAAATGAAATTCTGCACTGACACTGCATTCATATTTTAGTTCAAATGTCATAATGCCAATATGGCCCAAGCCTCAAGGATGCAACAAATTAGGACCATATGAAGGTACGATTTGAATCTAAACTCAAAAGGTTCAACAGAACCCTTTTAAGAGTGCTGACATTCTCCAACAGTTCCTAGTATGGACAGGCCCATTGAACTGAACCCTGATCAACTACAATGACTGTGCCTGAGAACAAGGTGTGCGGGGGAAGATGCGTGCTTGGCGCAGCTCTAGAGGTGGATCAGAGTGGGCTGCAGCTAGATTGAGAGGTGAATGGCAACCCCATATCATAGATCACTACTGGAGCTACCCGATCAACTGTTAGAAAACTATGGTCCCCATACATTAAACCAGTCAATCTGCTGGGCAGAGATTCAGTCTGCAAATTAAATTCTGTGATTTACTGTACACCAGATGTTATGGAACTCCAGACACCCAATGAGGCGGTAGAACTTAAATTAAAAGAACAAGTAGTTGGGTTGTTCCCAGTCCTAATGAAAGGAAAAAAAACAACAAAAAAAAACGTACCTCCTGACTTAACAAGCATTTGCAATGCAATAGGTCTCGATATTTACGAGAGTTTGATCTATTGGCATTGTAAATGCCAACAGCTTAAGCTCTCGCAAATGCGAGACATTCAGCATTGCAAATATTTGTTGTTGTTGTTAAAGCCCCCATGACGCACTTTCACGTGCATTAAGGCAGCGCCCCCTTCTTTAAAAACAAAAAGGCTGTGTCTAACAAAAGGCGAGTTGCCGCTATTAAAGTGAAATCGTGGCATGAGGGCTTTTCAAAAAGAAAAGCATCTGTATGTCAAACAAATGCTTTTTTTGTAAAAGCCCCCATGCCACAGTTTCACTTTAATAGCGGCCACACACCTTTCCTTAGACACGGCTCTTCTAAAGAAAGGGGCACGGCCTTCATGCACGTGAAAGTGCGGCATGGGGGCTTTGACAAAATAATATTTGCAATGCTGTAGGTCTCGCATTTGCGAGAGTTTCAGCTGTTGGCATTCACAAAGCCAATAGTTCAAACTCTCCTAAATGCAAGACCTATGGCATTGCAAACAAGTGCCCACCATTGTCCCAGGGGCTTTGAAAGTGAAAGTGCGCATGGAATGTGAATGTAAGGAAAACACGTCATTCTGGAAGTAAGACAAAACCCATTTAAGACACCGAGATAAAGTATCGCCATGGGAAGATTCAAATTAAGACAAGGTGGTATTAAGGAAGGACTGACAATGTGATTAAGGAATCAGAGACCAGCGTTCACAAAGGAAAAAGACACAAGCCAATGAAAATATGGGCAGAGAGTGGGCGGAGCTTTAAATCCCTAACACAATACAGCATGGCTCACAGAGCAGCACATGCACTGCCCAGGCTTGACCTAAAACGTATGGTGAAAAAGGAAGTCTGACTTTATAGTCAAAAGTATTGGGTTGATAAAAAATGTCAAACTTTTGAAAATCATAGTGAAGCCTAACGCAGAGTATCCCTGAATTGCCCAATACAAACTCCCACCTGAAGCTGTGGCAGGGATTACACCAGTTATCAAATCCATGCTAGAACAGGTTATCTTAAAATCAATATTAGGGAGCCCTTGCAACTCACCTGTGAGAAGTGTTCGGAAATCAAACAAGAGGAGGATAGTTCAGGACCTGAGAAAGGTAAATCAAATCAATTTTCCATGTTGTCCTGTGCTACCAAATCCTGTCATGATACTTTTTCAAATTCCATCTGAGAATGAATGGTTCTCGATCACTGATCTGCGTCAAGCATCTTTATTTTCCATTCCCTTACTTGAGGATAGGGTGTTCCTCTTCATGCTCTGATTTTTAGGGATAGTTCGGGCATGGTGCAGAGTCCCACAAGAGTGTACAAAGTCCCTCAAGCATCAATCAGATGCTGAAAAAAATCTGGAGCCCCTACAGCTGCCATGCAGTTTAATCCTGGTCCTCTCAATTGATGACTTACTGGTGTTGTTACTGAAGCAAAAAGCCTGCAAGCAAGACACCACTGCATTGCTGAATCATGTGGCAGTGAACAAACACACTACAAAAATTGCAGTACTGTCAAGGGAGGTTCTGCATCTGGGAGATCATGTCGCGAAAGGAGCTTGAAATGCATCCCAAGCCCATCTCACTCCAATCCTGAGAACGAAGTCCCCCAACAACACAGAGAAAATTCATGCTGTTCCTGGGAATTGTAGGATAGTGTTGTCAAATGAATTCCCAACTTTTTCTTAGTGGCTGGGCCTCTACAGAGACTTACACACAAAGATATGTCTGATCCACTACCCTGGGAAAACAAATAAACGAGTGGCTCTATAGAGCACAGAGAAGCTCACCAGCCCTTGGAATGCCGGATTATGAAAAATACTTTCTATTATACGGTCATAAGGGCGAAGGATGTGCATTATCTGTTTTGACACAGGCCCATGGGGAAGCAAAACAGCCATTGGCTTATTTCTTTGAGCCCCGAGTTAATTGTATGGTTTGATTAATTAAAATCATTACAATTGTTTGGAACATAATATACAATACTATAATAATAAACTTTTTTTCAGCATAAGTCAGAGCCATAAAAAAAGAGACATTAAAAAAGGCTAAAAGACATCAACAGGATCAATTATTAGCAGCATAATACCAATGTGCAAAATTCATAAATTAACAATGTAAGCATTAATCACTCAAGTGAGGATCCAGATACAGTTCAGAGACACCCATCAATCTAATTGTTGACATGGAAGAGAACCCACGATTAAAAATCTGGATCAATTCATTGGAGCCAACTTGTCACATAAGGTGTGGGAAAATCGCCTATCACATGGCTTTTTTAGTCACCTCTAGACTGTCAAGACGATACAATAAAAAGACCACAGGCTGAAGTACAATGCAATGTTAATATGAAAATGTGTTCAGTGTTGAAATGATAAATAAATGGATGACGGAACAATGGATGGATGATGAAATGAAAAAAAGCATTTATAGAGTGCGATGGCTACCCTAAGGCATCCCAGCACTGGGGGTTGGACGCGGACAGGATGGATGGATGGATGAATAATGAATGGATTCATCATCCATCATCCATGGATGGGTGGTGAATGGCTGGATGAATGTTGAATTATGAATATATGGAAGATGAATAGATGGATGGATCATCGTTCATTCATCGTCCATCCATCCATCCGTCCGTCCTCCATCCATCTATCTATCGTCAGTCCTACCCGGCACTGAATGATTGTGCAGAAGTTGCAGGGAGTGCTGACATTGGCGTCTTCGGATCAAATCAGACAATGGGAGGTAAAATGTAAGGCAAGCCAGAAGCTCTTGGTGTGTAGGTGAGGAGGAGGCTTGGAGATGCCTCTTGTGATTTGCTGAGGTTTTGAGAGAGGTCCGTCTGTCGAAACGGGTACAGAAACTCACGCCTGTATCTGTGACCCTATGTATTTAAGGGGGAAGAGTCGTATAGATGTCCCTATACTGTATAACAGCACTGTGATGGGCAAAAGCATTGCAACGGCTATACGTTACATAAAAAGAGGATGTGAACAATAAAGAAATGACGGTTGAAAACATTCAGCTGATCAATGCTACTGACAATGTATATACACACACAAGTCAAAATAGGCCTAAAGCACAATAAAATTAAGGCACCGCTACAGAGCTTATAACAATAAGATTGAAGATGGAAAGAAAAAAATATTTTATGCAAAAAAAAAAAACCAAAAAAAAAAAAAAAGGCATATATCTACATAGATGTGTCTAAAAAGGGGAAAACTTTTATAAAGAATAAATAATTTGATAATAACATATTACCTTGTATGTTTTCTAACGTATGTAATTGTATTACTCACTGTTCAGATTTTTTTGCCTCCATACATACGAATTATTTGCCCAGGTTCTTTCCCCAGCCAAACTAATAATCTCATCATTACCTGCACACGGAGCAGTAAGCCCAGTGGCAAAAACGATTAAAGTGTGATGGTGCCGATACTGGTCTCTGAATAGCAAGTGAAAAAAGAAATGGTGTTTAAAATAGCCTGTATACCATTTGCCATGTGACTAGACTTTCATAGATTTCAGAATACAGTAGTCAGTTATGAGCCTTAGAGGGTAAATGATTGGTTGAAAGTCATTAATTCGAGGTCGGAGGCAAGCTCTAAAGTTCTTTGATAAATTTGCCACACCTTGATGAAGTTCTTGCGTTCGATTGAGAGAAGCATATCAAGGAGGCCTCCTGATATGTGCAGGCCCCCTCCATCAAGAAGATTGGTTTCAGTAAGGACCTTCTAGCGGCATCAAGAGAGGAGCAGCACAGGAGATGTAGCCATGATTCTCGCTTAAGATTACATAGTCTGCATGCCCCCTTCTTTCCTGTGTTGACCCATGCTGGATTGAAGTCTCCTATTGGAAGATCAAGGAGTCGCATGTACATGATGTCTCTACACACTCTGTGATGGATTGTTTCTGGGAGGTATAGCAGGGGTATGACAGATAGGAGGTATTCTGAGGGACTAGAATGTCTGAGGACTTTAGGGAAGCAATGTCTTGCTGAAATGAGGCTGTGATTAGCTGTCTGTTAATTGAGTTCTTCCAAGTCGGGAAAGAGATGGTGTTGGACGTTAATGCAGGTGCTTCGATTTGTAAAGATATAATTGTCTTCTGTAGAGGTTGCCATGGATTCCCTGAGCTCTCGAAATTGGCTTTCAGACAGGTCTTAAGTGGGTTTGGAGGCGCTTTCAGTAGACGTTTATAGCATTTCAGGATGTCCACCTCACAGGTTAGCGTTTAGTTTGACAGGCAGAATTCAAAGTGGGTTCTAAACCTGCAAAGATGCATGGGCAGTTGAAGTTATTTCTTCAAACCTTAACACATGTTCTTCAGTCAGAGCACAGGCCCCAGGAAAAGCCTGGTGCCCATAGTGTAGCATTGGGAGGAGACAAGCTTTTGTGACTCGAGCATGGAGCAACAGAGGCACTTTTTTATTTCTTATTGAGGCAGGCGGACCTGTGTGTAATGGCTGAGGCTTTCTTTTTGAATAAGCCTAAGTGGACCAAGAGCTAGGAGGTCTCTTAAAATCAAATCTCCCAGTAGTTTCATGTTGGTGCCATTTTAATAGTCATGCCCCCTCCTCCCCTCCCCCCATGCCAGGAAAGAAGTTTTTTGTTCTTGTGGCAGCCAAAGACTACGGCTTTGGTCTTGCCCTTGTTGATCGCAAGATGGTTCTTTACATTGTATTTGTGGAGGCTACTCAGTGCTCGCTGTAGGACCACTTTGATGTGGTCCATTATTATGATATTGTCTGCATATTGAGGGATATGCAGAGTCGACTGGTATATTTGGGGGGGGCAGACAGCTGTTTGTCAAGACTTTACACAGACTTGCTGTGCGCAGATTAAAGAGCAACGGAGAGAGGACGGAGCCTTGCTTTAATCTGCCTTGGATGGGGATTTTGGGGGGTGATAGTGTGTGGCCCTGTCCTCATGAGGACCCATATGTCTGAGTGAATACCCCTAGGAGATTTGAGGTAATACCCCACATGGTTAAATTCCTCCAGAGCATGGGACGATAGAGCTTCTCAAAGGTAGCTCTGTAATCGATAAAACAACAGAGAAGGGGTAGCTGTTTTCTTTGGGCTGCTTGGCGACTTAGGGAAGCTAGTGAAGTGATGTTATCCATGTATGCTGCTGATGCGCTGAAGCTTGTCTGAAAGAATGGAAGAACATTATTGTCCAGAACACAGGCATCTAGATGTTTAAGTAACAGGTGGACGTATACTTTAGCCACTAAATCCAACAAGGCTATCGGAAGGTAGTTAGATGGCTTTGTTGGGTCTCTTTTCTTGACTATAGGGCACCTGCGGGAGCTCCTCCATGCGTCTGGGACTTGGGCAGAGAGGAAATTTTGGTTGAATAGGGGAATCGGAACCCTTGCAAATTCCTCAAATGCACATTTGAAGACTACAGCAAGGCGGCCATTGGGTCCGGGCGCCCAGTCATTTTTCAGAGCCTTGATGATTTTGCAAACCTGGGCCGGAGGGTTTTAAACCTGCTGGTTCCTTGTGGGCTAGTTGGTGGCCCCCTGCTCATCCATGTACCCTGATGCAGTTGGATTGATAGCGTACAGCAGTGATGAATCACGCAGGCTCTCATTTTCCCTAGTTGAATTTTTGGCTTTTAGTCTGTTAACATAATTCCAGAAGCGAGTGCGGCTTCTTTCCTGAAGCATTTGGTGTATCCGCAGCCTTTCCTTTTCTTCGGAGGCTTTGTTTTCCACACTGTTTATGTTCTTCGTGCAGTTTAATGATGACCACTGCAGATTGGATAGTAGGATTGCATTTGTGAATGTACAAGGACCTTAACGTTCTTTGTGGAGTAATAACCTTGTTGTGCTGTTGGTTGGTCTGCTCCTTCGCTGTCGCTATTGGGGGATTCTTGCATCCCCCAGTAGTTTGTAAAGAATCCATAAGCTTAGAGGTCAGTCTGCCCCATGTGTTTTGCGTGATACCCCAATGCTGTTGGTGAACAACGTAGTTACCTTGCCAACCAATTAAACACCACTGAGGTATCTGTAGGCCTCTATTTAATCCGCCCAACTAGTTTTGTTGCTTCGACCCCTGTAGAGGAGCCCGCTGCACAGCATTTGGGTGCCATGGGAGCTTCTAGGTTCAAGGGTAAAGTCAGGGAATTATGATCACTTTTGCGCCGGCTGACAATCTCAAAGGTGGGGAGATGGTTCACTAGAGACTCAGACAGAAAGGTGTAGTCAATTGTTGAAATTTCTTCGAAAGTGGGGAGAGAGGGGGCGGAAAGTGGGGAACTTGAGACTAAGGAGCTTGTTTGGCAGAGATTCATTTGAACGTTTTCAGCAGATCGTTTAAGTTCCCCCCCCCCACCCCCATTTGTTAGCTTTACGGGCAGAGATGCTGGAATTTCCCAAGTCCCTGATGTCGAAGTCACCTACAAGCAGGACTTCATGTGAGGCGTGCTCCATAAGAATGGCTTCTAGGCATCTGCAGAGGTCAACAGTTGAGTGCTGTTTTGATGCGTTCTGCGCATTAAGGTCGCAGTTTATCAGCAGCAGGGGAGTCTTCTTATGACTAATTGTAAGCCCAGAGACTGCTGCTGCTGCTTAGAAAGCCGGAGAATTTGGTTGAAGGGTACAACTTTGATCTTGCCGGTTTGCTTGATGAAGATTGAGAGACCTCACAAGAGTCAGCCAAATAAGTTGGTGTGATTTTTCTTACTTAAAGAGCCATGTAGAACTGTTGGAGTAAGCGCCTAGGTTTCCTGTAAGCAAATGATAGCGCTTTATTTTCAGGAAAGCCACAGCTGGTTTGCTTGTCAGAATTGACCTCAGGTTTGCCATGTTCGACGACATGATTATGATCTTGGGCTCCGTCGCAGACTTCTGGGATTGAGGACGATCTGGCTGTTGGTGGCTAGGAATAATCCTCTCAGGGGCCCCCATGGAAGTAGCGCAAATGATTCCACCGGTTGTCACTACTTCTTGTCCTGTAGCTTACATTTCTTTGGTTGTGGGCACATGATACTTCTGAGTTTACAGCTTTGAAAACTCTGAATGCACTTGGCAGCCAATCATGAGTGGCACCCCACACTCCTCTCAGGACGCTTTTGGGCAGCCTAGTGGGCTTCTGTGGCACTAACACATGGAAATATTTTGGTGGATAAAGTTTCAACAGCTCAATACCTCAATCCTCAAAAGGTCCTTGATTACCTCAGAATAGCTTCTCGGAGATCAGCTCTTTGCCACATGGTTATAGTGTTCATCCCAGGGTCCTTTAACTGGAATCTGAGCAAACTTTACAGACATTAGTTCAGCCAAACTCAGGTCCTTCAGTGTTGGAATAATTTGGAACAGGCGTAGCAAACAGTCTGTTTATTATTTCATGGGCGCCCTGTGGGGTATAGTGTGAAATAAACACCAATTCACATTGGCGTATGGAGTCTGCATGTGGGACTTCCCCCGGTCGGAGGAAAAGGGGCTCAGATGCCAGTTGGTGTTGAAAAAGGGAGTCGGAGTGCACCTTGGAGGTGGCTTGAGTGGTCTGATAAGGACTTGCTTGTTGGAGCACTTTGGCCCCAGTAGCATGATGATCGGTCTTCGTGTTGGTTATAGCCGGTTATTGTCCTACTTTGCCTCCAATCATTGGACAGATAGTCTTGATATAGACTCTGGCTGGTTGTCATATAGTCTGCTCTACCGGGGTGTGGGGTAGGTCCACTGATTTAAGTTAAACTGTTCCATGTTGCCTTTCAGCTCTTTCATATGCTCATTTTAACTGGGTCGCTGGGCGAGGGGGCACGGGGCAATGGATATTTAGGCTGTTACTTTCAAAACCCAGGGGGAAGGGATGGTCTGTTAGCTGGGTCGATGCAACTAAAGATTGTATTAGTCCTAGTTTCTGCCGTTTGTGCCCTCGGAGCAGTTACTGGTGTGGGAGCCAAAGGCTTTTGCCCGTTAAGCACTTGCAGCCCAAGGACTTAGTATATGGCTTCTGTGGTATTTCTCTGTCCATTCTATGCAGTGACTGCTGCTCTTTCTGGATAACTCAAACGAGCGTCTGCATCCCGCAGGCATGGTTATGGTCTACTTTCTTACTGTAATGGTTCCACACTCATTTGAGATCTTGTTAGCCCACACTAGAACAAAGCATATGATACACAGCAGACATCAATTATTAACAAGTGATTTTTGGCACAAAATGCAACACTGAAAAGACGTAATGTACTAAATCCTGCTACTCTCTTGCCACTTCCAGGCAATGGTTTAGAGGATTATGGGATGTAGACCATGACTGTGTAGATTTGCCTGAATTTTGCCCTACCACAAGAGCCGACATTTGATTCATCCCCTTGGAAGATAATTATTTTACCTTGTTTGTGGACAGCGCGTGCTGAAGAGGTGTACGACGAATTTTGAGAGCAGCTTATACTCTGTGCACCTTGGTAGGTGTCGTGGAAGCCTCCTATTTGTGCAAATTAACTTGAGCACAGGTGGCTGAACTAATCGCTCTTACCACAGAATGTTGAGTTTCCTACCATCCGAGTGCCACCATTTATACAGCGAGTACGTATGCTTTTGGCATGGTCCACGATTTTGGACAGCTGTGGTCACAGAGGGGTTTCCCAACACTGCCTAGAATATCTATTGTAAAATGTGCAACACTCAAGAGCGGATAAGATTTTGTTACTGTTGGAAACCACTATCTGGGGGAAATGGCATGGTACTGCAATCCAGAGTACTGTACATTCAATCAGAATGTACTCTGTCAAAACATGCTGAGCCCAATAAATTTGTAGGAGGAATTAAAAGCCTTTCAGGATGGAGTCCTTGAATCGGAGAGGGAAATGTGGGTGATATCTAGGTATGTAGGTTATCAGTATAACGTTTGGATTTCAACAGGCGGGATATACGTTTTCCCCGATGCTATGCTTTGAGCCATGGCCAGGCATTTCCATTGCTCCAAGGGAGAGATGCTATGATCCATCTCTTCAAAACCTATTGGCACAATTTCCATTTTTGTGTCATTTCTGAAAAGTCTGTCACAGGTGCGTTACTTGCCAGCAATTAAATCCAGGCAGCAGAACAATCCCAGGATGATCAAGTGGTCCCATTGACCAAATGCAGTTGGATTTCGTAGATGCCCTTAAGCAATAGGTGAAATGAAGAGTAGTCCGTGTTGATTAATTGGTAGATTTATTCTCAGATACAGAGAGCCGTCCCTTATGTTACCAGGGCAGAGATCACAACTGACAGTAAAAGAACATTGGATAACAGTAGTCTTCCAACACTCTGAATGAAATAACAGAGTTCCACATGTGACTTAACAGGACATCACCACACTTCCCTCCTTAAATAAAACAACTTTTTCTTTAAACAATAAAAAAAACAATTATTGATAATTATACAAAATCCTGTAAATTACGAGGTCTAGAACAAATCCTAGTGCTTTTCCTAACACCATCCCCTCCTGAAACATTTTGATTGCCTTTGCTAATGTTAGAAGATGGATCATTCGCTATGCGAGAAGTGCTCCACCAGTTACCATTTGACAGTTTTACAGCATTCTTACGTACGTCTACAATTTGTTGTGACTCAAGAAATGTAGTAAACCCTTTTCTTACCAAAGCTGGATTTTTGACTCTAACCCAATCTTCAATCGATAATCTATGTGGCTCTTTTTTACCTGAAGATTGACAAGATTTAGATGAAACTTCACTTGAAGTTTTCCATGCAGATTCCCATAAACATTTCATATCACAACCCTGATGGTAAGATTTGACCATCCAAAAAGGATACACTTGGCTAGATGCTTTTCTGCCTCGCATAAGTTCAAACGGCGAGAAGTTTGTAGCAACATGAGGTGATGTGCGATACGACCACACAAGATCTTTAACAGCCTGAAAAACACAAGACCTAGATCTGAAAGCTGCTTGTACACATTCTACCACGACTATTAAATCTCTCTGTCTTACCATTACTCTGTGGATGATATAGAGGAGTTCTAGTATGTTTTATGCCACAGGAATTTAAGAATGTGGTCATTTCATGTGATACAAATTGCACCCCGTTGTCCGTGAGAATTTCTTCTGGACAGCCTTCTCTAGCGAAGATGTTGTTCAAACAATTAATGACACTTTTTGAGTTTGGTGCAGAGATGGGCTCAACTTCAACCCATCTAGATAGATGATCAATAATAACTAAGAAATACCTTGAAGTAGAGGGAAGAACATGAAATGGACCAAGAAAGTCCATTCCAATTTTTTGCCACGCTCTACTGGGAGGAACAACAGGAGACTCAACAGTGCCCTCGAGTACTAACACTTTATTGCTGGTATTACAACGTGAACAATTTTTAACCAATGTATCTATTTGAATATCCATTCTGGGCCACCAGAAATCATTCCTAACTTTCCTTTTAGTAATAGTTGACCCAAGATGACCAGAGTGTGCGGCTAAAACAATTTTCCCACGATAAATACTAGAAGGAATGAGTTTGTCACCCCCAATTATCTTACCACCTTCTACTGAAAGTTCACTACTGACTTTCCAGAACATTTGAAGTTCAGGTGACAAACACTTCTCTTTTGGCCATCCTTTTTTTAATCGTAGATGCAACCTCTTTTAAAATCGGATCTTCATCAATTTGTATAATCCAATCTTCCTCTGCGAAGGATAAATTCTCTTGACTAATAAGAGCTACAAAACATTCCTCAACTTCACTTTCCCAATCTTGATCATCCGGGTCTGAAATAGGAAGTCTCGACAGACAGTCAGCTCTACAATTTTTCCCTCCAGGAATGTATTCTACACTAAAAGTGTATTCAATGAGTTTTGTTGACAGCCGTGCTATACGTGCAGTGGTACGCTTGACATTTTTACCAGAGAGAATATCTACAAGGGGTCTATGGTAAGTTTTTAGAATAAAGGATCTACCCCAAACATATTGTTTAAATGTTTCCACACTCCAAACACAGGCTAAAAGCTCCTTTTCAATCACAGAGTACTTCCGTTCAACCGGACGGAGAGTCCTGGAAGCAAAAACAACTGTATATTCCTTCCCACAAGCATACTGTGAGAGAATCGCTCCTAAACCATAATCAGAAGCATCAACAGTGATGACAATTTGATTTCCTTCTTTAAACGCTTGCAAGGCAGGTTCTTTAACAATATGAGTTTTGATGGCTTGAAAACCTTTTTGACATTCTTCAGACCATACATAATCCGCACCTTTCTTAAGTAGTGCTCTAAAACACTCAGTGGTCTTCGCAAATTTTCATAAATTTAGAGTAGAATTCACAGAGGCCTAAAAATGACATTAGTTCTTTGTTCTGGGGAGAGGGAGCCTCCACTATACTTTTAATAAGGCCTGGTCTGGGTCTGATCCTTGCTCAGAAATGACATGTCCTAAATACTCAATTTCCCTTACTTTGAAAATGCATTTACTCTTTTGCAAAGTGACACCTCTATTCGACAAAACATTGAACACTATCAATCACAACATCATGTTCAACTTCATTTTGCGAAAAAATAAGGATATCATCTTGAAAAACCCCTACATTGGGGTCACCGCTAAACATTTGTCATTAATCTCTGAAATATTGCTGCAGCTGAGGCGAGACCAAAAGGAAGACGACAAAATTGAAAAACACCATCAGGAGTAACAAACGCTGTCAGATGTTGGGACTGAGGATGCAATTCAACTTGATGGTAAGCAGCTTTGTGGTCAAGTTTGGTGAACCATGAAGAATTCCCTACTTTAGCGATAAGATCTTCAATACGTGGAAGAGGAAAACTATCAACCCAAATTGCTTCAGTGAGACTCCTCAAGTCAACACACATCCTAAGATACCTAGATCTCTTTTTAGCCAAAACTATGGGAGAAAGCCAAAGTGTGGACTCAACTTTCTCTATTATGCCTTGCTCGCATAAAGATTGCAAATGTTTTGAAAGATCACTTCTAATGCTTAAAGGAACATTGCGAAGTTGGTTTGATTGGTAAAGTACCATCTTTGACTTTGATAAAATGCTGGAAATCTGTAATTTTTCCTAAACGATCCTCAAAAATCTTTTCATATTTTTTTTCCCCAAGAGGTACTTAATTGAGAGTCAACAGTAGAGCTAATATTTTTAAGAAGATTATGGTGACTTTGATTGTCAATGAAAACTGGATTTGGTAGGCCAGGTTTAATGGTAAGACCAAACTCTGCTTGATGTATGAGACCAAGGACATTGATGCCCCGTTTGGCTACATAAACTTTACCTTTGATAGTTAAATTGAAAACACTAATACTTAATCAAAAATAACCAAGAAGGTCAATTTTACTACCCTCAAAGGCTACCGCGAGTATGTCGGGAGGTAGCAGATTTTTGTTGGACCAATGCATAAGATATTTATCTTGTGACACTATGGTGATGCGAGCACCAGTGTCAACAAGAAGTTGAATGTGATTGCTGTCAATGACATCAACCTCTGGATCAGGAATATTTTGTGTAACACAGTTGTTTGTACAATTTTTAACAACTACAAGATATTCCTGATTAGTGACTTCGTCACTGAGTTGACTATCAAAATCATTAAGTACACCTTCAGAATCATTGATTACACATCTTACATTGCCTCTTTTACCCCCCATGCAAACATTTGCAAAATGTCCCATTTTTCCACATTTAGTACATTGACGGTTGAGTGCGGGACAATTTTTGAAAGATGATACATGCATGGATGACCCACATCTATAACAACTTATGTTATAATTATATTGTCTGTTAGGTGTGAATGTTTTTCCAGCTCGGTTTGGTGTAAAACCTCTTCCACCTCTAAATGTAATGGGTCTTCTTGGAGCATTCCATGAAGAAGAACCAGAAATTGAAGGTTTTGAGTTGATTGCTCCAGAAATGGTCGAATTCGATAAGGCAGACAAGTTGCTTTGCGTCGTCCATGGACCTTTCGATACTTTTAGCGACATCTACTGCTTCATCAAGAGTGGGATCTTTACAAGTGAGTAATTTTTGTTGGACTTTTTTACAATAGCATCTAGCAACAAGTTGATCCCTCACCAACTGCGAGGTGAAATTGTCAGACTCACATTTTGCAGCAAGGACTTTCAACGCAGTAATAAAGGTGTTTAAACTTTCGTTGTATCTATGAACTACTATGTTTTTCGTTTTTGCAAAGTACTTATCCAATTGCATGACTGCTGTATCAAATTCATCAGGATCTTCTCCCTCAGGTGCCTCAAAGTCAGGGAGATGATCAAAAACATTTTGACCTTCAACACCCAAATGATAGTACATTACATTTTTCTTCCTTTCCGGCCTGTATCTCTGACCATCAATAGCACCAAGATAAGCCTTAAAAGATCTAATCCATAGTTTCCATTTAAGTGGAGGTTCACCCGGTTCTTGTAAAAATGGTGCAGGAGGAGTAACACTCTGCATGTTATAAAGTGTACAAAGCCAATATGAAAAGAATGAAAGAAAAAGATTAAAAAAAAGAAATTTGCAAAATTACAACCGTTTTTGTTTTGTCTATAGATGATAATATGGTGTAGTAGTAGAGATTACCACAGGTGGCAGTATTTAATTATAAAAAAAAAAATGGTGAAAGTAAATTTGAATACTATTTGACCACAATGTTTGACTGGCAAGCTGAGCGTATACACACTAGAATAGTGTTCTTAATAATACCATCCAAGGCTGTGCGCGTCAGCGCGATACAAAATAAATTCCTTTCAACAAATGAAATCAAGACGTGTTTGCTGTGCGCATCAGCGCAATGTGAAACTTGTGATCCACTTTGAATTTGACACGCTCATGCTGTGCGTATCAGCGTACAAATAAATGAACCTGACGCTCAGTTGTTGTGCATATCACCGTGTAGAGCGATGAAATTGACGCGCATTCGCTGTGCGCATCAGCGTCAGTAAGGAGCTTCCGATGACAATCAACGTTGCGTTCCACTGTACTGCTACGTCAAGACGTTCCGTGGAAGAGCTCAGAGCGTCAGGGACTCGGAAGGAGGAGGATGACGAAGCGTTGATGAGCTGGTGAGTGCTAAGTCGCGTGGAAGCTTTAAAACAATGCTCGAGCAACGCAGAGCGTGACAATTTACTATAGTTCTGCTCGTTGAGGAAAATATTACTTCCCTTTAGGCAAACCAACCATCGGACTGTATCCCGTATATTGCGAGCTTTTATGCAGTGTGCGCATATTAAATCAAGTCAATTAAGCAGAATTCAAACTCCGAGCAGAGTTCAAAAAGGGGACGGCTCTCTGTTTTAACTCGGCATCTTTCATTCCGTTTCAAAGCCAAGCTGTCCCAAATTATAAAACACGTGCCGTGGAAACGAGATCATGAAAAAAAAAAAAAGAGAAAAGAAAAAAAAACTTACTCACTGTAGAAGTTCAAGGAATCAGGATACGCTGTGTCTGAACACAAGGAAGTCAGAATTGGCACCTTGTAGTATAATGATGACTTGTAGACCGAAATCCCATCATCTGTCGCCAATGAAATGAAGAGTAGTCCGTGTTGATTAATTGGTAGATTTATTCTCAGATACAGAGAGCCGTCCCTCATGTGACCAGGGCATAGATCACAACTGACAGTAAAAGAACATTGGATAACAGTAGTCTTCCAACACTCTGAATGACATAACAGAGTTCCACATGTGACTTAATAACATGGGGTTGGTCGCATGAACTGGATTAACTTCAAATAGGCCTCCTCTGTCACAGGCAAATATTAGCTGACACCTTGGTAGCGCCCTTCTTTTTGTAATCCCAGCCAGACAGGCTCCAACCCCAGTGGGCCTTTTTTTAACATTACAGAGACAAATCATGCAGAGTGTCAAATCCTGCTTGAGACAGGTCTGCTGGGATTTACATATACCAACACTTGAAAGGCCAGGAAACAGGATGCCAAAACAATACTTGAACCCACTGTCTGGGTGCTGGAAATCCCTTTTTACTTCAACCACACTTAAGTCTCTGGATTTACTGGGGGTACAGTAACTGGGATAAGTTCAACTTTGGAACCTTTATCACAATTCATGGACTGGTTCCGCCGCCCACTAGGGAAGGATATATAATCCTACATTCAGGACATTAAACATCTCCTAAATATTCTGCAAAACAGACTATGACCCCATAACGGAAGCCATGCTATGTCTAGATATCAAGGCACTTTACACAAGCATCCCTCAAGAAACCGTCCGAGTAATCAGTGACCTTCTGCTAGCACATGACTGGGACTGGACAGCCCCGATACACTGGATTATGCAACTAGCAGAAGTTGCCCTCAAGGAGAACTTTTTCAAATTTGATGAACTGACAAAGTGCCACGGCACTCCAATGGGCAGTACATTCGCCCAGAGCCTGGTGTGTCTTTATGTCAGTCTGCTGGTTTGTAGATAACATCTGGACAAAATCCCTACGAAAGTGAAATCCGTCCTATGGCGAAGATATATTGATGACATCTTTGTGATCTGGCATGGTACAGACACAAACATCAAAATTTTCTAAATTGGCTAAACGGAAGAAATCCATTCCTCACGCTCAGGGTCACTACAGACCGAAATAAAACATCCTTCCTGGACATCACGATCATGGCCAAGGGTGGGAAACTTACAAATAATCTGCATAAGAAACCGATGAATCGCAATAGTCTTTTGCACTTCAACAGTGCTAGTCTCAGAACACTATGGGAAAACCTACCCATAGGTCAATTCGCAGGAACTGTGCCGATTTCCAAGACTATAAAAAAGGAAGCAGAATCTCACTCGAACAAACTGAGGGAAAAGGCTTACCTCGAAGGTATCATTAAAAAAGCCTGTAACATCCAAAGGGAATCATTGCTTGAAAATAACCCTAGAGAAGCAAAAGAC
Source organism: Triturus cristatus (assembly GCF_964204655.1). Taxonomy (NCBI): domain Eukaryota; kingdom Metazoa; phylum Chordata; class Amphibia; order Caudata; family Salamandridae; genus Triturus; species Triturus cristatus. The sequence continues at coordinate 971,403,128 of NC_140583.1, forward strand.
TCACTGATCTTTGTGAGTACTTTCAATTCAATGTCAGACGAGATCAAAAAGATTGTGAACAGACATTGGCATGTCCTATCCTCAAGCAATCTTCAGTTTTCCAAACCAATGTTCTCATTCACCAGAAACAGAAGCTTAAGACATAGGCTGGTCCATAGTAAATTTCAAAATGGAGAACCTCGACCAGAGAATACTCTATGGAGCCTACCCCAAGTGAAGGGCCATTTTCCTTGCGGCAACTGAACCTCCTTTATCCTCACTACCCACACTTGTACCCTCAACCTCGGCTTGGTAAGAGCTTGGGAACAACGATCACCCACCAACTGTAACAGCAACAACATGGTGTATATAATCACATGCCCCTGTGGCTTACGCTACATTGACAAGTCAACTCAGAAAATAAAAGCAAGTACATAAGCTTCTGTGTTCACAACACGTTTCCGAAGTCTCCTTTGAAGCCCATCTGTTGGAGGTACAGTAACTGCCCCAAATTGGACTTTGGTGTTAGATCTGGGAGGACAGTATGGTTCCCATATTACACTACACACAGACACACGTCCTCAGAGCCCAAGTTTAGAGCGGTCGAAGACTTACCATCTTAAAAATGCTCAAAGTGGGTATGGGTTGCCCCAGGAACTTTTACCCCATGGGTTATGGGGTGCCTGGGAGGCATTCCCACCCACTAGCTTGTGCTAGGCATAGAAGTGTGGTCCCCTCCATGCACCCACTTCTGGACTGGAGGCAGGTCAGAAGAGGGTTGAACCTTCTGTCTGTGACCGGCTTTCTCTTGTACCCAGGACAGAGAAATTATCTCCAAGGGCCACAAGGCTGGCCTCCTGTTTAACATACAGGGACACAAGCTAGAAGAGGCCTTCTCCTACAATTGCCTCGCTGACCATTGCCAACTGAACCATGCCTGATCTTGCAGTTTGGCATCTGCCAGACAGCCAGAGAGTCTCTAATGTCTTTCCTGAGGGCCAGGGTGGCTTTAAAAGTGTACTCCTGTGGTGGGTAGGGACTTATGAACTCAAGTGAAAAGGGAAATTCTTTTACCAGGATGAACCTAGTTGGAGTTTTTGACCTGAGCTCCATTGTGGTCAGCGTTAAATTATGCCTAGGTCCCAGTCTACAGTGACCACTGACTATAGTTGACACATTATGATTCTTAATCGCTATTAATACTTAAACTTTAAAACATTCATATCTCTGGTTCTCCTTATAGGTTTGCTGTCATTTATTAAACTTCACCCTATTTTTCAAATTTTGGGTTGGGATTTTTATTGTGTTGCATTTCAACTTTATTAGTTCTTTGCTACTGCATAAATACTTTACACATTGGTCTAAATGAACCTTGTCTGCTCTGTGCCATAGCTACCAGGGGGTTGAAATTAGGATAATTTAGTGACTAAGTGTTTACCCTGACACAGGCTGAGATTATTCACAACAATTAAATAATCCTATTTCTTACAACTAGTTTGTATGCTGGCTGAGCTTTTCCCCCCCCATTTCAACTCCCAAGCACAGGTACAACCACATCCTGTTCCCTAGCTCCAAACCTCTACCTACAAATAAAGCATCTTTCCATTTATAACAAGAGCCACTGGAATTATGCAACTGAGTGGCTGCAACGTTTTTTGCATAATTAGGGATCAGCAGCATTTGTCCCATAATCTGCAGATTAAAAAAACAATGTTTCTAGCTCAAACAGTTCAAAAGTTACTAACAACGCAGCAACATGTGTGGTTGCGCAATTGAAGGCCGTTTGCAAAGGTTGGCTGGTCACCTTTCTGGTGCTAACTGCTAAGTTTTGGCTGTTAAACTGGTACTAATGGGGTGCAACCTTAGCCCATACAGTGTGAACAGGTGTGAAAATGACAAAATAACGAAAACATTGTATCGGGGACGTGCAGTGTGTTCCAATCACACCTCCTTCAATGCTCCATAGAGGGGAAAATGGCGGCCGCTAGCTAGAAGGGGTCGTGGGCTCTCGCTCGACTCTGCAGAATGTTTGCAATATATGGGGTCTGGATGTTGTAAGATTAGTTAAAAACTAATAGCGGTGTTAGGGAAAGTTTAAAGTGACTTTTCGCCCCTTGTTTTACTACCTGTTTCGGACGTTACGCTGAGGAAAAAAAAACGCCGGTGCGCTGTTGGCGGAGGCGCGAGGCCCAACGGTGGCAGCTGGAGCGGAGGAGACGAACAGAGGATCGCATCCGGAGTCTTGGTTCGGTCTACCCCCATTCTGGGCTAAGGCACAGTCTCAATCAGGCTGGGTGCAAGAAGTAGCACAAGAAAGAGCCGATGGGGATCAAAATAGGGAACCGGCACATTGGGAGAAAGCGGAGCAGTGCTTACGGCACCCGCAAATGACCCCGGTAAGGAGGAAAAGGGGGGACTGGGGGCCTAGAGCGAAATGTGAAATTACAAGTGAGGAGCAGCAAATTAATGAGGCTGCTGGTGAGACATTTACAGGGGCAAATAGAATAAATAGATACACCTTAAGAAATAGACACATTTGGGGCAAAAATCGGTCTGAGACTCATAGTAAAGAAATTACTCTATCCACGGTGCAAATAAATCCCCAAAACCCTTCCAGAGCTCTTACCAATAAAAAAGGTGCAGATAGAAAAGACCCCTTTAACTAAGGAGAAAAAAAAGCAAGTTAAAAATAAACCTGCTAATCTTCGAATTACTCCATCACGGCGCTCGTATTTTAAGGTCCAAGCACAAACTTCTCTGGCAAATCAATCTAATCAGCTCTCTCAGAACACTCAGCCTACTATAGTATCGACTACTGCAGTGGCCCCGAACAACGACAGTAATAGTGATTTATTACAAAAGATTTCTGTAGATTCTACTAAGAATCCAAATACTGGAGGACTGGATATAAACATGGATCCCGGGCTTCTTAAAAACAGATTTGCCGCTCTGGCATCCTCAGAGGCAGAAAGCGACAACACGACAAGCGCTTGCCAAAATGCCATGATTGAAGGGAGTCAACCCAGACCCAGACAAGATCCAAGAGAGGAGCTAAGGACATCCACTAAAGACCACAACTCAGAGGCTCAAGCCTCTACAGAGGTGTTATTAGTTACCCTACTTACAGAAATTAGGGAGAAATTTGGGTTTCAGAAGTTAACCAATCAAATATCCAAGCAGCTTGTGAAACGTTGGAGACAAAAATTAATTAAATAACAGAAAGAGTTGGAGCTATGGAAACAGTTTTGGATGACCTAACGAAACAAGTAGAAGATCGTAAGGCTAAAAAAAATTGTGATAAAGAATTGCGAGATAAGCTAAAAAGCATGGAAAACAACGCAATATTAGGATATTGAATGTCCCAGAGGAAGTTGAGGGAACAGACATAAGGTCTTTCGTTATTAATCTTCTTAAAGAATTGCATCCTGATATTGAAAGGTTGACCATCAAGGACGATATACAGAGAGTACATCGGGACCCATATTCTAAGAGACCAAGGGAAAAAAACCAGAGAAAAATTTTAGTCAACTTTAAGACCTATCTTAAAAAGGAAAAAATGTTGGCGGAGGGCTTAAAAGTAGGAGTTTACAACAGCGAGGACTGGTCGCTTCGCGTTAGATCGGATATTTTTCCATCAACACAAGATAAACAGTGGGAATTAGGAAAATGTATTCAAGAACTAAGAGGTCTAGGCACCACAGCCAACCTACGATTTCCAGTTACTTTAAGGGTGATGTGGAACAATTAAATGTTTAATTTTAAAGACCCCTCTGATGTTAATTCCCTTATCACCCAAATCAAAGGTACATCCAAATGAGAATTGTTTAATAATTTAAAATTCTGCCTAGCTGGAGACAGAGCCTGAAAGCAAAGATAGTCCAGGTATACCTCTAGTATCAAGGGAGGGTTCCCCAGGGTGGAGGGATGAGATGAAAGGGAAGGGGTGGGTCACAAATGAAAATAAAACTAAAAATGTACGTTTTTACACAAGGTGGGGGAGCATATGGGAAAAAATATTTAAAAAATTGTCCTCATTTATAAACACTAATCAATTATTCCAGACTGATCTGGATAAGAGTTCTACCTTATTAACCATAGGTAACACACACAGAGTAGTTTCTCCAACACAGCTATTTTTCCAATGACAGATGTAGGTAGGACAGAACAAATAGAGAGTTTGAAAATTATGTCATGGAATATAAATGGTCTTAGGATCCCATCTAGAAGAAAATAAATCCTAGAATACCCAGGGCTCGTGGGTAGCGACGTGTTTTTTTATTCAAGACTCACATTTGCTTGAGGAGGAATGGGAGTCAATCTTAAAAAACCAAAAATGGATAGAACATTGCGTATGTACTACTCAAACCTGTACAATAAAAGAGGTTGCTCTTTGGTTGAAAAAAAAAGTCCAAGCAATATTGGGGGATTGCATAGTTGATCATTTAGGGAGGTGGGCAATAGCCAGAGTTAAAATTAACGGCTCATGGCTGAACTTTGTAGGATATTACAGTCCAAACTTAGATGACCCGGCTGCACTACATACCCTAGTACTGCAACTAATCAACATGAATGACCCTATTATAATTAGTGGAGACTTTAATCTAGTTTTGGATCCTAGTCAGGACTCAACTTCAAACAGAGCAACGGCAAAGGCAAAAACTACGAGAGCAGCCCTGAAACAGCTAATGTCAGATATAGGACTTTCAGATATTTGGAGAAAGATGGGCCCCAAGAAAGAACAGCGGGGGGGAACTTTACGTTTCATGATAAGAAGTGTGGACATTAGTCCAGGTTCAATTTTTTTCTGGTTGACGCTGCTAAAGAAAAAAATACCATAAAGGTCAGTCATGTCCCGCAACACTGGTCCGATCACTTGGCGGTGCTTCTGGAAATTGCGGTAGTTAAGAGACAGCCACCTCACAGATGGACCTTAAATCGATCACTTCTGATGGAGAATACAGTCATTGAAAAATGTAAAATAGCAACAAAGGAGTTTTTTTAATTTAACCTTAGTTCGGCGCATCTTAATACGGTATGGGATTCATTTAAGGCGTTTCTAAGAGGTATCTTAACAACTCTTTCTATTGCCCAAACTAAGAGCACGAGGAGGGGGGGTGGGGGAGAGAGATAAAGATCTTAGAAACTGAAATATATACATAAGAGGAGCTAGAAAAAATGCCTGGTGATTTAAACATTTTACAGAGCTTAACAGCAGCAAAGCATAAGCTCGCAGACTACTTAGAAGCTATCATTAAAAAATGATGGGAGGCTAGCAGGCTGTCACATCATGAGTATGGAGAGGGGTGTAGCAGGGGGGGGCGTGGCTAGCAAGCCATAATGGCGGACGCGACTCTGTAGAGCTCCGCTACCTCTTCCCCGCTTTATCCTGCAGTTGGGTGATCCTGCGGTGCTGTCCTCGCCTCCGATACCGGCGGCACGGTGCTGTGCGGCAGAGGGGGTGCCGGTGGAGTCCCGGAGAGCTGCGGTGCTGGGAAACGTGCTGTGGAGCACCAGGGACACCCGAGCCGGAGGCCGGCGAGTGGCGGTGGGCAGCGAGGGCCGTGAGGCTCTCTCGCAGAGCATTGGCCGGAGATAGCCGCGGAGCAGCGGCAATTGTGTGCAGGCGGGCGATCCGGGGGGGCGGTCTTCCCCCCCCGGCTACGGAGGCTGAGGCGAGGAAACTGCAGGCGCGCTGTTACTGAGGCGCTAGAGGTGCTGGGAGGCGTCCTGCGACGGACTGCCGCTACTGGGAGAGTCCTGGTGCCGGGGGGAGTGGAGGCCGGGCCCTGCGGGCGGTGCACCGTGACCGGCGGAGGAGGGGTGATTGTAGCCCGCTGGGAGAAGCAAGACTTTCCCCCGCTTGCGGACTGCCAGGACCGGCTGCGCCGACCTGGCGCTGGGGGCAGCAAGGAGACAAGAGGCCCGAGCGGCGGCGGTGTGAGAAAGTGGGTTTCTGTTGCAGTAACCCCCCCTTTTTTTTTTTGCCTAATAGCTGATGCACTTTTCCTTGTTGTGCCCTGGGCTCCTGCCAATCAGGTGCCCAGGGCCTATGTTCCTTCCTTAAAACACACAAACTCCCAATTGGCAAACCCTGGCCACATGTCAGCCCCTGGTAAATGGTACCCTAGGTACCCAGGGCCTTGTGACCAGGGAAGGCCTCTAAGGGCTGCAGCACTCCTTGTGCCACCCTTAGAGGCCCTGTACCCTTACACACACACACTGCCTTTGCAGGCTGAGTGTCTGGGTGCAGGACAAAACAAAGAGTCGACATGGCACACATCTCTGTGTGCCATGCCCATTACCTATACTGCCAAGGCATATGTCAGCCACCCCTCTGGCTGGGTGCCTTATGCCTATGGTGTGGGCACAGGAGCAGGAGCCCTGTGCCCCTACAGTACCCAGGTCCATTCCTGGGCACTGTAAGTACAGTGCTGCCTTTTACAAGTACATGGTGCTGAGAGCTCGTCAAACACGAACTCCACAGCACCATAATGGCAACACTGAAGACTGGGAAGTTTGGTATCAAACTTCTCAGCACATTAAACCCACACTGATGCCAGTGTGGGATTTAATGTACTAAGCACCCCAGAGGGCATCTTAGAGATGCCCCCTTACAGCTAACCTACAATCCACGTCTGCTCTGAGGCTGCCCAGGCTGCCACACAGCAGACACGTTGCTGGACCCCTGGGTGGGAGAGCCCCTGCTCTCCCGGGCCTGCAACAATGCACATCCTGGGTGAGGTGAGAAATCTCCTCCCCCAGGATGAGCAAAGGGAAGCTTCAAAGGCACGCCGCCAGTTGGAGTTTCCCCAGGCCACTGCAACCCCCCACTCTGGCAGGAAGCTTGGCCGGAAACCCCATACAAGGACAGGGGATGTGCCAGCCTGCCCACCCCACCCCTCAGGTGGGGGAGGCGAGGTGAAGCACATCTCCGGGCTCTCGCCATCTTGAAGATGGGAGGCCCTACCCTATCAGGATTAGGCTACTGCCCTCCTCCCACAGGAGAGAGGCAGGATAGGGGGTGTACCCACCCCAGGACAAGGACCCATTGGTCCCTGGCCTTCACCTACCTGTAACGCCCCTAAATCTAGTATTTAGGGGCCCCCTGAACCTTCCTTCCGGAGATTCCAGATAGAAACCTACAAGAAGAGCAAGAAGAAAAAAGACCTGCCCTGCAGCTGCTAAAAAGAGGAAGACACCAACTGCTTTGGCCCCAGCCCTACCGGCCTGTCGACCCTCGAACCTGCTCCTGCTCCAGCGCGGCATCTCTTGTGGCCAGCAACCTCAAAAACCCCGGAGGACCTGGCTACCTTTGACCTCTGATTCCCTGGGACTCCCATGAGTAGAGGCTCTACTCGAGAAACCTATTCCTAACTCCTGGCAGCAGCCCGGAACCGCGGACCCAACACACTCTGCACCAGCCAAGCCTGGCCAGTGCCGGAGTGGACAAAGACCCTGAGGACGACCCCACGGCGACTGTGACCCCGAGTCCGGCACCCAAGGACCCCCCTCGACATCCTGGACGAAGCCTGCAGCCTCAGAACCGAGTGCCACCCCAGCCGCGATCAACCAGAGGGTAAGATTCCCGACGTCAAAAGGCACCCCTGCACCCGGCGCCCTGCGGCCCCCTGTGCCCAATCCCGGGGTACCCACCTAACCTACAACTACCCAACTTACCCCTCGAAGTGGTGGTGGCACCGGAAACATCCTCGTCCCCGAGCCTGCAGCCTTTTTCCAAACCGGAACATTCCCATTGACTTTCATTGAGCGCCCGAAGGCTCAAAAGCACCCTGCACCCAGCCGCCCGAGTGGCCCTGGTAGTGCACTCTCTACACTAACTTACTTCCCCACTTGCCCTGAGTAAGTGACCAGGAGCCCAGCTCCCACAGACGCGTGGCTTGCCAGACAGCAGCCACCAACCAAGGCCCCCCTATCCCTCATAGGATAACATTGGGCCTAACTCACTCTGCACCCGGCCGTCCTGAAACCGCTGAGGGTGAACCAACTGTACCTACCTGACACTGGGGGACCCCTGAGTCTATGCCCGGAATTTCAACTCTGCCAGTCGAGTACTTACCCTTAAACCGCTAACTTCATTTTCCTCATAGGGTAACATTGACTGGCTTTTTCTTCAAAAATCTTCTAAGTGTGAACTTTTCAAAACTGTAAAAATTCACCAAAAATCAGCCAAGTGACAAAAACGAATTTACTCACCTGTTCCTGGGTGAGCTCCCAGTGCTGGATCTTGGTGCCCAGCCCTGACCCTGAAAAGTACTCACAACTATACTTACCTCTAACTCATTTTTCTCCCATAGGAAACCATTGTCTGCTTTTCTGTGAAATTTCTTCTAAGTGTCTATTTTTGCAAATTTGAAATATTCTTTTAAAATCGTACCATTTCTGCAAACGAAATTACTTACCTGTTTTTGATAAGGACCCCAGTCCTGGGTCTAGGCACCCAGTCCTGGATTACTAAAGTAACGATAAAGTACTCTACCTGCAATTTGAATTTCTTGCCATAGAGATCCATTGAATGTTTTCTGTGAAATATTTTCTAAGTGCTAACTTTTGAAATAGCTAAATATTATTTAAAAATCATTACAGTTATTAAGTCGACTTTCATCACTTGATTCTGAATACTGACCCCAGGCTGGTTCTAGGATCCAGACCTGGAATTCCAAAAGTAATCTGAAAAGTAATTTATTACAAATAACCTGAATTTACCATTGAGCTCAATGCATTGTTATGTTTAGGAAATAGGATTGTTTATTGCAACCAACTGTGACTGTTTACACAAATTTATTGCTTGAAACAAAAGTATTTATATTCAACCTCTCATTCTGAGAAAGTATATTTTTACCCCCTTTGTGGTTCTAAAAATAAAACAAGCATATATTTTATATATACAAATCATTGGCCTAGAGTTCAGTTATTGAGTGTGTGAAACCATTTGCTGACTGAGTGTGTACAATAAATGCTTTACACTGTCCTCTGGTACTGCCTTACTGCTCGACCAAGCTACCACTTTTGAGAGTAAGGTCATACCTAACTTTGACCTCTATCAGCCTCTGGGGGACTGTGGACTCTGTACACCCTGTACCCATTAGGGAACAGTATATACAGAGCCACTTTCTCACATTGGTGGATCAGCGGTGGGATACAAACTTGCATTTGTTGGACTACTTGGTTACCATCTGATCACACGACAGAACTCTTAAAAATTGCCTTTAGAATTCTGATTGGTTTTTCCAAAATTACTAAAAGTCTTGCTAGGGCCTTGCTTAAGTCCCATTAGAATTTTAGAAAAATAAAAGTCACTATAGTCAGGGTAGAGGGTTAGAACTGTCAGGTTAGAATGTCTCAAACAAACCCAGCTATTAGTGATAATAATAACATGGACCTGGTGGAGGAGCTCGACCTCACACCTTACTTACACTTGTCTTTCAAGGAATTGAGGTCCTTATGTAAACTCAAATTTACAAATGGGTCAGCATCCAACCAAACAAGGGCTCCAGGAGCTCCTGGCTGAGTATGCTAAAGACCACCCATCTGAACATGGTGATGGCCAGTCAGATGAGGAAAGGGAAACAGGGGAGGAGGACAGCAACCTCCCCATACTATTCCCTAGGGAGGAGATGGCACCCATACCCTCCAACTCAAGACATAGCATCTGGGCACCTAGAGACCACACAGGTGGCTCTGGTCCCAGAGACAACACTGGGGGTCCCCCCAGTGAAGAGGACAGCCTTATGAGGCTGGCCAAAAGAATAGATCTAGAGTCCAGGCTCCTGGCTCTAGAAAATGAAAGGAGAGAGATGGGTTTAGCACCCATCAATGGTGGCAGCAATAATAAAAACAAGGATAGGGAGGAAACTTCTGACCTTAAAATCCCCAAAGGGATTGTCCCTAAATTTGAGGAAGGTGATGATATCACCAAATGGTTCACAGCCTTTGAGAGGGCTTGTGATATCAGGAAAGTAAAGAAACCTCTCTGGGGGGCACTCCTGTGGGAACTGTTCTCTGGTAACTGCAGGGACAGGCTTCTGACTCTCTCTGGGCCAGAAGCAGGATCCTATGACCTCATGAAGAAAGCTCTGATTGAGGGATTTGGATTCACCACTGAGGAGTATAGAATTAGATTCAGGGGGGCTCACAAAACCCAGACCCAGTCCTGGATTGATTTTGTAGATTTCTCAGTGAAGACACTGGATGGTTGGTTAGCTGGACATGGTGTGCAGGATTTTACTGGATTGTACAATTTATTCATGAAGGAACATATTTTGAGTAACTGCACAAATGAAAAGATGCATCAGCATTTGGTAGACCTAGGTCTAAAATCCCCCCAAGAATTGGGAAAAAGAGCAGACCACTGGGTCAAGACTAGGGTGACTAGGACGTTCACTGGGAGGGACCAGAACCAAGGGGTCCCAAAACCTCCCCAGAAGAAAGAGAGTGAACCCCTTGTGGATAAAAGAAAGGAGTCCCAGGTAGCCCCCCAAAAACCTGACCAGGAGGGTGGGCCCAAAGACACCTCACAAACTAAACCAGGGTACCAAGGTAAGAATTGGGATCCCAACAGAATATGGTGTTTCAACTGTCAGAAGGCTGGACACCACACCCAGGACTCTAGTTGTCCTAAAAATAAGGTTCCCAGTACAGCTCCAGGGGTGACTAGTGTAGCCCCAGGGGTTGCCAGTGTAGCTTGGGAGGGAGGGTCCTCAGATGAGGAAGTCCTCCTAGCTTTCAACTGGGGAATGGGCCCAAGAAGCAAGCTGGAGATCCCAGAAGGAAGTAGACACTTCCACCACCTACTGGTGAATGGAATCCCAGCCACTGCCCTGAGAGATACCTGTGCCAGTCACACTGTGGTACATGACAGGTTGGTATTCCCACACCAATATGTCTCAGGGGAAACAAGAAGGGTAAGAACTGTCCCAGGGGGAGTCACTGTTAGGCCTGTGGCTATAGTGCCCCTAGCCACAGCTGGGTCCCTTAGATGGAGGAAAGTGATAGTCAGTAAAAACCTCCCCCTTGATTGTCTCTTGGGGAATGATCACTTAGATGTGGAACTGAGCCAAAGAGAGGTGCTGGCCCAATGCCAGGCCTTGCCCAAAGAACCTGTGGGGGCTCAACCTGCAGTCAGTGCAGCTGAGTCCCAAAAGAGTGAGAAGAAACAGGGTAGGAAAGGTGGGCAACTGTTAGCCACAGTTCCAGAGAGCCAGGTAGATGCTATCCCAGTAAGGGAAAACTCCCACAATGGCACTGGTAAAGCCCCCCCTAGCCAACAGCAAGACCTGACTAGTCAGGCAACTGTCCAGCCTGAATTAGTGGCTCCTCAGGTGGCAGAACAAGGGGTAGAGGAGGGGTGTTCCCTACCAAGAGTAGGGACCCCCTATCCTCAAACAGACCAACAGCCAGGACCCAAAGAGAACTATAAAATAGCCCCCTCACTTGCCAGTCAGGAGCTAAAGGTATGGTACTGGGCACTGACAGCTGTCAGCAGCCTCTGCTGGGTGTTAGCCTTCATGGCAGCCCTATCCTTGGCATGGTGGCCTAACCCCCTGCCAAATAGCAAGTCAGGCCCCCTGACCTTATTGGTCATGGTGGGGTTGCTCAAGCTGTGGGTAGCCTCTGTGGGTAAGCTGGGCCTAGCCCTGGCTAAGTTAGAAACTACCGAGGTATACACCTCTAAACCCAAAATAGAAAGATGGGACCAGGACAGTAAAAGACAAGGAGAGGAGCCTTGGGAGTTAGGTCCTGAAACTAATAAGACAGGCCAGCTCCCCAAAGGGATTGACCTAGGCAGAAGGATGTAAGGCAGAGTAGGCCCTGCAACTTTCAAACCACTTCCCCAACTCTTCCTCGCCTGAAAGACTAGGTAGACTCTCCCAGCTTTGGCAGAAGTCTCCTGGCCTTTGGGCTGGGGGGGGGCTTGTGTGAGAAAGTGGGTTTCTGTTGCAGTAACCCCCCCTTTTTTTTTTTGCCTAATAGCTGATGCACTTTTCCTTGTTGTGCCCTGGGCTCCTGCCAATCAGGTGCCCAGGGCCTATGTTCCTTCCTTAAAACACACAAACTCCCAATTGGCAAACCCTGGCCACATGTCAGCCCCTGGTAAATGGTACCCTAGGTACCCAGGGCCTTGTGACCAGGGAAGGCCTCTAAGGGCTGCAGCACTCCTTGTGCCACCCTTAGAGGCCCTGTACCCTTACACACACACACTGCCTTTGCAGGCTGAGTGTCTGGGTGCAGGACAAAACAAAGAGTCGACATGGCACACATCTCTGTGTGCCATGCCCATTACCTATACTGCCAAGGCATATGTCAGCCACCCCTCTGGCTGGGTGCCTTATGCCTATGGTGTGGGCACAGGAGCAGGAGCCCTGTGCCCCTACAGTACCCAGGTCCATTCCTGGGCACTGTAAGTACAGTGCTGCCTTTTACAAGTACATGGTGCTGAGAGCTCGTCAAACACGAACTCCACAGCACCATAATGGCAACACTGAAGACTGGGAAGTTTGGTATCAAACTTCTCAGCACATTAAACCCACACTGATGCCAGTGTGGGATTTAATGTACTAAGCACCCCAGAGGGCATCTTAGAGATGCCCCCTTACAGCTAACCTACAATCCACGTCTGCTCTGAGGCTGCCCAGGCTGCCACACAGCAGACACGTTGCTGGACCCCTGGGTGGGAGAGCCCCTGCTCTCCCGGGCCTGCAACAATGCACATCCTGGGTGAGGTGAGAAATCTCCTCCCCCAGGATGAGCAAAGGGAAGCTTCAAAGGCACGCCGCCAGTTGGAGTTTCCCCAGGCCACTGCAACCCCCCACTCTGGCAGGAAGCTTGGCCGGAAACCCCATACAAGGACAGGGGATGTGCCAGCCTGCCCACCCCACCCCTCAGGTGGGGGAGGCGAGGTGAAGCACATCTCCGGGCTCTCGCCATCTTGAAGATGGGAGGCCCTAACCTATCAGGATTAGGCTACTGCCCTCCTCCCACAGGAGAGAGGCAGGATAGGGGGTGTACCCACCCCAGGACAAGGACCCATTGGTCCCTGGCCTTCACCTACCTGTAACGCCCCTAAATCTAGTATTTAGGGGCCCCCTGAACCTTCCTTCCGGAGATTCCAGATAGAAACCTACAAGAAGAGCAGGAAGAAAAAAGACCTGCCCTGCAGCTGCTAAAAAGAGGAAGACACCAACTGCTTTGGCCCCAGCCCTACCGGCCTGTCGACCCTCGAACCTGCTCCTGCTCCAGCGCGGCATCTCTTGTGGCCAGCAACCTCAAAAACCCCGGAGGACCTGGCTACCTTTGACCTCTGATTCCCTGGGACTCCCATGAGTAGAGGCTCTACTCGAGAAACCTATTCCTAACTCCTGGCAGCAGCCCGGAACCGCGGACCCAACACACTCTGCACCAGCCAAGCCTGGCCAGTGCCGGAGTGGACAAAGACCCTGAGGACGACCCCACGGCGACTGTGACCCCGAGTCCGGCACCCAAGGACCCCCCTCGACATCCTGGACGAAGCCTGCAGCCTCAGAACCGAGTGCCACCCCAGCCGCGATCAACCAGAGGGTAAGATTCCCGACGTCAAAAGGCACCCCTGCACCCGGCGCCCTGCGGCCCCCTGTGCCCAATCCCGGGGTACCCACCTAACCTACAACTACCCAACTTACCCCTCGAAGTGGTGGTGGCACCGGAAACATCCTCGTCCCCGAGCCTGCAGCCTTTTTCCAAACCGGAACATTCCCATTGACTTTCATTGAGCGCCCGAAGGCTCAAAAGCACCCTGCACCCAGCCGCCCGAGTGGCCCTGGTAGTGCACTCTCTACACTAACTTACTTCCCCACTTGCCCTGAGTAAGTGACCAGGAGCCCAGCTCCCACAGACGCGTGGCTTGCCAGACAGCAGCCACCAACCAAGGCCCCCCTATCCCTCATAGGATAACATTGGGCCTAACTCACTCTGCACCCGGCCGTCCTGAAACCGCTGAGGGTGAACCAACTGTACCTACCTGACACTGGGGGACCCCTGAGTCTATGCCCAGAATTTCAACTCTGCCAGTCGAGTACTTACCCTTAAACCGCTAACTTCATTTTCCTCATAGGGTAACATTGACTGGCTTTTTCTTCAAAAATCTTCTAAGTGTGAACTTTTCAAAACTGTAAAAATTCACCAAAAATCAGCCAAGTGACAAAAACGAATTTACTCACCTGTTCCTGGGTGAGCTCCCAGTGCTGGATCTTGGTGCCCAGCCCTGACCCTGAAAAGTACTCACAACTATACTTACCTCTAACTCATTTTTCTCCCATAGGAAACCATTGTCTGCTTTTCTGTGAAATTTCTTCTAAGTGTCTATTTTTGCAAATTTGAAATATTCTTTTAAAATCGTACCATTTCTGCAAACGAAATTACTTACCTGTTTTTGATAAGGACCCCAGTCCTGGGTCTAGGCACCCAGTCCTGGATTACTAAAGTAACGATAAAGTACTCTACCTGCAATTTGAATTTCTTGCCATAGAGATCCATTGAATGTTTTCTGTGAAATATTTTCTAAGTGCTAACTTTTGAAATAGCTAAATATTATTTAAAAATCATTACAGTTATTAAGTCGACTTTCATCACTTGATTCTGAATACTGACCCCAGGCTGGTTCTAGGATCCAGACCTGGAATTCCAAAAGTAATCTGAAAAGTAATTTATTACAAATAACCTGAATTTACCATTGAGCTCAATGCATTGTTATGTTTAGGAAATAGGATTGTTTATTGCAACCAACTGTGACTGTTTACACAAATTTATTGCTTGAAACAAAAGTATTTATATTCAACCTCTCATTCTGAGAAAGTATATTTTTACCCCCTTTGTGGTTCTAAAAATAAAACAAGCATATATTTTATATATACAAATCATTGGCCTAGAGTTCAGTTATTGAGTGTGTGAAACCATTTGCTGACTGAGTGTGTACAATAAATGCTTTACACTGTCCTCTGGTACTGCCTTACTGCTCGACCAAGCTACCACTTTTGAGAGTAAGGTCATACCTAACTTTGACCTCTATCAGCCTCTGGGGGACTGTGGACTCTGTACACCCTGTACCTATTAGGGAACAGTATATACAGAGCCACTTTCTCACAGGCGGCCATACTGAGACTCACCCGTCGAGGAAGCGGACAGCATGGCGCCATAGCATGGGAGGCTTCGGAGGAGCCGATTGCTGACACCCGAGTGACTCCCGAATCACCCTGTGCTCCCATGTGCGCGCCTTAGCCTCCGCTGTGGATCTTGCCCTGCCCGGACACCATACGCGGGACTCCTGCACATGCGGACTGTTCGGCGGGCTGCTGCTGAGCAGGCGAGGACCATTACGAGAGCCCACAGGGCGGCGGACACTGGCGCTGCTCGTGCAGAGCCAACTTGGAGTTGACCACCGCGGCCTCCTCTGGTGACGGCTCCGCCGGTGAATCCAGGTGAGCTGTGGGACCCTTGTGGGACGGGTGTGGACCTCTGCTGACGTGGGACACGCACAGCGGCGGGCCCGTCGCCACCACGCTTCATACTGCCGGGGAGGGCAGGCGGGCAGCGCCAGGGAGCGGCCGCTGCCGTTTCGGGGTGCGGACGTGGGCACTGGACCTGTGAACGGATCTGTTATCTGTGCCGCGGCGAGAAGCTGAGGGACCGGCGCCTGAGGTGAGGTGCGGTCGGCGGAAGACGAGGGCACGCTTGGAGATCCGCCCTGCGGGGGGGGTTGACGGTGCCCCTACCGGAGGAGACCCTGCCCGGCCGCTGCTGGCTGCCCCGGGAGGCACTTACCCGCTGCGTATTGAGGCACGAGGCCTCGCCTGGCTCCCATTGGGAGCGTTCCAACGACAGCAGGCCAGGGGGACTGGATCGTGGTCCCTGAGCGAGAGGGCAGTGCAGTGCGGACTTGGCTGCCGACCTCTGCCGGCGGCTGGACGAGTGTGGCAAGTCCTGTTTCGATAGCCCGGGTGAGCCTTCCCTGGGGGCGCTGGCCAGACGAGTGCCGGTTGCGGTCTGGCGGCGACTGTTCTGAAGCGGTTGGTGAGAGGACAGAGCGGGTGCAGCTAGTCTTTGGGCAACTGACGGCGGATGCCCACGGCGCAGCAACTAGTGATGGGCCGCATGCGCGCCAGGCTGCAGCAGGGCCCACAGCAGGCACCGACCCCCGATCGTGCCCGCCCTCGCGAGGGGATGGAGGAGGGTCCGTCGTCGACCGCGGCGCTGGCAGCCAAGATGGATTCCGTGCTGGCCGCAGTGGAGAAAATAGAGACAACCCTGGAGCACACCAGGAAGTCACTGGAGAACCGCATCGACAAAGTCACCTCGGACTTCACGCTCCTTCACGCAGACCACCGCAGGCTGGCGGACACGGTTGCCGCTCAGGGTCAGATGTTGACGGAACTGCAGCCGGTCGCTCGCAGCCACGCCGCTGCCCTACAGGACATGCTGGATCGTATCCACGCCTTGGAGGACAGGGCGGAGGATGCTGAAGGGCGCTCTCGCCGCAATAATGTCCGCGCCGTGGGCCTGCCGGAGGGAGAAGAAGGGCGAAACCCGGAACAATATGTGGAGGACTGGCTGAGGCAAGTCATGCCGCCCGGGAAGCTGTCGACTCATTTCGCAGTGGAAAGAGCTCATCGTGTGCCTGCTCAGAGGCCGCCGCCGGGCGCCCGACTGCGCCCATTCCTGTTCAAGTTGCTGAACTATAGAGACAGGGACGCTATCCTCAGAGAGACCCGTAACATGAATGGTCTAATCGGTGAGCAGCAGTCAAGTGATGCTTTTCCCGGACTACACAGCGCTGGTGCAGCGCCGCAGAAATAATTATTTGGCAGTGAAGCGTCAGCTTTGCGAACTGGCACTGCCATACTCGCTGCTGTTCCCTGCTAGGCTGCGTGTGGCCGACAAAGGAAAGACTCACTACTTTGACTCCCCAGCG
Source organism: Triturus cristatus (assembly GCF_964204655.1). NCBI lineage: Eukaryota > Metazoa > Chordata > Amphibia > Caudata > Salamandridae > Triturus > Triturus cristatus. The sequence continues at coordinate 971,420,067 of NC_140583.1, forward strand.
GAGGTCTGGAACTGGCTAGAAGAGAAGGGCCTATGGACTGGGCAGAGGCCGGCAGACCCGGGCGACGGAGCCCGCCCCAGTAGAGGAGACAGGCGCCGTCGGCGACGCAGAGCAGCGAGCGAGATGCCGGCGTGGTCAGTGGCTCCAACGCCAGAGAAAATGCGACAAGAGCGTCGGAATGTGCTGCAGGCGGTCACGACGCTGGCCAGTCCGAGCCAGCTGGACTCATCGGACCAGGAGGTGCGACTCGAGGTGTTGGCGAGCGGATCAACGTCTCCGACGACATCCCCCTCTGAAGCCTTCGGTGGGCAAGTGGTTACCCCACAGACCGCGGATGGAATCCTGGACTGAGAGGTGGCCTGAGGACTATCGTTTGTGCAAGTATCATGAAGTTGCCTGATGTTCATGGGGAGGTGGAGGGAGAGCCTGGGCCCTGGACCTAATCTGGTGGTCCTCCCGACTTGGGAGGGGGATCTGTTGGGGTCACGGCTGCTCGTTCGGGATGGGTCTTCCCAGAGGGAAACAGTAGATGTGGGTGGCCCCCGGGGGATGCTTGCCTGCGCCTCACTAGTCGCACCACTCATCACTGGGCAGTACTCCTTAGAGGCACACCACATTTGGATGACACACGGGGACAATGGTGGCGAGCACTCCTTCGCACGTCACTACCTCCAGGTCACACCCGGACCTAGTTTTCGCCCGCGTAGGGTTACGTAAGTTTGGACGGACACACTTGTGCGATTCGCCCCAGCCGTTACACACTTGTTATTTGTTATGTTAATGTTGTTACCTCAGATCACAGCTCCCTTCCTTCACTGCAGCGCAAACTGGCTGCTACTGACCCCGAGCCCGGTCCCCCCCGACACAACACAGCTGCGCCATGACACGTGTTAACATTATTACGTGGAACATACGGGGCATGCACACTCCCGCGCGGAGGTACTCCATTTTCGCCTACTTGCAGAGACATTCAGCCGGCATCGCACTATTACAAGAGACTCACATGACGCAGCTTGAGTTAGAGAAGCTGCGACGGCGCTGGAGAGGCCAGGTGTATGGTACGGTGTACTCGGCGCAGGCTAGGGGCACCCTCGTGTGGGTCAGAGCGGGCGTCCTGTTTGTCACGAGGATGTGTCTGTGGACATTGAGGGTAGGTACACATTGGTAAGGGGAACGCTGAACGGCCAAGCTGTACTACTGGCTTCGATCTACGCCCCGAATGTCGACCAGATACCCTTCCTCGCGCGTCTGTCGCTGGCGGTAGCGCCGGAATTGCTTGGAGGGGACTTTAACTCTGTCTTAGATGTGCATCTGGACAGGTCGTTCCCCCCGCTCCGCACGACGACCGCTGCCTCCATGGCCAGTGCGTTGGTCGACTGGCTTTCACAGTGGGGGGTGCTGGATATTTGGCGTACTCTGTGCCCCACGGATCGAATCTATTCCTACTATTCCTCTACGCATGATCTACATGTGCGGTTGGATAGGATGGTGGGATCCCCGGCGCTGCTGCCACTGGTGGAGAGCGCAGAGTATTTGGGGCGCACACACTGATCATAACCCCCTGAGGCTCCGAGTTAGCTGGGAAGCGGGTCGTCCTCCCATTCCCACGTGGCGACTCCAGCCCACGGCGCTGGAAGACCTGGACTTCCGCTCGTCGGTGGAAAACGCGCTCCTCTCCTATTGCGAGCTCAACGAGGGCACAGCGAGCGACGCACGGGTGGAATGGGATGCGCTTAAAGTCGTGATTCGCGGTCATTGTTTAGGGACCACATGGAATATGCAGAGGCAGATAGCGGGGTCGCTCACCCGTCTCGAATCCCGGCTGCTCCAGCACGAGCGGGAGGGGGGCGGTGCACGAACACAACAGTTGGCAGACCTGCGCGCCACTCACGCAGAGCTCTTGGAACGCCTGAGGTGCCTGAACTATGCGGCGCACACGGCCCGCACGCACGCATCGGCTGACAGGGCCGGTCGGCTGCTTGCCTGGCTCCTGAAGCAGGAGACTACCCGAGCCCCAGTTGCGGCGATTCGTACGCCAGGGGGGGAGCTTATGTGCACCCACCGGGACATTCATAGGGTCATGACAGCCCACTATGCACAACTGTACCGCGCACGGGGGGAGGAACTCGAGCGGTTTATCGGGCAGGCGCGACTGCCTACGGTCACTACTGAGCACATGGAGGCCCTCAACTGTCCTCTTACACTGGAAGAGATCGGAGCCGCTATCTCCTCAATGGCCTCTGGGAAGACTCCGGGCCCAGACGGGTTGCCTACAGAATTCTATAAAGCATACCGTGAGCTTCTGGTGCCGCACCTCCTCAAGGTATACAAGACGACGGCCGAGGCAGGCGCACTACCTCCCTCGATGAGCGAGGCCTACCTGGTGTCACTGCCCAAGCCGGACCGGGACCCTACGGACCTGGGCTCTTACCGCCCGCTGGCACTTCTCAACACTGACTGTAAGATCTTAGCTAAGGTGCTGGCGGAGCGGTTGGCGCCGGTGGTTACACACTTAGTCCACACAGACCAGAATGGGTTTGTGCCAAAGCGCAGTACGTCCTTGAACCGGAGGAGATTTTTCAGGGTGGCGGCAGACAGCACACGGGAGTGGCCCAGGGCAGGCTGCCTAATACTAGATCTGGAAAAGGCATTTGATTGCCTGGAATGGCGGTATCTCTCAGCACTCCTGCTGCGATTTGACCTTGGCTTGGAGTTTCTGCAACTGGTGGGGCTCCTGTACAAAGACCCTAAGGTGCGGGTACGACTGGGGCCGTATATATCCGACGCCATATCCATATGCAGGGGTACCCGACAGGGATGCCCACTGTCGCCGCTCCTTTTCGCCCTGGCGATGGAGCCCCTGGCAGCGGCTATACGAGAGCGGACGGAGGCTGGCATACCACTAGGAGACGCTGTACACCAGGTGTCGCTTTATGCAGACGATTTGTTGGTGTATGTACGGGACGTCGACGACATTCCATCTCAGCTGGCCACCGTTCTGCGCGCCTTCACAGCCCTCTCGGGGCTCCGGGTGAACGCCAGCAAGTCTTACCTTTACGCGTTCGGCGAGGGGTGGCAAGACCCGGGTTATGTCTTAAACGGCATCAGGGTGCAATGGAGGGGTGATACCTTCCGATACTTAGGACTGTGCATTTACCGTCGGCCGGCAGATCTAATAGATGGTAACCTGGGCAGGGCCTTTACGGCCGTTAAAACCCAAGTACGCTTCTGGAACACGCTTCCGCTCACGGGCAGAGTGGCGCTGTCCAAAATGGTGGTCCTCCCGCGGTTCCTGTACTATTTCGCTAACCTACCTGTTTACATCCCAGCGGCCTTCTTCGCCAAGCTGTCGCAACTCCTCAGGGACTTCATCTGGGGGAAGAGCCGACATAGGATGTCCCTCAAGAAACTATACCTCCCGACGGACCAGGGAGGGTTGGCGGCACCCTGCTTCGAGCATTACTATCTGGCGGCCCAACTGCAGTGGATGGCACGCTGGTTCGCGGATAGGGGTCGTGAGGACACTGCGTCCATGGGCCCGCCGTATACACTTGAGCAGTTGTTGGTGCTCTTCCATCCGGCTTCCAGAAGTGCAGCCCCGACCCCACTCCTCCTCGCGGTGGCGTACCGATGTTTCCGCAGAAGCCTCTTCCTTACTCGGCACGTGCTCCCGTACGCGCCAGCACTGCCATTGGAGGGCACCCCCAGTGGAGTGGGACCGCTCACCGCCAATGCGCTTACACAGTGGCGCGAGGCGGATATCCAGACCCTAGGAGATCTGTACCGAGACGGAGAGCTCCTCTCGTGCGACTTGCTGGTGGAGGAAGGGGGATTACCGCCCGGACAGTTCCTGACCTATCACTCCTTAATTCGGACTTTGGGCGCTCGGTGGGGGACATGGCAGTGGAGCCTGGCCAACACCTTACTATACAGTACTTGCATGTTTTGGGCAGGGGCTGCCACCTGATTAGGTGGTTTGCGGCATCGTTGAGGACGCCTCCCCAGATCTGGGACGCAGATCTGGGGAGGCAGTTGACGGATAAGGAGTGGGAACGCATACTGAAAGGCCCAGTGCGCATCCCTAGAAACCTGCGCCTCAGGCAGATACAACTATTCGTTATCCACAGGGCATATCTTACTCCCGCGGTACTTAACAGTTACTACCATCACGCTAACACACGGTGTCCGAGATGCGCTGCACCGGGGGCCGACCTCATACATATGCTGTGGGGCTGCTGCAGATTGCACTCCTACTGGCGTGCAGTTCACGACTCCCTGCATCATATAACGGGAAGGGATATACCCTTCGACTGGGTGGTCTACCTACTGCATCACTTCCATAGGACGCGCACAACTAAAGTGACGTCTCGGTTTCTGGATCTAGGGCTCGCGGTTGCAAAGCGCCTCATAACCAGGCGGTGGAAGGCGCAGGACCCGCCCCATCCACGGGCATGGGAGCGCTCACTTGCTGCATGGGCCGGGGCGGAGGGAACTGCTATCAGGCGGGAGGAGACACTAGGGTTGAGGAAGACGCCCATAGCCGCGCAGTGGGCGGGGATGCTCCAGGCCCTCAGACATGCTGCGGAGGGGGATGGGGAATGAGCAAGGGGGGGGGGGGGGTGTGGAGAGTTGATGTCCCGTCGGGCAACAGACGATCCACCAGCGTGACCCTGTAGGGTTCCACGCACCCGCAATGAGCGAGAGGGGGCAACGCACACAAACGCGTGAATATGTGCTGCAGCTTCGTCACTACATGTAATGGGGGGATAGGGGGGGGGGGGGGGGGGGGACTACACAGGGGGCAGGGACGGCAATGGACACACTGGAGCTGATCTACTTTTGAGGTGGTTGAGGTTCTTTATGTTTGTTTCCTTATTGTTTCTGGACAGTAATCGCGGATCTGGCTGTGGGACTCATTGGGATATCCTGGCGAGCCCACGTGGGGGAATACAGGACTGCACATACCAATGTTTGAAATGTATGCCTCCTTTAGGGGTTCAATGCAACTGGGCGGAGTTCTTCAAGCCGCGACCTAATTTATATATCTCTTAGGTGTGCTATGCACTGCTGTTATACACGGGGAGCCTGTATGCTAATTTACCGAATGTCTGTATTGGTGTTTGGAAAAACGACAAAACTAATAAAAACAGATGTTAAAAAAAAAAAAAAATGGAGGGGTGTGGCAGGCTTCTCGCTTGGAAAACTAAAGCTGACCAGTCCAGGAATTGGATAAAGGATCTCAGATGCCCGAATACTGGTAGTATTATTTCTGAGGACTCAGGGATTGAAGACGCCTTAGTCCAATTCTTTCAAAATGTATATACAGAAGAGTTGACATTAAACAAACCAGATATAGAAGACTATCTTTTAGATTTGGATCTACCATTCCTCCAGAACGATGAGAAAATGTATCTAAACCGCCCGATAATTTTGGAGGAGGTCCTTCAAACTATCAAGCCTCTCAAGAAAGTAAAGGCCGCCAACCCTGGTTCAATCCCTAATGAGATTTACGTCATCTTAAAAGAAGAGCTTGCCCCCTTTCTTACTCACTTGTTCAATTCGCTTTTCACAGAAGGGCAAGATCTCCCGCTGTCATGTGATGATGCAACTATAACTATTTTACTTAAACCCAACAAGAACCCGAGATACTGTGAATCCTACAGGCCTATCTCGCTCTTAAATAGTGATCATAAATTATACACTAAGATAATAACCAAGCGCCTGGACAAGGTTATAGGTCCACCAATTCACTCAGATCAGAAAGGTTTCATGAAAGGGAGGCAGCTCTTTGAATTAACGCATGATCTAATTGGAGCAATAGACATGGCTCAAACATAAAATTCCATTGGCAGTAAGGACATTTGATGCTGCTAAGCCATTTGACCGTGTCAGTTGGCCATTTCTATTTCAAATGATTCAGCGTCTTAACCTAGGGGAAACCTTTTTAACAACAGTTAAAGCCATCTGTAAAAACCCATCTGCTAAAGACCTCATTAACGGCAATCTTACTAGGTCAATAAAAGTCAGCAGGGGTACCAGGCAGGGCTGCCCCGTCTCCTATTCTTTTGAAAATATATATTGAACCGCTGGCATGTAAACTAAGAGCTTGTCAGAATATCATCGCTTTTAGGTGTAACGGATAGGAAAAGAAAATCGGATTATATGCTGATGACCCTATCATACTAACAGGAAGTTTAGAGCACTCATTGCCGGCGATATGCGATCAATTGGAGAGCTTCGGAGAGGTTTACGGTTACATGATCAACCAACAAAAGACAGAACTGATGAAATGGAACATACAATACATGAGTGACCTCACCAAAAGGGAAATTAGATATTTCAATTCAGTGAAGCAAGACAGCGCGGACATAGCGCCGCATCCACCTGGGCCCACGACAGTAGCCTGCACACTCTTTTCCGCGAGCTTCCCCCGCCGCCTCCAACCACCTGAGGCCGCAGTTGGGGGAAACTACAGGCCCCAGCATCCCTCGGCACCACGCCCACATCCGCCGGACAAGGCGCCCGGAGGCGCTACATAGGACGAGGCTCCCTCGGTGGAGCGAGGGGGTCAATTCAGTGAAGCAAGACAGCGCGGACATAGCGCCGCATCCACCTGGGCCCACGACAGTAGCCTGCACACTTTTCCGCAAGCTTCCCCCGCCGCCTCCAACCACCTGAGGCCGCAGTTGGGGGAAACTACAGGCCCCAGCATCCCTCGCCGCCACGCCCACATCCGCCGGACAAGGCGCCCGGAGGCGCTACATAGGACGAGGCTCCCTCCGCGTCGCGGGACGCGCGCGGGCGGCGCCGGGCTGAGCCCGGGCAGAGGGCGGGCCGTCTGTGGCCGTCCGGGGCCAGAGGAGGCCGGGACGGGCCATACCACTTACATCCAGCATTATCCTTCCCACACGAAGGTTACAAGGTACTGTGGGGAACTATTACCGTGTTGTCCAAGTGATTGGGGGGCTTGGGAGACACACGATTTACAATGCCACCTAAATCTACATTACAAAAGCGTGTTCAAGGGGCACGTGCATGTGCTCCCAAACAACAAGCCACTCCTAGAGACACTGGGGCTAAGCTTCCAACTGCTATCGACTTAATGCTCCAGAAAGCAATTGGCGTGGTCACCACGGAAATTGAACTAACTGAGCGTCGCCTCTCACTAACACCTGACCTTTCAGTTCTGGGGTCGCCTGCCCACCATACTGTTCAAGATTTGACTGATACATGCAATAGCCAGGCTCGTTCCCCATTGATTGTAACTGTACAAGACCCAATAACTTCTCCTATGGTTAGTGAAGGCTCTATATCTATACCCCCGAAGACCAAAGGAAAAAGGAAAGCTATTAATGCTGGGAAAAAAACTAGGAAGACCAAGGGGAACTCCTGTAAGGTAACAACATGTTCCACCACCCAAACTCCTGCTACTTCTACTATATTACCACCCTCTCAGGATACGTTATACCCTACTTGGGTGCATCTAGTGGTGACTAACATTATTGATCAATGTAGGACTATTATAAAGGAAGAGATGACCCTTATTTTAAAACTAGTGCAAAGCCTTTCGAAAGTACATATCGATACTCTTGGTAATCCCAAGCCAAGTACTTCGACTGTGCAAAATACTGGTCCATTTATACCCCAGCATTTATCACTAGTCCCAGTGGCTGTCCAACGTAAGACTGGGCAACTAAAGGCAACCCAACTTCGCTCATCAACAGAAGGACCCCCCACATTTACTGGTATTAGAAAATCTCCTTCCCTTCCTGATAACCAAAACCTTTCAATTCAGACTACTAATACCAATGAGTCCCTAGCCACTGCTACTACAACTCGCAAAAAACATGAGGTAAATAAGAATGGAACCATTGTAACTAACTCTCTAACGATCAATCTTCCTCCAGCTGCATCCCCTTACGTGACCGTATTGACTGGTGTCCCCGAATTAAGTGAAGGTTCTAAAGAAAACCACCTTGATTTGCGCAATAAAGTCCTTTTCTGGCTGGCAAGATACAAACAGTTTCCCTACAAGATGGCTAATGAGATTCTGATGGTGAGAAGGGTTGCATGGATAGGACCAACGGAGAAAAATCTTAGGGGGGATTGCGTGGTCATAAATTTTAGACGTCCGCAGACTAATCAAAAGATCCTTGACCACCCAACACTATCATTTGGACACCACACCTCAATTAATGCATCCCCCCTCAAATTTTTCTATCCTCTGGCCCTCAGGAACTCAGACCCCTATCGAATTGACTCTATTTTTCCAGACATCGGGTTTCACCAAAATGTACCACATAGTACCAACTTGAATAACCAACAATTTGGAGTCCCCGTATACAATCGATTTGCTCCGTTAGAGGACGTCGATTGACTGGAAGATTTAGCTGATACTGATATAATTGCCAGGGGTACCTCCAGCCCTTCTACAAGTGATATTAATGCTCATCCCACCCCTCAAAATAGTATTGTTCCTATTGAATATATCCCCTCTAGACCCACATTAAGTGAGGAGACAATCCACCCCTCTCTTTCTTCTCCTATTGCCTCACGATCTGAAAGAAACAATCCCCATCCAAACAACCAATTAAAAGTACTATCTTGGAACGTCGCGGGCACTGTAAATAAACTTATTTGCCCCGACTGGAACTCTTTCATTAAACAGCATGACGTTTGTCTGCTGCAGGAGACCTGGGCAAAAGAAGAACTTAGAATAAAGGGTTTTTTTACAACCAATATTCTAGCACTTTCGGGTCCTAGAGGAAGACCATCTGGTGGGCTGTCCATTTTTATAGGGTCACATTTGGGCTGTGTAATCTCTGAAATTGCCACGCAATCACTTGATCTCCAATGTCTTCAGCTTATGTTTCCCTCAGGTTCGGTCATTACCTTGGTTAATGTTTACTCCCGTCCTACCAAGTCAGGCAGTGAATCGCCTACACTAGATTTATTGGATAAATTTATCCAATCCGTAAAAGATAAGGGCACCTTGATTGTTGCGGGCGATTTCAATTGTCAATTTGAGCCCCTACCGGGGCTCATTGACCCAATTACTAGGGAGGAAGATGAACAATGGTCCATACCGGCCCTTCTAATTCCACCTGTCAAGGCTTGGACATCACTAGCCCTGCAAATTAACTCCCTAACATTATCTAACTCACTCAGAGCCTGCAACGGGCGCTCCTTGTCGGACCTTGAGGGTAAACATACTTTTAATCGCCCAGGCCAGACTTCGCGAATTGATTATATTATGGTTGAGGCCAAAATGTGGACATGGGTTATAGATTTCATGATCCACCCTCGACATGATAGCGACCACAATGCGCTGATCCTCGACCTTACTGTAGTGAGGGAAAACAATCCCACGCAAAATAGTGGTACGCCCCGACCCTTACATCTCTCCGGCGACAGAAGACGCCTTAAGTGGATGCTGATTCTTAAATCCCCTGATAAAATCAGCCTTATCTATTCGGCCACAAGTAATGCCCTTGCACAAATGTGCCAAATCTTAGATCAGGACAATGATATCAGGAAAAATCATGTGTCCGAAATCCACACTGGGCTAGTCAACATATTGGGAAACTACCTAAATCCTTTGATTTCTAGGAAAAAGAGAACCGCAATTGCACTCTCCTGGTTTAACCACGAATGCAGAGAGGCAAAACTAGCCCCATTGGCCACATTAAAATCTGGCGATAGGAAAGCGGTCGCTATGAGTAGAATTAATTACAAGCAAACTGTAAAAGTGGCAAAGCAGAACTGGGAATATGATAAATGGGAGGACATTAAAAGAGCACTCATTAAAAAGGACATGAGAGAATTTTGGCTAATTGTCAGATCAGAATCAAAGGATGGCTGTATAGCCGATGACCCCAACATTGCATCGAGTCAATGGGTTGATCACTTCCAGAGTTTGTATGCTCCGTTGGCCCCCACTACTGAGGCTCCATCCCCCCCTGATGCGATTAACGAAGCCATTGTTAGTATAAGCCCCAGGGAGGTAGAAAAGGCCGTGAACAGACTTCCAGTAGGAAAGGCTCCTGGCCTTGACAAGATTCCTGGGGACCTTTACAAGCACAAACCTGAGGTGTGGATACCATACCTTTGCTTACTCTTCAATGCCATTCTTCATGGTGCCCCCATTCCGAACACCTGGGCAGGCACGGAGATAGTCCCGGTTTTTAAGAAGGGCTCCCCCCTCTTGCCTAGCAACTACCGCCCGATCAGCCTAATTGACGTTAGCCAGAAGCTCTTTGCACGTATCATTCTAGATCGAGTACAAGCCTGGATGGACGAAAAACGAATACTAACCCCTTACCAGGCTGGCTTTAGAGAGAAGACATCCACGGTGGACCAACATTTCCGATTACAACTTCTTTATTGGAAAACCGTGAGGGTAGAGGGTGGCAGCCTCTACCTTATCTTCGTCGATCTCAAAGCAGCTTTTGACTTAGTCCCCCGGCAAACTTTGTGGGCGGTCTTGGCTGAGATGGGGATGCCTGCCTGCCTTTTGGGGATTATAAAACGGCTACATAATGACAACTTTGCTCAAGTCAGGTGCGGCAAGTGGAGCAAATTGACTCCAAAGTTCCCGGTCAACCGTGGAGTAAGACAGGGATGCGTCCTGGCCCCAACCCTATTTTCTCTCTATACTAATGCATTAGTGGCCCACCTGAGGGGAGTTAAGGACATCGATGCCCCCAAACTTAACAACGAGCAGGTGGTTTCACTAATGTTTGCTGATGATACCCTCCTGGTATCTAAATCCCCTATGGGGATTCAACGTGCCCTCGATAGTTTCTCTGATTTTTGTTCCCAGAGAGGCCTTGAGGTTAATTCCTCAAAAACAAAATTTATGATATGCAACCCGCCTAAAAACAACGGTCCAAACCCTTCTCTCAATGGTGTTGCACTGGATAGGGTTTCAGTCTTTGAATATCTTGGTGTCACGCTTTCGGACAGGATGGAATGGGGTCCCCAGCTAGCAAAAGCTAAATTGCGACTCACACAGACCTGCGGTGGGATCCTTAAAATATATAGAGCTTCCATCTCAAAACCGATAGCACCCACCATTGAGATATACAAAGTACAAGCACGGGCTGCATCTCTCTACGGGGTTGAACTATGGGGGCACTGCTCAACTGGAGACATTGGGAGATCAGAAAACTCGTTCTTAAGGTCAATACTGTCCTTACCACCCAGCACTCCCCTCATTCCACTTAGAATGGACTTGGGAGTAAGGTCTATCCAAGACGAAATTGCTTTAAGGCCACTACTGTATTGGCGCAGGCTGTGGGCAACTCCAGAGCTAGTGGATTATCAAAACGATTTAAAATCGTTACTGACCCCTCGTGGTATAGATAACATACCGTGGCTTCTCTATATTAAAAGGGAGCTTATTAGATTAGGGTTTCCTGAACTATGGCACCATCCTGAAACACATGCCCCTACACTTTCTAGAGCTGAATTGGCAAATGCATTTTGGATAAATAATAAAAACACGATGCTAACCAATAATAAATTAGGCTCATTGACCTTGGACTTTTTTAATATCAAAGAAGATTTCAAAATAGAGCCAGTCCTAGACCTGATGGAGCCTAATGCCTCTAGAAAACTATATATGCAATTCAGGTATGGAACATTGCCTTTGAGAGCCTTCACAGGGAAGTGGTCGACAAATAATCCTCTCGACTGTCCAACCTGTGGAGCCCCTAGCGAAACTGATCTACACGTTCTCTTTTTTGCCCCACATACAAAACTATCAGAAAACGTTGGCTTCGTCAACTCTGTAGGAATTTGGGGACCATACATTGTAAAGTTGCCTACAGAATTCTGAAGACAGACACAGCATTACCTATAGTTTTTTCGCTATCACGCTTCTGGTATGCTGTGTGGCGAAGGAGAAGCTCCCTTTTATTGTCAAATTTGCCGGTATAATGTATTGTTTTTATGATATCTTAACCTTTTAATCTTTTACCTATTGTTTTAATGAAATAACTCGCAATCAATCTAATCTTTATTGTACTCACTTTTTATGTAATTTAATAATTTCTTGTTTTTATGGACTGCTTATCTTTTATAGTCTATGACCGAAATAAAGATTATTTTGAATTGAATTGATATTTAGGGGTTCAAATAGTTCGTGATATTGATAAAATATCCCAAGTTCATTTTGAAAAAGTAACTAACACGATCAAATCAAAGTTGCAATCATGGAGTGCCCTTCCTCTTTCTTTTCTGGGTAAATCGAATCTCCTAAAAATGTCAAATCTGCCTAAATTCACTTTTTTGTTCAATACAATTCCATTAGAATTCAAAGGGTTTGGTTTAAGAAAGTACAGGGATTTTTCTCTAGTTTTATTTGGGGGTGATAAAAGCACAAGAATATCCCTAAAGAAATTTAGAAGAAAGAAAGTCCATGGAGGAATTGCTACCCCAAACATAGATTTGTATTACTGTACTTTTCATTTTAAAAAATTCCGGCAATTATTGATGGAAAGCTCAATCTTTTCTCCACTTTTTAAGGCCCTTACAACCAGCTTCTCACATCAGGCAGGTTTTTTTCTCTTAAAGTTTGGACACCCAAGATTTTTCAAGACGGTGAGACTGAAGATCTTGGGGGCAGCAGTCAAACTCTGGGTTCAAGTGAGAAGACTTTTAAAAATCCCATACTATAGTGACGCAGCACAAATCTGGGACTCTCCAGGCACTCCAACTTGTTTGGAGGATGCCCTTGCTATCCCACTTAGATCTTTTGGTATCCACACCTGGGGACAACTCATAGTGGATTCTGAACCAATTTCATGGCAGCATTTTTCCCTGATTTGTGAGCACTCTGTCAAGCTGGGTAAAATCCTTAGGAAAAAAAAGAGTTAGAAGGGGAGGCTGCCATGGTGTTAAAGATCTCTTCACTACATACAAAGTCGCAGAGTGGTATTGGCTGCTAATTGAAAGTGGAGAAGATACAAATGCTGCCTATACGGAGATCCGGAAGAGGGACCAGCCGGACGTCAATCTCGAAAAATTGGGGCAAGTATCAATGTCTCTTTTATGGTCATGTGTTAAATCTGCACCCTTAAAGAAGAACCATCTGTTCACAGTACATAAAGCATACTAGACTCCACAGAAAATATCCAAAATGGGAAGTCGTGCGATCAAGAAATGCCCTAAGTGTGGAGAAGATAGTGCCAACGAGATCCATACGTTTTGGCGGTGTCCCTCAATCCAGGCTTTCTGGCAGAAAGTGGGTAAGATCATATCAAATATTATGGGTCAGGAGATAAAGCTAAGTATTCCTTCTATAATCGTCGGGGTGTTACTAGAGGATTCTGATAACCAAATCTTAACAAAAAAAGCACTGATTATCCTTGCACAACGGGAATTGTGTATTAAATGGATCCTTTCCAGTTCCCCTACGGAAGAGGAATGTCCTTATTAGATTGTTCAGGCAAACAGATCAAGAAAACAAAAAACGGGGTATCTGGGATGACTGGGTTGAAAAAAACTCCATTGTAAATAAACATTAGTAAACATCACATACTTAGTACTGCACTTTGGGTTTTTCTCATTCTTTTTTGGTCTTACATTAAAGAGCTTCTACTACTTATTTATTCACTATTTTTTTTTTCTACAACTTGCCTTCAGTATTTGTTATATGATCCAATGATTATCGATATGCTAAGGAGGCTGCTTTGGTGGTTGGGCCGCTAGAAAGAAAGAAAATAAAGAGAAAGAAAAAAAAAAGGCACCGGTCCAAAGAAAAATTCCAAGATTTGGTGTTAACCTAAACCAAGAGGCCAAGTGTTGACCCAGAGATAAAATCTCTCTCTCTTTCTCCCTTGTGGAGTGACCGGGGATAACCAACACCTGCCCAAGGGTTCGGTTTATACACGCTCTTAAGGAAATTAAAGCATAATTTGGATAAATGAGGACAAAAAATAAATAAATAAAATCGATCAGAAGATACACCAAATTATGCCACATATTTTACATTTTCTTGCCGCATAATTTGGTCCTCCTCTGCCGCACAATTCCAGCTGCCCTGTGCATAACCTTGAGACAATCCTAGGTATTTAGCCAGCGGCGCAATGCATGCCCAGCCAAGAACTATGTATTGAAACAGAAAAACAAAATTCCGTAGCATTCAAAGTACCTGCAGATACTACTCATGAAGGTGTATATCAGGAGGCACACACCAGGTGAACAACTACTTCAGGCTCAGAGCATTTCCCCCACCCAGGTCGTGAAACCCTTGAAGGTACCGGTCAAGCACCCTCGATGCAGAACACCATCCACTGTAACTGTTCTCTCGTCCCTCATTGCAGAAACATCTACCCGCCACTATTCGCCCTCTTACCCGCATTGTAGAAGTCTTCTAGACCCCCTGGGTCCGCCCCCAGTTCAAGGTTCCCCCGCCGCAGGGTGCACACTGTACCCCCCAGCCCGCCACAGGCCTCTTGCAGACAGCGCAGGGAGGGTGGGTCTGGACCCGTGTCCGGTACCACCAGCACCACTGTGGGGGGCCGTTGCGGGGCCCGCGGAGACGGGGAGCTCGGCAGCCCCGTGGAAACATCCTGCCAGCAGCTGGCCGCTGCCTCCATTCGCACAGTGAGCAGCGGGACCAGGCCTCCGCCCCCAGAAGTGAAGAACACACCTAATCAACAGAGTCACGCCCCATGCACGTTTAAAACGCCTACTCGTATGACGCCATACTAGGAGAGTACACTCATACACGCTGTGCTACTCTACGATACGAGTGAAATATAAACGGTGCGTACAGAAGGGGAACATTAAAGCAAATAATTTCCCAGAGAAAAAGCCTGCCAATTGGAAAACATTTTGCAGGATTGTAACGTTAGTTTGTTAAGTCAAAAGCCACGCCCCGGGAAACTAGCCACTACTGAAGTGTCAGAAATCAAAAGTTCCTTAACAGCTGAAGCCCGCCCACTGTGAGGATGTACCGGAGGACTGCTATCAATTTACGCTTGGGCCACGCCCATCAAAGCTGGACGTGCTTACGTTTAGTTGTTTTGCGCTTCGCGGTAGCTGCTTCGAACAACCTATGCAAATGATCTGAATTCATCATGTGGTTCATGTAGGATAAGCAGTATGATGTTTTTCTACACTTATAGTTGACAAGTTTCCCAGGTTCTTGCATGCTAGTTAGGCCCATCCTTTGTTTTTCTTCTTAGCATTCTGGGGCTGTTAGTCTTATTTAACCCATAACCAGGACTACAAGTTCCGGAATTCTAAGGAAACAAGCCTTTGCAATGCAATTGGTCTCATACATGTGAAAGCCAGAGCTACTGGCTTTGTGAATGACAATGGCCCTGAATCAAAAAGGTAAACTGAGAAAAAAGTCTAACTTTGCGACTTTCGGTATCGACAAAGGGCATTTACGAGTAGTAAAGTTAGACCTTTGTCTCAGTTTAGTTTAACTTAAGTTTTGGTCTTAAGTTTAACTGAGACTAGACGTTTGGTCTCGGGTAAACATAAGACCAAAACCTAAGTTAAACTGAGACAAATGTCTAGCTTTAATACTCGTGAATTCCCTTTGTGAATGCCTAAAGTTAGAATTGTGTCTCAGTTTATCTTTGTTGGATCGGGCCCAATTGTTTTTTTTTTTTTTTTTTGCAGTGTAGTGATGATATTTGCGTAGTGCTATTGCCATTCATATTCCATATAAAACATGTCAAACGTTGCTCAATAAATTGCTGTGTCTCTGCTCTGAATGGACTCAAGTTTGTTTATTTGCATAGTTACTAAAAATAGTTGCAATACAATTAAACAACCAATAATACACATAATAATAAAATGCAATGCCCGTAACTCATCATAAAAATATTCTGTTGATTGCTTCAATGTGTTTAAAAGAATCAGTGTTGTCAGTTTAGAACCCTGCTCTTAACATGCAGTCTTGATGCCAAGACACAGTATAAAGTGCTCTTAGTGCAAAAGGGCTTAGGGTGCTTTAAAGTGCTAATCTCGTGTTTCGTCCTGGCATACTTTGCTCAGGCTGAGTGGAGTTGGTCAGGGCTGGGTGTGATGTAGGGAACTGTTCCCCCCCCCCCCCCCCCCACTAAGAGTGCAGACTGCCTGATAAGTAGGTTGGGTAAAATACATTTGCTGCAGGTTTGGTGAAGACCCTGTGCATTAAGGGGAAGCAGTTTATAGTCTAAAAGATGCACAGGATTATAATTTGGGCAAGGTACATGTTTGAAGAAATCAAATTGGAGACTCTCCTTATGTTTCCTTGCTTGGTAGTTATGTACTCTGGTCACTAGATTGATATAGTGCATTGTGAGGCCCAATGCTGACTATATGGATAATTGTATTTGTCCCAAAGAGAGATTCCCTAGGGCAAAAACTCGTCCATTGTTTGGCCTTTTCTTCCCACCAATCTCAGAAACTTCACCAGGCAGCAATTCAACTGTGGGTCATCAGGGACAAAGCAAGCCAGCACAGCTTGTCTCTGGGTGCAAATTCCTCATTGATTTAAATGAGGTTTTAGTAGTTGTTTACTTTCCCATGAGATCTTTGCATGTTCATAGGAGATGCAGCAGGTCTTCTGGTGCTGAGCCACATAGGGGGCAGGTGGAGCCCGCTTTTTCCTAAAGCCATTGAGGGAAGTGCTGTATGCAGGGTGAGAGGCCTCGTCGGAGCTTCAAAAACTTAATTTTGGTGCTTTGGTGTACCCCAGGTCAAAGTATTTCTGAGGCGCGGGAGCAGTGTAAGTGCTCAAAGTCATCCAGCCGTGAGTCCTTTTTGAGAAAGCAGCCTTGCCCTCAATCCATGAGAGATACCTGCCCGTTTTCCATACAAGTTTTTATAATGTAGTATTGTTAGTTGGTGTGTCCCAGAGCTGGGTTAGCCCCAGGTTGATCAGGCTATTGTTAAGATAGTTTGACATGGGTGATATAGCTTGCCGTTGTAGCTCTTTCCATAGGTATTGGTTCAGAGTTCCTGGTGCGGCTTTATGGACTTTGTCCCAGGCGATAATATATGCCCTCTGTCTTGCCAAGGACAGTGTCTTCAGGCCGAATTCTAGCCAAATACGTGCGGGCGAGGTGTATTTAGGCAGGCCAAGAATGATCCTGTACGCTGTTGTGACTGTGTTGTCCAGTACTTTTGAATCCCTGCCCCTCTGTGCTTCGCTGCCATAGGCAATTGTCAGTAGGAGTTTGGCGTGTGCCACTTGAGCCAGATGCAGTATCGGTGGGCCGCTCAGTTTGGAGTTAAGAGCCTGTAGTGAGACTGCCAGAGCGAGGCATTTGAGCCTGATGGCATTTTTTTGGGCAGCAAAGTGGCTGTCTTTATCAATAATCACGGCAAAATATTCATATTCTGGTGCAGATTCAATGTGTGTATTGCCCCAGAACCAAGTCGGAGGTTTCTTTAAGTTTTTCCTGATTGTCTTCATCCTTGTTTTATCCAGGTTAATGGTTAGACCATTGGCTTTAGAGTGTTCTTGCGTGGTGCTGATGAGATGTTGTAAACCCACCTGTGTATGCTAATCAGGACTATGTCGTCCGCATAAAGGATGTATGGTAATACTAAGCCTCCTATTCTTGGTGCGTGTGAATTGCAGGCATTCAGAACCAGAACAAGGCCTGTAAAAATAGATTAAACAGCATCGGGGCTAGAACGCATCCCTGATTGACCCCCTTTCCAGTTGGTATGTACCTTGAAAGAAGGGATCCATCACCCAGCTTTATCTAGATCCATGTATCGGTGTGGAAATTGATTATCAAATTCAACAGGGTCTGTGGTGTGGCCCAACTCGCCAGTTTGGCCCACAGATTGTTGCGATTTACATGGTCCAAGGCCCTGTAGTCAATGAAACATACATGTAAGGGCATTTTTGCTGATTCCGCCTTGTCTATTAGCATCACCATGGCTAGGATATTGGTTGCTGTTCCGACAGATTTTGCGAAGCCTGTCTGGTTTGGGGGAGTAATTGATTTTCTTGTCGGCTCAGGCCTGGAGCTCTTCTATGAGAGTTCTCGCAAAGAATTTTGCCTCTTATCCATGACATTCACAAAGCGATAGTTCTTTGGTAAGGGCTTGCCTCCTGACTCGAAGATTGGGGAGATTATTGAGCCTTTCCAGAAGCGGGGAAGTATGCCCAGTAACCTTATTTCAGTGAAGAGTGGGTCAAGTGCCTTGGCCCAGAGGTCAGCGTCTTTTTTATACAGAGCCTGTGAAATTACAATGGGGACAGGCGCACCCTCTCTCCTTCCCTTTCCTATTTGCCGCTTGATTACCCTGATTCTGAAGCTTGAAGGTGCAGACATTGGCAGAATCCCCCCTGCTGCTTTGGGTTCTGGGGCGCTCCTTTTCACCCAGTGGGTCAGGTGGCACACCTCCTGGGTGAGTTTTGGTTCTTGGTCCTGTCACCAGGGGTT
Source organism: Triturus cristatus (assembly GCF_964204655.1). NCBI lineage: Eukaryota > Metazoa > Chordata > Amphibia > Caudata > Salamandridae > Triturus > Triturus cristatus. Next base: position 971,438,474 of record NC_140583.1, read on the forward strand.
TGTCTTCTTGTTGGAAGTGAGCCCACAGGTAGCTTGCCCAGTGTTCTTCTGAGATATTGGATGAAATTCCTAACATGAGGGGGCCGATGAAGCTGTTTATTGTTCGCCAGAATCTTCCGCTGTCATTTTGTTGGGTGTCAACGTGTGGTTTTGCACAAAGCTCATCATCTATGGATTTGTAGAAGTGTTGCTTTTTGCAATAGGCTCTCGCCTTCTGCATGTTTGAATTTGATTCTTCTGTAGTCGCTTGTGAACTCTGATCCTTGGAGGGTCTGAGACCTATGGAACGTTGGCATGTTCATTCGGAGCGTAATTTCTTGAGGACTGTGGTCGCTGTCAGCTTTTTCGAGCAGTTGGAATGAGACAATTTGGTTGAATATAGATGAGGAGACAAAGGTGTAATCTAGTATGGTAGTCAATGTCAGCGAGTAGTGAGTGATTGCAGGAGGGTTGTCACCGGAGGATCTGCCGTTGATTGCTCTGAGGTTTAGATAGTCAAGATCCTCGAGTAGGGGCTAACTGGTTTTGGTTGGGCAGCCTGATGGGGTTTTTGCCTGCAGTGGGCTGTTCCAGATTGAGTTTTGAATGGACACTTAATCAGCTGTCGGGGAGCCCATTGGATTAAGGTTTAGATCCCCATAAGAATGATGTCTGTTGACGCACCTTCACTTATGCATGCCTCTACGAAGTCGCTCAGGTTCTTTGCTGCCTTGGTTTTCCGTTTTGGGTGTATATAAGCATTTATTGTTATGATATCGGTGTTCTTTTTTCCTGATGTTATGGACAGGGTTAATACGTTTATTGCTAAAGTTTCTGAAGAGGCTAGGCCCATTGTGCGGGCTGTTGATGTACTTGTGTTGAAGACATAGATTGCCAGACTGCACTGGAGGTGACCATATTTTGCCAACTTGGCAGCTGGGGTGAAGAAACGCATCTATCCTTGAAGGTGCGGGTTGTCTGTCAGCCAGGTTTCCTGTGGTGCTATGATGTCGAATGACCTTAGGTAGTTGGTAAAAACTGGATCTGACAGTTTACTAGCCAGTCCGTTTATGTTCCATGACCATATGCGTAGGGAGCTATTGATGCTGGTTGTTGATTTTTATGGCTGTATTGTCAGTTTTTATGATTATTGATGGTCTTTGAGAACCATCTCAGGTCCGCTTGCCCGGTCAGTGGCATTGCAGGTTTCATTCGGCTTCTGTTGTTGTCTTGAGTGTGCTCTTTGTTGGTTGGAGTGTGCCCTGCTGCTCTCCTGAGCACTGATGTTGCTGTACTGTTTTGGTCCGCTTGTGCAGCATTTTTAATATCTAGCATTAGCAAGGCTGGGTAGCCGGGTTTGGTGAATGGAGTGATGGTTATTCCCCAACTTTTGAAGATGCTGCTTTCTGAGAGTATTTTTTGTGCAATGTAAGACGTTCTCCATGTGGTCTTTGTGTCTTCTCTTTCCAAGAGGTCTTTGCGTCAAATAAATTCTGTATAGCCCAGAGCTGAAGTTATTACATCTGTCAGAGTTGGTATGTGAGACAGCAAGCAGAGTATGTTTCCTCGATTCAAGATATCAAGTGGGCCTTTTGATGAGTATTCAGGTATAAGCCTGAGGGTGTTTGCTTACCTGCCTGGGATTTCAATCATAGTTGCCTTGGGTTGTTTTGAGGGCCGAGTGCAAGTCTCATTGACGGATGCTCCTGGCGCAGCCACATGTCTGGTGTCAGCCATGCTTCCTTCTCTGTTTTTTTTGTTTATTGAAGTCAGTTCCAAGTATTTGGCACAAGTTTCCCGTCCGGGAGGTTCCCAACTATTCCTATCTTGCTTTGGTGGTGCCGGTACTTCCAGCCTCCCTTGGGAGTTTGGTTGTGTGATAAAGCCAGTTGGGGTTTTGCTTGTGCTTGTAGGGTGAATTGTGCTTTTCTTTGTGCAGCTTGGTTTCCTGAAATTGGAGTGTAGGTGATTGTAACTATTCAGGCTGATCGTTATTGCCTTGGGGGCCTTGTCTTCTCATTGATTTGAAAAAGTTGCCAGTGAGTTGCTGGGTTGCAGGTGTGGTGTGTTTATTTTAGCCAGTGTGCTGTTAGTGGTATTTCGTGCTGCATCTTCATCTCTTCGGTGGTTAGTGGTAGAGCTGCTCAGTGGAATGATTTTTTGTCTTCCTTTGTGTCCTTTATGGGTAGACGCGGGGTTTCTGCTCATAGCCTTTCTCAAGTATAATTTTGGTTAGGTCCCGTTTCGGCATCTATGAGATGATTATTACTCTCTTCTTTTATTATTATTGTTTCTTGTGTTGTCTGGTCTGACGTCTGAAATGAAGTTGGCCTGAATAGGTGCAGAAAACCTTCCTGATGTGAGCCCATTTTTTGGTTTCGGCCTTTCCGCCTTTGGGCACGTCTTTACCTTGCTTTTGTTTTTGTTTCCTGTGTGTGGCTCGGGGAAGGACCTGCAGGTTGATTGAGTGCTGTTTCTTTCTTGCATCCGTCTTTTATTACATTGTGTTTGACTAAGGTTCCGGGGGAGTCGGGCCTACCTTTCTGGGTTGTTACATGGTGTGTTGCTATGTTTTCTTGTGTCACTGTGATCGGTTTGTCTACTGGGGGTGGTGTGTTCGAGTGATGATATGCTCTTTTTATTTGTGAGCAAAGATTGCTCAGCATGGAGGGGAGGGAAGCTAGTTTATCCACAATTGGGCCACATCCTCAGCTTGTTTTGTTGGCTCATGGGTTGTCCAGTGTGGTTTGAAGAAAAGCGTTTAAAGCTCCTAGCATCTCGTTGATGGCTACCACAAAGACTGCCAAGGTGTTCAATAAAGTTAGCTGCAAGTCCATTTTGTCTGAATGATATTGAAGAGCCATCACCAAGAGTTGCACTGTTTTTAGCAGGCTTATCCAAGCACTTCCTGGTTCCATTTTGTACGCCTCCTCCAATGGTCCTCCTGACCCTATGTCTGTTATTGGATCGGCAGCCACCTGGTTCTCTCCTGCTTCCTTGACCCCCTGTGCTTCCATGTCTCCTGAGGAGGTGCACTCTTGTTTAGTTGATGAGTTCTGATTGTATGTCACCAGTAGGTCCTACCATTCTTTTGTGCCGAGGTACGAGAGTTGTTCTGGGTCCTCAGGCTTGTATCTTTGCATTCTCTCTGGCTTGGTTGATAATGATGGTGTTTGGTGTTCTGTGTCAGAGCTATTCATTGGTATTGCGGCTTTGTGCTTTGTTTCTTCAGAGGAGATCCAGTTGAGTTTGTCCGTCAGTTAATGCGCCTGCCGACTGTCCAGCTCCTCTATTGTTAGTGCCTCGGTTGTGGTGCAGTTGCCTCCCCTGTTTCTTCTGCGGAGTGTGCTTCCAAGAATGGGTTGCTCTGCTTTGCTGCCACTGGCTCGCTTGGGGGAGGAATGCCTCACTTGCGTCTGGCCATGTTCTTGGTATACAGTTGCTTCAACCACAACCTGCTTGCCTGGAAGCTGTGTTTTCTGAGATCAGGGCGCCGTTTGGTTCTGTGGGCTCAGTCCAGAGGCAGCTGCGGTGAGTAGGTCGGCCCCAATACCTGGGCTTTCCCCTGTCCTTGCCCCTGCCCGATGGTTAGAGCGTTTAGAGTGGTTGAAGGCGTGTCTGGAGGCCCTGAACTGCGGTGGTGCTTGATAGGAGAGTATCACCCACATTTTTCGGTAAAGCAAGATTTGGTGTGGATCTTTGGCTGAAAAAGGGTACGACAATACTTTGAGGGATTGGCTTTGACCCCTCCTGTGGATGCACCATTTAGGTTGCCTGTATCAGGATCGGGAACTATTTCTATTAAAGAGCAGTCTAGCTGTGGGCCTGGCCTGGTTTTCAATTGTAGTTCATCAGTCGTGCCCTCAGGAGACTGGGGCTTCCTTGTGCTCTTATTTGAGTTGGTTTTAAGGGTGGGGCCTTCTCGTACACGGCCCGATGTCATGGTTTGATGTGGTGATCTGCTGTAATAGGGACTTAGTGTGTTCTTAACAGCTTGCTTTCTGGGATTAGAGATAGGAGGAGGGATGACTGAGGACTGAGCGGGGTTGAGTTCGTAGGACCAGGCCTGCCTGGCCTAGTTCTGACCTCTTCCACCCCCGCGGAGTCCTCTTTCTGTGGGACAGTTGAAGACTCAGGGGGTGTTCTGAGAGGTCTCGCTCCCAGTACCGTCTCCGCCGCTTCCCTTGGTGTGGGCTTCTCCTAGAGCTGGGCCAGGTTCCTATGGGTGGGAGTTGCTAATTGGGTCTGTGAGCGGTGCCCAGTTTGTGTTCTTCTCCCTCTGTGGTCGTTGACTACACTGGTCGAGCCTTGCTGTCCTGTCTTACTGCTGGGGAGGTTGGTAGCAGGGGCCCAGCTCAGGGCTGGTCTGTTGTGGCAGAGTCTGGGACTGCAGTGGGGAGGTCTGATGATAAGGATCTCCCTGCGACCGAAGGGTAAGGGCTATCTTTCCTGTGTCCTGTGCTTTATTCCCTGCCTCGGCCGTTTGCTTATTGTTTGTTGCTGTTATTTGTTCCTTGTTCCTTTGAATCAGTTGTGAGGAGAAGATTGGGATGGAGCAAGCGGGGCTCACAGGGTAGGACTGCAGGCTTCACCCAACATAGGGGCATATTCTCAAGGACTTATTGCCGAGTTATCGGCACTTTATCACAGCCAAAGTGGTGATAAATTTATCGCACCATTCACAAGCTGGTGCTAACAGCCCATATTACCATTGTTCCTGCGATAGTAGCCACAAAAAACATCACCACGGATGACACCGGCAACTAATGCTAATGATATGCAGAGTAGGCGTTCCCGTGCAAAAAGCCACGATAACACCACTTCGCAACATTCACAACAACCAGCCAGATCGGCGATAAGATCCCAAAACAGGCGAGAAGGCGTGTTAGCAGCATGGATTTTACACCTGCTCTGACCTGGTGTTAAGTCGGAAGAAAACCTGCACAAGAAACGGGAGCCCAGCCCACAGCCACACCAGAAGAACAACAAATGCCATGGAGCGACTGATCATGAAGCTCGGACACCCAAGAGGGCCATGACACCCATCGCCACCACCCCCAGGCCCGCCACTTCCCCCCCGATTCCCCCAGACTACCACAGAGGCAGCGCAGACAAAGACAGCGGACCTTCAGAAAACACACCAGCCTCACAGACTCAACACCAGAGGATGTCATTGCCCACTACAGGCCCAAAAGGACAACCATCCTCCGCATCCTGACCCTCATTGCCCACAAGCTGATGGTACCAACACGGCAGACAACCAACATCCCTCCGCAGACAAAGCTGCTGGCTGTGCTGCACTTGGTGGCCTCTGTTACCTTCCAAACAACAACTGCCAGAGTCGGAGGAGTGTCACAGCCAGCCTTATCAAAGTTCCTTACACCTGTCTTGGATGCCATCATCAGCTTGGTACCCCAGCACCTGCACAACCCACACACTGGGCAGGAACAGCATAGTTGGCTTCCCGCACATGTTGGGGGCAATAGACTGCACACATGTACTCTTCATGCCCCTTGCCGCCACTGCACACAATTACCGTAACAGGAACCACACGCATTCCATCAGCGTGAAAGCAATAGTGGACCACCGGGGACTCTTCACCAATGTCGTCGCCAACTACCCAGGCAGTGTGCATGATTCCTTCATCTTCCGACAGTCCATCATCAACCAGTGCTTTCAGGATGGCACCTATGCAAATGCAGGGCTTGTCGGTAAGTAACAACTGAACACCTCAACTCCGCCAACATACAACTCACAACTCTGGGACTGGCCTACGCTGCGGTCAAGTAGGTCACACATTTGGAACTGAGTCTTGATTTTGAAATGACAGAGTACATACCATTGTACGTAGGGAGAGGAGTAAGAGGAAGACGCGGTTCAGTCCAGAGAAAAAGAGGATCCCCGTTACGGAGGTGATAAAACAGTACCAACAACTGCTCTGGTGGCACTAACTCTCTGCATCGCAAGCCAACGACACACATCTGTGGGCCCTTGCTGCCCGCTAGCTCCGAGCTACACTGCGGACAAGTAGGTCAGACATTTGAAACTGAGTCTTGATTTATTTATTGCTGATTTGATACCATTGTACACGCCTCATCGCAGACTGTATCCCCTTTCTTCTCTGTTGCCACTAACTCTGTGCACCAAAATTCATGGACACTCTCTGGTTGAACTTTGGTGGCGTATGAATCTATGGCCCGGGTGTTGTCATCATCATGTAGCCGATACTGACTTGGTATCAAGAATGTGTCTGTAGCATTCATCTCCTCCATATTACCTGTGTCTGCTTGGTTCTGCCCTCTGCATCATGACCTGGCAGAAAGAACACTTTCCACTGTCCCCCGAAACACTCCGTGACATTCACCTTGGACATCGACGAGGACCCGCTCAGCTCTCATGACCTTATCTCAGTGCACCGCAAGTCACTGTCCCATGGCGGTGTGCCTGTGCTGGCCGCAGTGCATCCGGGGCCACTAACTGTGCAGCTCAAGTCATGGACCCTTTCTGAATGAATATTGGTTGGCCTCTGAGTCGATGGCCTGGGGGTCATCAACGCCATGTGTCTGTGGCCCTGCGCTGGGTGCTGCCTCTGGCCTTAACTACGGTCCACCAGGGCTCACACATCAAATCGAGTCCTGACCTGCCCGGACGATGCATCACCGCAGGATGCACACGCCACCACCGCCAGGACCACCTCCAAACGACAACTAAGAGTGTCTAAAGAGTCCTACAGCCAGACTATCAGAGTTGCACACACCTGTCTTGGATGCCATCATCAGCTTGATACCCTGCTCAGCTCTTCAGGTGCCACTAACTCAGTGTACCAGCACTCTTGGTCCCTTTCTGATTGAGTTTTGTGCTGTGGACAGCTCACGCAACATTGTCACCTCAGGCAGTGATGAAGACCCAGGACGATGATGAGGAAGATGAGGCAGGTGTGCGGAGGGGAGAAGGCACAGCCAATGGGAGTGCAGGAGGCAACAATCAGCAGGCAGGTATGCAGACTGGAGATGGTAATCCAGCTACACACCAGGAGCTATGACTGAGTTTTGTGCTGTGGACTGCGGACGCAACTATGTCACCTCAGGCAGTGAGGAGGACCTGGGACGATGATGGGGGAGATGTGGCAGGTATAACACACCCTACCGCAGCTGCAGCAGGAATATCCTGAAGGGACACAATCCTAGACAATTGCTCACATGAGCACACTCTGCTCTGTTGCCCCTACCTTAGTGCACTGCAATTTACGGACCCCTCTGATTGAATATTGCGTGACCTCTGTACTTGCTCCAGCTACCACCACGATGCTTCGCAGTTGTTTGTGTTATGTAGGTGTTTCCTGTTTTCACTTCAATAGTGATCACTGTTGTGGTTGTTGCCAGCACCAACCACTCCCTGAAGGCTGGATCATACTCACCCCACACCCATCCAGCAAAGGCATAACTGGTCAGGTGCGCCAGTTAATAAACAGTGGCCGGGAGCATGTGCCCGTAGCCAGTTCTACTGACTATCAAAGTGTGTCTGTGTGCTCATTATGTATGCATGATAGCCCCGGGCCCTACCACATTACATTGTGCGGGGTACAATGGACGCAACCTAGTCACCCCAGGCAGTGGGTAAGACCTTGGACATGTTGCTCAGTCATCCCCCCAGTAATACGTTAGAGGAGTGGACTGGGCTGGCGTACGCAAGTCCAGCGTAGGGGTGTGAATGCTTATCCCAGGGCTCTGGACGTGATTCAGTACTGGAAATATGCAATTGCGTGTCTCCATGTTGCAGTGTGGGTATCCGTTGGTGAGTGTAAGTGGTCCGTGATGGGAATTAGACACTCATGTATGTAATCTAGTTTGGCTGCCATGAGTTCGAACCCCACCCGCACCTGTTCAGCCACCTCCTTCTGGCAGTCTAACACCTGGCCTTGAAATGTAATGTGTGCTCCGGTGAGGTGCTGGGAGCCAGCCGTGGTGGTGTGTCTGCGTCCTGCTGTGTGGTCTGTGCAGGGGGTGGGGTCTCCTCGATGCAGCTGGGCTGCCCTGCTCCTGGAGGTGGGTTGCCGTAGATGTCCATGAGCTGTTGTAGGGCGTCGGTGAGGAGGTCCTTTTCATCATCACTGAGGAGTTGTCTGGTCTGCTCTGCAGGAGGTGTTTATTGTCCCTCTGCTATGTGAAGGGGAGATGCATTTTAACATTGTGTTGACATGTATGTTGACGCATTGTTGAAGTTTACATACAGACTGCATGACAATGAACATTGTGACTGTTTGGGAGGAGCTGACGATTTGTTGCGGGACAGTGGACATTTGAACTACATCGCAGATGTGAGGTTGTTCACGTACATCATCATCTCACAGTTCCTGCTATGCCAGATGTGATTGGCCAGTTTCTACGCACATGCGGCACCAGTTGTGTCCCCTGTTCTGTAGTGAGAGTGTAGCACTTTTTACCACATTGTCATCAATGTTGATGTGCTGTGTTTGCTATGTGTGTGTGCTGCATTGTGGGAGAGTCGCCCCTGCAGCTGTGATTTTGCTGCCCCTTATCCATTTGAGGCAGTGTGCCTTTGACTTCTGTGCTTCTACAGTGCTGAGATGTAGCACACTTGGGTACTTTTGGCTCTTGTTCGTATTTTGGACTCTTGGGCATGGTTTCACCGCAGATGTGTTGTTGAGGTGAGGGGTTGTATGTGCACGTGGATGTGTCAGAGTGTGACCAGCTCCTTTCCGGATGTGTTCAACACTCAGCCACCACAGTGTCGTGGCGTGCACCATGTCATGATGATTGTACTGCAGCCATGCCATTCGTCATGCAGTGTCACTTTCATTGTCAGTGTGGCACGCAGACCCGCAGCTTTGCTGGTTTTGCCACGTGTGCATGGGTTGGTTGTGAAATTGGTGCTGTGTGGGGAGGGACCGCTTCGTGCCCATAGTGGACGGGGTCCTACTTGGTATTTGTATGTGTGCTGCAGTGTGCCTAGGGGATCAGGGACATGAGTCATTGTGGGTGTGCACTGTGCTGTACTTAATTGTGCATGTGTGCCATTGTGCCCATCTCCCCCCGTCCCCTAGTCCCTGGTCATTACTCACCCTGTTGCTGTTGCGTCAGGTTTTGTTGAGCAGTGTCTGGTCCCCCAGCTTCTGCCACCGTCTTCCCACTGATGATTGTGGACACCATTTCCTCCATCTTATCCAACTCCTCCTGTGGCGCTGGACTTCCACCTGTCTGCATTGCTGCCTTCTAGTTGTTGGTGGGTTTCCGCTTGGTTTTGCGCTTCACATCATTCCAGCGCCTCTTGACCTCTTCCATTGACCTCCTCAGCACTCCGACTGCATTCACCTTGTCCAGGATGGACTGCTATATCCCAATTTATGTTGCCAATGACACAGTGGAGGTGACGAACAGTAGTTGATGGTGTTCTGTCACCTCCGTTATCAGGATCCTGTTTTCCTGCGGACTGAACCACGACTTCCTCTTCTTATTGTCCTTGCCTTTCCCTGACCCCGAGGTCCCGGCCTGGGCCTTCCGTGGGCTTGTGGGGTTCGCGTTGTCCTCTGCACTCAGTCTGAGTACATCCATGGTGCTACAAAGTAAATTTTTGAAATGTTTTAATTTTAACTGCTTTAATAGTGCATTTTCCCGCATGACGCATGGGAATTGCAGGCCTGTCGTTTGTTATCGCAGATTTTTGTTTCGCGATTTGGGACATCGACACTTCACATTTGTGTTTCACATTTTGGCGGCGTCACGTTGATTTTAACGGGGTCATTTGTCACGTTATCGTGAGACTATCGCATGGTGCCGCCGGGTTGAGAATTCAACCTTAACACGGTGTTATTTTCCCGCGATGGACTGCGATGTGAGAAGTTGCGTTAAGCAAATTTTGCAATAATTAACACACGTTCTTGAGAATATCCCCCATAGGTGGGCTGCCTCTGCTGTTCTGCCAAGGAATCACTCTCTCAGCAGCTGCCAGCAACTGGCGGCTGCGCTTGCCCCTCTTGAGTGGTGGGTGCGTGGTGACGGTGTGCATCTTGTGTGATCAGGGAGCTGTTCCCCGTCGCCAGGCTCCAAGCTTTGTGTGCTGCAGTGTGGTCACAAGGTTGGGTGGAGGTGGGTGGTCGATCACCTCGGGTTCTTTTGCTGGGGGAGTCAATAAGGCTGTACGAGGCTATGGGAGGCAGAGGCTGCAGGCGCTGCGGGCGACAGTGGTTGACGGTGGAGGCTGCGGAGACTGTGGGAGGCTGTGGAAGCTGTGGGGGGTTGTGGGAGGCTGTCTGTAGCTGCGGCTGTCGAGGCTGTGAAGAGATGCCCCCACCCTCTCCCACCCGCTTGTCCGTCCTCCTCCCAGTCAACCCTAGCGGTCCCACAGGTCCTGCCTGTTCTTTCGCCTGCCCTAAGCACGGGCGTGCCTGATGTGGTTCAGCTCAGCTCTGCTCAGCTTAGCTTTTCTCACCACACTCCGCTCTCTCCTCGTCTCTCCTCGTCCTTTGGTGCTGGCTGATCCCGGTATGCTTGCGCAGCCAGTCATCTGAAACTTTAGCCTCCCCTCGCCTCGCCGTACCTGCCGATGTCCCACCTCCTTGAACCTCCATACTTCCCTGCCGAACTCTGCTGCACCAAACCGGAACCTTCAGCGAGCGGGAGCGACTTCTGATCCGACTGATTAAAGTGTGGGCTGACACATTGTCACTCCGTAATAGGATGCAACAATTCATCTTGTATGGACATAACGTCTGGATCGTCAAGGATCTTGCCAGTAATTCCAGCTAATTGATATGAATCGAGAGTTCCTTAGAGGACCACCTGCCTCCAGGCTTCACCAAGCAACAACGGGCTCCCCAGCCCCATCGGCTGGCATCTGACTCTATCACTACCTCCGGGGTTGAAGCGAAAATGGCTCTGCCATTCCAGATGTCCATGTGCTCCAGCCACCAATTCATCTTTGTCTTGACATCCTCTGTCAGGGAAATCTGTTCGGAGTAAGACAGGCCCTTGCTAAGATGGAGAATTTTGAACCGTTGGAGGGCCCAGTAGTGTAATGGGCCCAGGAAGATGGCTTGTATGGAGGACGCTAAAAGACCCACTAGTCGAGCCAGGGTCCTCAAGATTTTAGTCGGAGAGACAACTGCTCTCCTCAACTCCTTCGTGATCAACAATCTCTTCCTTAATGGCAGGAGAAGTTGGGCTGTGACGGAGTCCACCTGAAAGCCCAGAAAATAAAAAATTTGTGATGGTACCATGACTGACTTTTCCCTAAGTCCTGAAGAAGTCGCCCTGCCCAAAAAAGGTGAAGAAGGACCATTTCCTTGTCCTGTGCCATGACGAGAATATCATCTAGGTAGATAATCAAATGAACCTCTCACTCCCACAGGTTCTGAACTACTTGGCGAAGAAGCTTGGTGAAACACCAAGGGGCTGAGGAGAGACCGAATGGCATGGCGGTGAATTTGTACCACCGATGACGCCATTGGGTTCGAAAAAATCTGCGATGAGGGGAAAAGAGGGACACCGCTAGATATGTGTGTTTTAGATCAAGACAAATCAACCAATCGCCTTCCTGGAGAAGGCCCTGTAATAAATGTATGCTCTCCATTTTGAAGTGACGGTACACAATTCAGGAGTTAAACTCTTTTAGGTTGAGTATTAGTCGATAACCCTGATCTTTCATGGAACCAAAACTATCGTACTGATGAAGCCCCTGGGGTGTAACATTGTCAAGGTAACTGCTAGATATGTGTCTTTTAGATCAAGACGAATCAACCAATCGCCTTCCTGGAGAAGGTCCTGTAATAAATGTATGCTCTCCATTGTGAAGTGACGGTACATGATTCTGGAGTTAAACTCTTTTAGGTTGAGTACTAGTCGATAACCCCGATCTTTCATAGGAACCAAAACTATCGTACTGATGAAGCCCCTGGGGTGTAACGTTGTCAAGGTAACTCCCTCTTTGGTTATGAGGGACTGAACTTCGTTGTCTATGAAAGACATCTCTGCGTGGGAAAAGTCAAGAGGAAGTGGTTGCTTTCCCTGAAAGGTAGTGGAATAAAACTCCAGGCGAAACCCCCCCTACCATGACCTCTGTTTGAGGAAGTAGGCTCACCTGCATAAGATGTATCTGCGTTGCTATCTCTGCCTCAGTAACCTCCTCAGCGGCCACAGCCTCTGCCACCTCGGTTTCGTGAAGGGCAGAAGTTTGATGACGCTGGGGGGTGCCCCCTCCTCTGGGGGTGTTATCCACTTGCAGCCTGTTGAAAGCCACGGCCTGGCGCTTGGCCACAAAAGCGACCGGCCCTGACAAAACGGTGTCTGTGTCTTTTCTAAGGCTGAAAATGTTGACGCATACTTTCCCAAATCTTTGACGAACTTGTTGCCGAACAGCAAACCGTTGGCCAATTTACCCACCTCGTTCGAGGACAGATCCACCAGTTGTGGATCTATACGCATGAGAACTAACTTGCAGTGCTCGATGGATAGGGCACAATTGGCGTTGCCTATGAGGCATAGGACTCTCTGTGCCCACTCCAGGATTTCGCTCTGGTCCAACTGGATTTGGTTGTCTTTAGCCTGCACCACCAAATCTAGAATCTTTGTTATCGTACCAGAAATATCTAATACTTTGTCCTGGCAGCCTCTCCAGGCCTTGTCTAAACCCTTCTTGCGGTCCTTGGAGAACTTCTTAAGAAAAGTAGTTATGTTGGGCTCAAGCTCTGGCATGTCCACCAGTTTGCCTAGTAAAGATGGGCGCGGGCATTCTGAACGGAAAGTGTTGCGCACTTCTTTCTTGAAGCCTTTGCGCATATTAGCTTGTACATAGTGCGCCACTTCCATACATGGAACTCATTCCATAGATCAAGGGTGGATAATTTGCCTGGGGTCAAAAAAAAGGTTTATGTTGGGTGGTAAATCTGGCTGTACGTGTCGCACTTTGCATTTACGCTTGGCGGCCAGTTAAGAGCCTCTTGGAATTGTCTCCTGGTCTAGGGAGAATCTGAAGAGGACATGGAGGGGTCCACCATGACGGTGTAGCTTCTAGTGTAACCAGATGGATCCAAATCTTCATTACTTCCATATTCATGGTCCCGTAGGGCTGACTGTGCCAATTGTGAGAGGACCTCGCCTGAGGACCCTCTAGAAGTACTGCGAGCAAAGCCCACCTCGTGCCAAGCCAAATCACATTCAGACGTGCCCCCATATCCTGCTCAAAGGGGACTTCTGCACATTCCAGATAGTCCTCCCCCACATATTCCTGATATGCCAATGCCACTTACGCTGAGAAACCAAAGGAGGTTCAAGGGGGAGAGTTAGCCCCAACCAGGTACTATCTTAGCTGTTTAAACCTAGATAAAAGTGTCCAAAAGGCCCCACAAATTGCCAGAGTTCTTGTGGAGGAAGGCACCTGTCTCTCATAGGGCAGAACTTTTATCAGCGTTCAATTCAAACCGTTGGGCTTTCACCAGGGACTATTAGTGTTCTGTGCCTCTTTTGTGCGGTCGCGCAGTGAGTCGATTGGTAATTAGCCCGATTTGGGCTACACCGCGCATGCGCTGGTCAGCCGCAACGCGAGAGGACAGGGGCTGTCCAGAGCATATGCCGTGTATCCCTCTTCCGCTCTACGGCAACAGCACAGCGGGTGGCGCTGCCCCGCATATCTTCCCGAATGACACAACCAGTCAAAATCGCATAGCAAACATCACGCATACCATGTACCATAAAGTAAAATTAGTCAAATGACTTAACTGCGGCTGCTGCAGCAGCAAACAAAGAGGAAGTGATAAGGTTGCATTGGTTTATATATACTGTATGTCCCGATGAATGGTGGAGACTGTACTACTGGGGCTCATGGGAAATATAGTTATTCATTTATTAAAATATTGATTGGCTGCTGTGTTATATGTCAGTAAAGGAAAGAGAAGCATAATCCGAAGTTTACGTGTCATGACATAGAATTAAGACATGAAACCTGGAGGTTATGGCCAAAGTGCTCACACACCAATGTCTTACATATTCAATCAAAAAGTGGAAGAATATTTAGATACAGTTCTTACTACCTAAGCAACATTTATATTAGGTCTGAAAAATGCATGAATAAAGAAGAGGTAATTGTGTGAACATATGTGGGTTGAGGGCATCTCTAAAATTCTTCTTCTGTGGCACACTTTTTTTAATTTCGTAGGCAAGTGCAATGGCGTTAATGCGCCCCACAAAAATTATGTGATGTAGAGCCAACTACATGTACAGCATTTCATGATTTTTATTAATAGTGGCTTACAACGCAGTCATGATTTCTGAATTTCATGATAAGCACGAGTCCCGCGGCAATACTCGTTCAGTAACGCCAAATTCAAAAGGCTTCTAGAACGATAGAATTTTTATCATAAAACTCCTGAAGGTTGCAAGTGATGGGTGCGAAGGTCATGTTGTTTTATGATCTAGATGCCACTCGTGTTTATTTTGTTGCCTTAGAAGCCTGTTTTTGCACCAGTGCAGAGTAGACAGCCTGGGAGGGAGCATTTGCCCAGAGCAGCTGCAACTGTTGCAGTTGTATAAGTGACATCCAGCTAGCCAGCCAAAGGAATTCAAAAGCTAAGAGCTCCAGGAAACAAAAACAGCATCCCCCCAAAGAGGTCTACAGATACCTACGCATCACTGCGAACTGTCACACCTAACCACAAACGTCTCAAACAAATGGACAGAAACAATACAATACAGTAAGCAAGAGTGAGAAGTGTTTCACCAAACAAGGGGCTAACAGAGAGGCGCACTGTGAATTCGCCTCATGTTTAGCTTGCCTGAGCCACTGACACGCTTCAGGGTGACAATGGGAGGGTGGCTGGGAATTTACAACTGGGAGTCTGGGACCGCATGAGGAGGGGTGGGAGGGGCTAAAGACAGCACGACCAATGGGTGAAACAGGTGAATTGAAAGCGGGACGAGTGGCAGTGCTTGGAGCTACGAGCAGGTGAAACAAGCTGAGGTCAAAGAAAAAGTAGTGTACAACACTAAAATATATGGGGATTGTGAAATAATCAATTTAACTGGGGCAGTATCCAGGGTGTAACCAACTCAGCAAAAGGAGGGACAAATGCAAGATTCACAATTGAAAACAAAGGAATTTGGAAAAGCACATGAAGGAACCTATCATAAGCGATGGGCGTGCTGAATGTCCATACACCAGATACAGCATGTCTTGAGAGACAGCGCACGTGCTGTCTAGGCAAGACCTAAAAAACTGGGCTCTATAACACTACAAGGCTTCACAATAAAGGCTATTAGAATGAAAACCATGAAGGTTTATTAAAAATGAAAGGTATCATACAAAGCAAGTAAATGGCAAAGTCAGTTATTTGTCATATAAAAGCATGATGCTCAGAATAAAATGCAAATCATGAAAATGCAGAAGAGTATAATTCAGCTCAGTGAATAAGTCA
Organism: Triturus cristatus; assembly: GCF_964204655.1. NCBI lineage: Eukaryota > Metazoa > Chordata > Amphibia > Caudata > Salamandridae > Triturus > Triturus cristatus. Next base: position 971,453,877 of record NC_140583.1, read on the forward strand.
TAAATGAAAGATCAGACCAACAGAGTGTCACATTCTAAAGATCAGGAGAAATAGAAGACAACACCCTTTAGGTTTGACCCTCTTTCATAGGGTTAAATAAAATAATGCTTACACATTTTGGTTTGAACGTGCAAAGGCTTAAAAATGCCACTGAATCATATTAGAGTAATACGGTTTAAAATCGCATTTATCAGCACTGTCCCACAAACGTTTGCAAAACAATTCCCATCACCAGTGCTTCTGTAACACCTTGTAGTTAGTACAAATTGTGCTACAATTCAAGGTTAAGTTCTTATGAGAATCCCAATGTGGCCCATGTTCGGTGACACCTTGACAAAGCATTCACTATGCTAACACAGCCTGAAATTAGGCTTGAGAATGAAGCATCATGTTGTACCTAAGTGAATGACGTTGTGTTTCAAAATATTCTTTACAAATTCACAGTCATGTGCTGAGTGCTGGTTGGGGTAAGTACAGGTGACAATTTCAGGAGGGAGAAATGTAATTACAGCCATTTGTGGGTCTAAAAAATGTGAGTCTCCCATCTGAATACTGTCTGTTGGGGTAGCAAGTTGGAAATATTATGTGGTATGGCTGGGGAGCTTTACCATCTAATATTAACACAATACCCAAAAGTGGACCTCGGATTTGCACTAGTAATCCTTAGCTCACTCCTGGTAGAGTGACAAAGAGTAGTGAGACTTACTTAGAGGAACATGTGTTAATCATTTCAGAGTACCAACATGGACAATAAGTAATTTACAAAATAGAGTATCAATACAAGGTAACTGGAGTAATCAATTTTTTAAATGTTCAGAAAATCAATAAGAGGAATGTTAAATGTCACAACCCCTCAGCTAAGGGTGGAACATTTCTCCTACCTAGGTTTGCTCCTAAATTCGAGCCTGAGCTGGAAACCTCTTTTATCTACAAATAGACAGGCACTCCAATGTACAATTTCTGGGCTTCAATTGTAAGATCCACAGTGACTCCTTAGGATCCGGCGATGCACAAAGGGGTCCACCTCCCGACGTCCCTAACTCTGAATAATGCAACACAGAGTATTAAGGCAATCAGGCGAGGGAAAGGAATTAGGGTAGGAACAGCCGGGATGAGAATACCTATAACAAAAGAACACAAGGTTAACACAAGGCCTATATACTTCTGCTACACTCATATGATCTCACTACCCCTGCCTATTACCTGGGGACCCGTTAGTTAATGCTGCAATATTCCAGTGTATCAACATAGAGATACTTCTCTCCAGTAAGATTGCTGCATACCTACAACAAGAAAGCAAAGATAAGTCAAATCCCCATCATTCATGCTAGCAGCCAAAACACGAACACCCTGACTCACACATACCCATAGCTATTCCTTTCTTGCTCAGAAAATAGACAAAACTAGAGAAATCCACTGATACATCCCCCATCAGCTTTTCAGTAGTCTAGAACAAAGATGCACAGAAAACAAAGTAATCCAAAAGAAGAGTCTCCCAGGATTGCGGAAAAGGTCACATGAACAACTGTCCCATAGGCATTCGGAGGACCAGAACCAAAGCACAGAATGAAGTTCCAGAGCAAACCCAGTACGAGAACTAATCTCCCCAATCCGTGTATGAGTTACACGAGCCCGAGTAATGAGGAGTCAGAATTCCATGGAAGCAACAGAGCAGAAAGCACAATCCTGGTTAGTCAAAAACCAACGTCCTTATTCCTGCAGAGGAGGGGAACAAGGAAAGCCGGGCAAGACAGCGCTTACGTCAGCGCCATCCCAATGCCCCAAAAGGAACCAAGATGCCAGGAGATCCACAAAGACGGCAGCGCTTACCTCAGCACGATGCCTTGGAACGGGCTCCCAGCACCAGAAGCGTTTTCAACAGCGTGGTCACGGGAACGAGATTCAGGTTCCCCGAACAGAGTCCAGATGCCAGGGTTTCCAGCAGCAGAGACGGCAGCGCTTACCTCAGCGCGATGTCTCGAAGCAGGCTTCCACAATAGCAGCGCTTACCTCAGCGCGGTCACTGGATTTAGCAAGGCAGCGCGGAGATGCCTCCCGAACCACCAGAGGCACTTGGAGACGATCCATCGCACAAGAACCAGGAAGCCGTGAATCCTCACGGCAAATCCGAATGGCCAAAATTACGCGCGCTGCCGACTCGCGTTGCCGGGTGATGACGAGAAGGCCCTGCCAATCCAACAGCGGGGTGTCTGGGAGTTGTAGTTCTTTCTCCCCACATACTGGTAGGTGTCTAGGCTCAGCGCCTGACATCAATATTTTAAAAGGCGCATTGGGTATAAGTGCCTCAAATTATTGCTTGATGTCCATAAGGTCAAATGTGTTCCGATGGCCACCTTCGGCAGCAAAATTTGTGGGTATGCCAATACTGACTGTATTCAGGGGATAGAGAACAAATTCTTGAGATATTTCTTAGCTATTGGTCAAGCAATCCCTACCAAAATTGCACACGAAGAGTTAGGTATATCATTTATTGCTGATTTCATTCAGGTCCACCCTCTTTTAACGTGGTGTTCGCTATGGTATAAAGAGCATTTACATTTTAATAGGATTAAACTCAAAGGTTGTTTGCTCTTAGACAATGTGGCTCCTATACTATCATAACAATACCTAAAAAGGAATTAGGTAGTCCAGGCCTATACTCTGACCCTGAAGGAATAACAAACAAGCATTTGCAATGCAATAGGTCTCGCATTTGCAAGAGTTTAAGCTATTGGCATTGTAAATGACAATGCCTTTTATTTATCTGTTTTGATAATTAACACATAAATAAAAGGCATTGTCATTTACAATGCCAATAGCTCAAGCTCTTGTAAATACGAGATCTATTTCACTTCAAAGAAGCGGCCGTCATTGTCACAGGCTGCTTGGAAAGTAAAAGCGCGCATGGCGCTTAATGTTGCAGGAAAGCATGTTGTGCCTGCAGTAGGAGAAACTCATTAAAGATAATAGTGCTTACAGACTAAATAAGATATATTGTGTAACAGCAGAAGTAAAAGTGCCAGTCCTCATGGGAGGTTATAAATAAAGACAAGGCGGTACTAAGGAGGGACAAACAAGCCTATTAACGAATCAACAGCCAGCATTTACAAAGGACAATGACACAAGCCAAAGAGAAATATGGGCTTCAATTGGAATTCCATAGAGCATATTATCAAGCCCATTATCGCCTGGCTTGTTAATATGCCCATAATTATTTAATACTGACAAAATGGTTCTGCATTACATATATTTAGAGGTATGAGAAATTTGCGTAATGTGCTTTCATGTTATCATGCAAAATTCAGGCAATATTGCATACAATTATGTATAATAAAGCAAAATTCGCAATTATGCAAATTTTTTTGTTTAGCACAGAATGCATCCTCACATCATTTTTTGCAGCAAGGACGCATTCATCAAAAGCCCTGCAAAAAATATCAACTCGCATTCTGGTGTTCACGTGGATTTGCGGTCATTTTTTACAGTGAATGCCGCTTAATTATACAAAGGGGAATAATGGCATAATTTCAGGAATTTGACGCAGAAGAGAAGCAGAAACCCACCTCCCCAAAAATTTGGGAATTTAGCATAACAAATGTAATGCGAAAATCTCAAATTACGCAACATACACATGCATAATTTCAAATTGGCCCAGGACAACATATATTATGCAATGACATTGTGCACAAAAAATTCAGGAAAAGGTAGAATTGCCCATAAATGTTCTGACTATTTTTTACCAGCGTGGCTTGTTTAGAGTGAAAAATATCTCGCAATGCACTGAACATCATCTCACAATAAAGCATAAATTTCCTTCTGGATAAGCTACAAGGGAAACCTTCAGAGCCTTTGGGATGGTTGAAAATGATGAACATCGCACAACTTTGCTGATGGGCACACAAGCGTCACAGACCCATCCTGTGTTCCCTATCAACCTATCACACATCTACAACACAAAAGCAACTTCTTACAGAGGGAAAGGTCTCTTACAGGGAAGTGAAGCAGAAGATTGAAAGACTAGGCCACAAGTAACAAATGGAAGTTGGACACCAAAGGAAAGGCTGAGGTTTTGTACCAGGTCTTGGGGTAGACTCAAAGGTACTAATGGTGTTTTATGGATGAGAAAGGTAGACTGACAACTCACAAGTCCAGAGTGGAACACACAACTCCGCACGCGCATCAAGAAGCGCCCCAATCTTTGGGATAGTTAGGCAAAACAACTGTGACAAAGCAGTTTATGCGAAAGTTAACAGAGTTATTCCAGCAGGTGCTAAACGGTGGCGTGCAGAAGCAAGCAATAGCAAAACCATTAGCTCTGGGTTTAAAGTGCTAGGGTATTTAAAGATAGGCATGCACAAGTATTCATTTGTGCATGCGTTAGCAGCGAGCAGATGATGGAGGCAGAGAGATGTAAAATACTTCTTGATAAATTGCAAAGCATACAGTCCGCTGGAGGCGGAAGCATACATTCAAACTGCCAATATCATCAGAGGGGAGAGAATACTTCTCTGGTGCGGCGGAGCGAAAAAATACATAGTTTGAAAGGGGTGGAGCCAAAGCCCACTCTAAGCGTATTAGAAACAAAAGGTCTATTTAGAGCGGTGCACTGTCAAATCCAGGCCTAAAAATAGCCTTTCAAGGAAAAAAAACATAGGGAAATTGTGGTAGGAGATGATGTAGGTTGCCAAACCGATACCAAATATAACTCTTGAAACTGACTAATCATGCACATCGATACTACCCAAAAGAGTTTAATTAACCTGGATATTAGGAGACCTACATCCCAAAATGGAAACTGTGTCGACAAAGGTTGGTGTGAAGTCATCTTTCGCATTGCGCTGGAATGGAACGACTGCTTGAAAATCAGAGAGAACTTAGGATAATAGGAAACGTGCAAACCAGGAGTAGGTGCAACTTCACCCAAAGCTGCACTGTGGAACGGTGCAAAGCGAATCACGCAATAAGAAGTTGGTGAATCAGGATTTGAAGGTCTAAAGTCCATACTGGGGCGTCCATTTTTAGGTCTTGCCTACGACGGCGCTCGCAGCCCAGACCAGCCGGATGGCCGGGCACAATTGGACAGACAAGGTAGCAAGTTTGAGCCTAACAGCAGTGGGGAAGGTACTTCCCTCGTGGTTAGAGGAAAACCCAACACAGAGAACTCTATTTACCTCCCAAATTGACATGTATGATTTATGGTTTATCAAGGACGTATGACAAGCTGATTTATGACGGGCTCCGTCAGAATGATTTCTAACCCCCTCATCTCAAGGGGGAGGAAGTGCTATGCATACATGCTAAATAGAATTGAGGCCTATAATTCCAACAGAACACATCGCTCATGTTTTTATGATGTAAGAAGGGGGTTAAAGTGGGCCAAGTGCAAGAATGAATACAAACAAATAACAGCGCTTGCTGTGAAGAACCAGTTTTGCTTTGCTGTTTTTTAGTAATGTTTCATAATAATGATTGCAACTTTAAACATTATTTTCCACCGTTTAATCACACTATTTTCCAGATGGTTGATTGCATTTCTTCTGATTTTATTATCAAGCTTTATCAGCTGACACGTGTTTCACTGACGTGCCAACACGCATCCATACTGTCGGCTTTATCAAAGTTTGCTCCCTTATTTTGTTCCCTGTCCAATAACTTAAATAAAAAGCCAATCACAGGGCGTGGTAACCCTAAAGCTGGCCAATGTTCAAGATGGTCTTGTGAACTGAGATTGACAGTACCCACAGACCGGAACTCCGGAAGACAAAATCACGCGATAGCCAGCTTAGGAGAGGCTTCAGCCGGCAATGTGTTTCTACGAATGTCGAACAAGCCTTGATGAAGGCGACAGATTAGACGGTCGTAGCAACGCGAGCAAAACACGCGTCGGCTGCCAAGGTTGATAACATCAGAATTGGACTCCACTATTTAGAAAACCGTTTCATTAAACAGCAATGGGTGAATAAGGTTGAAAACTGAACACTGGCAATGCAACGAAACTGGCCTTTCACAGCAAGCATTTTAACAAAGGAGAAACAAAGCAAGTTAGACGAGAAGGGAGGGGGGAATGCCAGCATCAGAGGAGCCCGCGAAAGTGAAAGTGATCGTGATTACGATCGCTACGGAGGAAAGACACATGGCGCTGCGCGCGTGCACGTTCACGTGCACTGTAGCTTTAGGCCACGGCAGCACTTTGAAAAGCCCAGATATAACATGTCTCTTCGAGCCTTTGGCTCGCGAGACCTAAAAAGGATCTTGCATGGGTTAAACAGACTTTTTCCCAAAGGGTGGCTACTGAAAGGGAGAATTCTGCTTTGAAAATACAGACCGTTCGGAAGTACACCCTGGTTAAATCTGGTGGATTAGAGCCCTATCTTCTCTTGAATATGTCTAATAGGCAGAAACGTCTTCTAACATTTTTAAGGCTTGATATCTTTCACCAGCTTTTGTTTCCGAAGAGGGCCTGGTATAAATTGCCCAATCTGCATGTTTGTAGTTGCAATAATATTTTGATCTGTGATTCCTTGCATATTGTACTTGTGTGTCCAATGTTTTCCTACCTACATTACAAGTATATCAAGCCTCTGTTGGGCCCGGCATATTTAGGGCAAATCAGTCCGGCAAATCTTTATTTACAGCTGCTAGCAATACCAAAAGTATTATTTTTTAAAATTTATTTTCTTTCTGATGTCCTCTCAATGACCTATAGAGTCTGCAATGCAGGAATTCCGTTATCATTGGGATAATACGAGTCCTTTTAGCTCTATTTATTTGAACTGTTTTTAAACTTTCCAGATAATTTTTTAAGTTATGTCATTTTATCTGAGGTTTTATTATGTATTTTTGCTGCTGTTGTATACTTTTATGATTTTACTATAAAATCGAATAAAGTTTAACCCCTTCTGTGCCACGCCCTTTCCCCCTCCTGTGCCGGGCCTTTTATTAGTGGGTGGGGTTCATGACGAGATAGTCTCGTCATGGGCACAGCGCGACCGTGCTCCATGACGAGACTATCTCGTCATGGGCACTGAAGAGGTTAATGAAATGAATTGAACAGTACATTGCAGAACTGTCAAACTTTACGGTTGTGGTCAATGGGGAAAATCTTCGCTGACACTCGGTCCCATGTTGGGTGAGTTTAATGTAACCCACTTGTAGTTAAGGTCCTGCGGGTCCCTAGACCAAGCTTCGACAGTCAGAACAATTTTACCTTGCACAGGGAGTCCAGGTGCAGAGGTGACTTGGCTGTCCTTGGTGCTGAACGGGGAGCCGTGGGCGATGTCAAAACACACTTGTGACACTTGGTCACTTACAGGTTGCATTCAGAGGAGCCCCTTGGAGGTTAAGCTTGGAGGAGAGCCAGGACCAAGAGTCACCAGGCAGAACAGCTCTACCTAGCTCAGGCATCTCATGAAGCAAGTCACTTTCCAGAAGTCCCATCAACTCAATGAGGTTCAGGACTACGCTTCCCAGAATGCACCTGGCTGGTTACTTTTGGGCTGGTCCTTGACTGAGCTTGTCGAACAGTCCTTTTTGGTACCTGAAGTGCAGTTTGTGCCTGCCAACTGCAGGGGACTAGTACCTCTAGCCCTAGGGAGTTCTGGTAAAGTCTTCTGGTTGCAGAGGAGTTCACCTTCCTTTTGGAACCAGTCTCTGTTCCGTGACGAGTCATAATGCAGTGGGTGCTGGGGTGCCACCACAGATGCAGCACTTAGCGCTTTCTCTTCATGGAGTCCTACCTTGTGCAGATACAGGTCTCTTCTTTGTCCTTTTCCTTCAGAGCAGATCTAGGTTCTGCTGTCAAGGTTGCCCCTTAAATCCTGGATTTAGCAGATGATTAGGGATGTGAGGGTCAGTAGCCAATGGGCTGCTGAACCTGAGGCTAATCTGCTCCTGAATTGATCACATCCGGGGGGGTGTCTATCACCGAATTACCCAGAACCCACTATTCTTGGGACTTTTCCAGATGGCACAAGCCATCTTCGGCTGTACGGACCAGCTGGCCCATCCTAGATGTGTGGCTAGCCTTTGTGGGTTGCATGCCTCTTGAATGCCTAATTTCCCGCCTGCTCGCAAAAATGAGTGCCTGGGGGCAAGAGGGCTATTTGTCTTCACTGGGAGACATGTCACTTACATATCAGAGGCGTTGTGGCATTTGAGGCGCAACGCCCTGATGTTTCACTCACTAGCCATCTTGGGAGGGCAGAGATGTGACCCCCTTCCTACCCCAGGCCTTTGTCTTCATCCTCTGGGAGTGATAGCAGGAGGACAGACTTCTGTCTTGATGGCAACTGGGGTGGATAGACCTAAGGAAACTTGGGGGCAACCTCTAAGGATGCCACTCGGGTAAATGCCAGCTCACCCTGGACACCATGATTGTGTCAGGGGTGAAAAAGCACAGTGTTGATACCAAACACGACAGTCAATGGTAACTTCCTCGATGTCGCCCGGTAGCCAGTCCATGTTATCTTATGGATCAGTGGTCACAGTTGTAACAGCATAGATATCGATTGTTCTTTACAAAACATACATACTAGATTTGACACTGAAATCATAACATGCACCTTACACACGCTTATGAAAAACATCACAGAAACAGAGAAAACATTTAGTTATCAGCACTGTAAAAACGTGCTTGATTAGCTAGAAACAGTATAATTGCGACAATATCTCAGCAGGAATTATTGGATTATTTACGATTGTATGTACAAGACATTACAAACCACACAGAAAGAACAAGAGGCTACAAATAATTTGATTAATGCGCCCATAGGCGTCATATATTTGGAGAAGGTTAATGAAAATATAAACAATTTGTGACAGCACTATTTGGTCAAAATACCAAAACAACCCTAAAGGAGAAAGTGTACAATGTGCTCGTGACAGTGGAGTGACGGCGCAAGTGACAACGTGAAGAAAACCATAGCAAGAGGCGCAAGGCAATATATACAGAATATGTACAGGATAAAAGGTTCAAAAAACAAATTCTTCAGTTATTCATTTGATAGTTTTCAAAATTATTAGAGAACCAAAAGATCAAGGGGCGCCAGAAAGAGTTAAAGCTGATGGGCAGAGGTCGACGACGTTTCGATCCTATTTAATTAGGATCATCCTCAGGACCAGGGTCGCATAATTCAGGAAGTGCTGAGGCCCAGGAAAAAGGGGCTCTGTCGTAGAGGGTTCCGTATGGACAGGTGAGCAGATCACATAAGGTCCGGGTAAAACTTCAATAGTAACTCGAGTGAGTTTTCACATCTCGCTAGCAGGAGCGGAGCTGGGGAACCAGGGAGGGGGCTCAGAGGAACACTTCAGTGATTTTGATTGAGCAGGTCAAAGGAACAGGGGTCCAATTATTCCAGGAGAAGGTACACCAAGCCGCCACGAACGTGTGCGGTCCTCGAACGATGCCTGATTAGCTAGAAACAGTAGCATTAATCAAATAATAATAACAAGATATCATGAAGACTAATGAGAAGTTTAGTATTCTTATTATTTCAATTGCAGAGTGTTTTCACAATCTCAACATCTGATTTATTTTATTATGATATAATAATTAATAATACGTTGAATTACTAAAATAAGCTGACACTAATGCATTGAAATCCCTTACTTAGGTTGCATTATTTCATGGCCTAGTGAAATGAACTTTGACATTTTCTTTCAAATGTTGCTTTAACTGTTCCTGCCTAATATAACAATTCGACTATGAATGGAGCCTTATTCCATGTGTGTGTGAAGTGGTAGGAACCGATCTTGGACAGTACCCATGAAGGAGTTACAAATACATTTTTCTTTTTGTAACTAATCTATGAGGTTGGCAAAGACTGTGCTTTCTCGTGACTATTATGGGACACAATGCTGGAGTAGCAAATTGTACCTGACTAATGGAAGATTACCGCACAATGGACAGAGCACTGTGGTCCAATCGCCGATGTCATAATTGCATCATTTATACTATAAAGACAAACTCCCAAAAGGAAGGGCTAACTGTGTTTTGAACATCCTAAAGTCTCACCCCTCATTACGACAGAAAAAGATTAATCAGAGGACCAATACCTCTGGGGGAATGGAATCAATTTGCAATCAGTAGAGAAAAGCTAGTCTTCTTATGGTCCCAGTGCAGAGGTCGAAGTAAGTAAAGTGAGAAAAAAGGCTTCAGCTGCATCAAAACATTGGTAGCAGAGCTGAGGTTAGGTCTAGTGAAGTGAAGGTTTAGGGTGCCAAAATAGATATCCCTGTCCAAGTTCAAAAATTTCAAGAGTTCATGGTTCGGCAAAAGGAATGATGGAGCACTAACGGAATCTCGACGATGAGTAGCAGCAAAGGAGTTTGAGTATTAATAGGGATGTGCGTTGCAATTGCTTTGGCTTAAATATTGCAGTTTTTTTAATGGATATGTATTATTGAGCGGAGTGAAAAATGGTTAAAGTCCATATGGTTAAAATCCATGTATGATTGTGGTGCTTGATGCAAAGTAGCTGAAGTTGTAAATGGGTCTGTCGTGGACTAAGATCTTAAGATATTTGCCTACGTGGTAGCCTCAGTGCAGAAGACACTGAGTAAGTTGTCTGCTATTTGTAGTGTTTATTGTGAGATGTCGTTGATAACATCTTATGGTAAAGGGTTTGCTAGTGTGTATTAGTGGTAAACGGTTGGGTTGGTTGATCTCAGGTGCACAGGGAATAACTGTATCAATTAGGGTAAAATCCCACTGGTCGAGATTTAATTTGAACTGAATGATTATAGGAAATGTTAGTTACCTTGTGTGAGTTAATTTCCTTTAGTGGAGCAGACAGGTTTTAATGCTGCTTGCATTGTATTGTTTATTTGCTTAGAAAACAAACACGCCAAATGAAAATTGAAAGGAGTGTGAGCTGCTGCGAGGAGTGATATTGATGTCACCATGTGTCGCAATGTGATTGGTCGGTTGGTTTAAAGTTGTGCTGAGATTGGTTAACAACGTCCCAAAAGGTCACACTATCATTGGTTGAGATTGCTGAACTGGAGAACTATCGGAGAAATGTATTCCTGTATTTTACAGAAGTTCATTTGTGAAATATGAAATTATAAATATGAAATCGTTCAAAGCTTTCCCAAAATAAACCAAGGGGGAAGAGTCAATACCTGCTAGAGTAGGAGTAGAGTCACCACCGGCGGGCACGCTAGGATACATTATACTGATTGACAAAGGATTGCATCCAGGTCTTTGGCTTGAAGTTTGACACTAGCTTGCAGAAGGAAATGAGGTACTACAGTTTCCTCATTATGGGACATTTAATTTGAGAATCACTGAAAAACTAAGGAGAAATTATACAAAATGAGACTAACTCTTAGAGTTACCCAATTAGAGTAATTGAATACTTGGTAACACGTAGCACATCAGAAAGAGAAAGAAAAATACGAAGGGAAATATAGAAGAACACTAGGGGGCATATGTATCAAGCTAATTTTTACTCGCAAACGCTGCGAATCGCAAAATACAGCGTTTGCGATTAAAAATTCGCAAAACGGGATGTATTAGGCAAAATCCCATCGCAAAATTAAGGAATTGCTAATTTAGCGATTTCTTAATTTTGCGTAAGCATTTAAGAAATCGCAAATTGCGATTTCTTAAATGATATGTAAAAAGCACCCAAGTTGTGCGAATTATCCTTAAGAAATCGCAAATTACCACCAACTTCCAGTTGGTGGTAATTTGCGATTTCCTTTCAAAATGCACTATTTTTAATTTTGCAAAGTGCCACGTGACGCTCATACATGCCCTTAGGGCATGTATGTGCGCCATATGCACACACATGCTCATTTCAGGGGTGCATCAGGGTGTCATCATGACACCCTTGCACCTTTGAAATTATTCTCAAATAGCGATTAGCAAATTGCGAATTCGCTATTTGAGAATTACTTCCCATTCATTCCTATGGGTCTCCTGGCCCATAGAAATGAATGGCCAGGTATTCCTTAATTGCGATTTTGCAATTTGCTAATCGCAATTAAGGAATTTTAAGAAATCGCAAAAAGTTTGCGATTTTCTAAATACATCCCGTTTTGCAATTCTCAAATAGCGATTCTTTAAAAATCGCTATTTGAGAATCGCAAATGGTGATGTTGATACATATGCCCCTAGGTCATTATGCAGAAGCTAGATGGGATGCACAACAGAAAGCATGGAGAACAGATGTTATACAGGGAATGAGACTGTATCCAATGCTGCCAGTTGAAGGTGATGTTAGGGGAAAAAGAAAAGAGGAAACACAGAGAGACAGAAAAGATCTTGGAAAGGAAGGAGAAAAGAGTGACATAGATGACTTGTGAATGATTTGTTAGTGAATCGTCCGCCATCATATAATGAATCCCAGAATGCGAATGTGTAAAGTAGTACTCCAGCTGAATTCCCAAATGCTCCTGAAATTCTGATATACCAAAAGAGGCAACACTTGTTACTCCTGTAATAGGGAGAAATAGCAGCTCCAGTGAATCTGATTGAATCAAATACTCCAGATTCGTTGACTGTTCCTGTTACTATTGGGCTTGTGGGACCTCTTTACAAATTTGGGTTGCAGGTAAATACTGTTCATAATCTAACCGTACCTGCTGGAATAAATGCTGTACATAGTTATCCAATAGAATTGACAATGACATATGTGCTTCAGGCACCTGTGGTCCTGATTCTAAGTACTACTACAGGTACTAAGTGTATAAGTTCTATTCTAAATCATACACAATCTGACTCAACAAATGGAATTATTCAGAGGTTTCCACCTTTCCCTTACCATGGAATAAGTGGACCTCCTGAGATTAGTCATCTTCATGAAATTATTTTACCCATGGGAAGTACTGCTCCTGATACATGTGCATTAAATGTGCAACCTGGATCTACTAAAAAAGTGACCAATGGAGATATGAGTCTAAATACTACTAGAGAACAATCAGGATTGACTCCTAAAGAATTTGATGAGTGGCTGAAAGTATATGGTACTCCAAAGAATAGAGTGCAGAAAATGTTTCAGTTTCTGCTCCAGTTCCAAATTCGACTCCTGCTTTAATGTCACCTCCAGTATAATTCCAAGGAAGGAAAATGTATTAGGTGTAAGTAGGCTAAAAGTCGAATTAGAAGAAATAGTTTAGGTCTTATTTCTTTTTTTTTTTAAATCGTTTTATTGAACAAAAGCTCATCATACAATGTAGGACAGAGAAGAACACAGTAGTCGATAAAATATAGTATTTCACTGAATTAGGCACACAATGCAAGTAACAGGCACTGAACTTAAAACAGCTCCGGTGCTTTAAAGGCCTTATGATATACAGGGTTAGACAATATCCATAATCCAATAACTCTCACAGCTTAAGTTCTATTCCCTCAGTCTGTCACCATATCAGTGCTTCAGAACTCTCACCAAGCTCCCCATACCTTTTCCCACTTTCTGGGGCAACCCCATCTCAAAAGAGCTTCTCTTGTGCCCTCCAATCAAGGTCAACCTCCCATTCTGCAACACTCGTGGGAAGACTTGCTCCCCATCTTCTTGCGAAATTATGTTTTGCCACTCTGGCTACCATCATCAACCACAGCTTTTGATAACGAGGCCAACCCGCCTCCCCCTGCACCATAAGAAGGGCCAAATTGGCTTCATGAGGCACCTAAGGGACACAACCCGGGACACTACCCCATGTCACCCCTCACCAGAATCCCTGGATCACTGGGCACTCCCACAAGATATGGAAGAAGGTGCCCTCTTGGAAGCAGCCCCTAAAGCATTGCAACGTGTCAGCTGTCCCAATCCTATGTAAAAGAGTACGTGAGTAGTATGACCTATGCAGGATTTTAAGTTGGACTAGTCTAAACCGGGCTCGCATAGCTATTTCCTGGGGACACTGGAGAGCCTCAGCGCAGTTGTCGTCATCAATTTCAACAAGGTCTTTCATCCAAGCATTTTGTACGGCTCCCAGCAGGTCTGAGGAGTTATTGATCAATTTCTGGGAAATAGTGGAAACCCCTTTATCAGATATGGGTTCAGTGAGCAAGCAGTCAGCCAAGGGCGATGCATCAGGCAGCGTATGACCCAACTGAAGATAGCGAAAATGTTCGGTTTCCGCCAAATCATACTCCTGACAGACGACCTCAAACCTGATCAGAGATCTATCTCTCCACACGTCACCCAAATGTTCTATGCCTATTGTCGCCAATCGAGAGAAGCCTGTTAGAGTGCCAACTTTGCAGAGCAGGTCACTGTGCCACAGAGGGGTCAACACTGTAAGCTTGTCTTTCCAACCCAAATATCCATTAGCCTTCCTCCATACCCTGGCAACTATGCCCGTTTGTGATGCCAATTTTTTTTCTCCAATTTCCAACAGTAGAGGGCTGCCACATGATCACCATCTCTCATTGCATCTCTATCAACACGGTAGGCTGGTTTCCCTCTGTCTGAGAAAACCCATTCATTGACCACTGATAGCTGCGAGGTCCAGCGATATTTCGTAACATCGGATTGCAGGCCTCCTCAAATTAGAGGCCCTCTTTGTCATTTACCTAGGGCAATGCATAGTGTTCCTCAATTCCAAAGGAGTAAACGGAGTTCCTATTCAACTTTATCAAAGAACTTCATTGGAATCGGATAGGGTGTGGTCTGGAGCAAATATCGTAGTTGTGGGAGGGTCACCATTTTATAGAGGGCAGCCCTACCTATTAAAGATAATGGCAGGGTACACCAGTGTGGCACATCAGCATTGAGCTCTCCAGTTGTGGTAGGTGGTTTCTCTGTATGAACGATCATTGGTCACAGGTCACGTAGATTCCCAGGTACCGGAAGCCCTCCGTCACAACTGGTGCAATGCATTTGGTTAAGAGCTGCGGCAGGGCTCCTGACAAATGAAAGACCATGAATTTAGTCCAGCTGATTTGGTATCCAGAGTATCTACCAAAGAGATCAAAGATATTTAAGATCCTGTTGATGGAAAAATACGGTCTTGTAACATATAGTATGACATCATCGGCATATAGGGAGACATGATCCTCCCAACCTCTGTCTTTTCTAATTCCCCATATTAATGTGTCCTGGCAAATCCAGGTCACCAGTGGCTCAAGTGCCAAGGCGAAGATCAGGGATGAGAGGGGGCATCCCTGCCGGGTACCTTTCTGTAGTGCAAAGACACAAGATGTTGTCCAATTAGCTCGTGCCCGGACGACGGGGCTTGATATAGCAGTCTTACCTATTTCACAGAATTTCAATCCAAAACCCATTCTGGTTTAGGTAGCAAAGATATATGGCCATTCTATACTATCAAATGCTGTTCTGGCATCCAAAGCTATGCATACGGACTGTTCCGCACGAGGCATACCAGACATGTGTAGTACACCATAGAGACGCCTCAGATTGATGCGGGTGCTCCTGTGTGGGATGAAGCCAAACTGATCCACATGTATAATGGTAGTGATGAATTTACTGAGTCACGTCACCAGGGTATTTGCCAGAACTTTTCCAATTATCCATATTCCGGTGTTTAGTACCCACCACCCTGCCCCTCCCCCGCCCGCCTTTCCGCCCCACGGAACTCCCTCTACGGACTGCGGCTGCCTCAGTGGTCTGCGTCTGCTCTCACATTAGGGAGAGACCGCCAGCATGTCAGCTATGCCCGAATCGCCGAGCTCTCCGATTCAGGAAAATCTGAGTCTATCATGATTAGATACCTACCAGGAGGAGCAGCTATTGTTCTCTGCAAAGATATTACTCGACAAACTAAATTGACACATGAGAGATTGATTGAATTGGCTCAGAAATATGAAATTGGCCTTCAAAGACCCACTAGTCGAGCCAGGGTCCTCAAGATTTTAGTCGGAGAGACAACTGCTCTCCTCAACTCCTTCGTGATCAACAATCTCTTCCTTAATGGCAGGAGAAGTTGGGCTGTGACGGAGTCCACCTGAAAGCCCAGAAAATAAAAAATTTGTGATGGTACCATGACTGACTTTTCCCTAAGTCCTGAAGAAGTCGCCCTGTCCAAAAAAGGTGAAGAAGGACCATTTCCTTGTCCTGTGCCATGACGAGAATATCATCTAGGTAGATAATCAAATGAACCTATCACTCCCACAGGTTCTGAACTACTTGGCGAAGAAGCTTGGTGAAACACCAAGGGGCTGAGGAGAGACCGAATGGCATGGCGGTGAATTTGTACCACCGATGACGCCATTGGGTTCGAAAAAATCTGCGATGAGGGGAAAAGAGGGACACCGCTAGATATGTGTGTTTTAGATCAAGACAAATCAACCAATCGCCTTCCTGGAGAAGGCCCTGTAATAAATGTATGCTCTCCATTTTGAAGTGACGGTACACAATTCAGGAGTTAAACTCTTTTAGGTTGAGTATTAGTCGATAACCCTGATCTTTCATGGAACCAAAACTATCGTACTGATGAAGCCCCTGGGGTGTAACATTGTCAAGGTAACTGCTAGATATGTGTCTTTTAGATCAAGACGAATCAACCAATCGCCTTCCTGGAGAAGGTCCTGTAATAAATGTATGCTCTCCATTGTGAAGTGACGGTACATGATTCTGGAGTTAAACTCTTTTAGGTTGAGTACTAGTCGATAACCCCGATCTTTCATGGGAACCAAAACTATCGTACTGATGAAGCCCCTGGGGTGTAACGTTGTCAAGGTAACTCCCTCTTTGGTTATGAGGGACTGAACTTCGTTGTCTATGAAAGACATCTCTGCGTGGGAAAAGTCAAGAGGAAGTGGTTGCTTTCCCTGAAAGGTAGTGGAATAAAACTCCAGGCGAAACCCCCCCTACCATGACCTCTGTTTGAGGAAGTAGGCTCACCTGCATAAGATGTATCTGCGTTGCTATCTCTGCCTCAGTAACCTCCTCAGCGGCCACAGCCTCTGCCACCTCAGTTTCGTGAAGGGCAGAAGTTTGATGACGCTGGGGGGTGCCCCCTCCTCTGGGGGTGTTATCCACTTGCAGCCTGTTGAAAGCCACGGCCTGGCGCTTGGCCACAAAAGCGACCGGCCCTGACAAAACGGTGTCTGTGTCTTTTCTAAGGCTGAAAATGTTGACGCATACTTTCCCAAATCTTTGACGAACTTGTTGCCGAACAGCAAACCGTTGGCCAATTTACCCACCTCGTTCGAGGACAGATCCACCAGTTGTGGATCTATACGCATGAGAACTAACTTGCAGTGCTCGATGGATAGGGCACAATTGGCGTTGCCTATGAGGCATAGGACTCTCTGTGCCCACTCCAGGATTTCGCTCTGGTCCAACTGGATTTGGTTGTCTTTAGCCTGCACCACCAAATCTAGAATCTTTGTTATCGTACCAGAAATATCTAATACTTTGTCCTGGCAGCCTCTCCAGGCCTTGTCTAGACCCTTCTTGCGGTCCTTGGAGAACTTCTTAAGAAAAGTAGTTATGTTGGGCTCAAGCTCTGGCATGTCCACCAGTTTGCCTAGTAAAGATGGGCGCGGGCATTCTGAACGGAAAGTGTTGCGCACTTCTTTCTTGAAGCCTTTGCGCATATTAGCTTGTACATAGTGCGCCACTTCCATACATGGAACTCATTCCATAGATCAAGGGTGGATAATTTGCCTGGGGTCAAAAAAAAGGTTTATGTTGGGTGGTAAATCTGGCTGTACGTGTCGCACTTTGCATTTACGCTTGGCGGCCAGTTAAGAGCCTCTTGGAATTGTCTCCTGGTCTAGGGAGAATCTGAAGAGGACATGGAGGGGTCCACCATGACGGTGTAGCTTCTAGTGTAACCAGATGGATCCAAATCTTCATTACTTCCATATTCATGGTCCCGTAGGGCTGACTGTGCCAATTGTGAGAGGACCTCGCCTGAGGACCCTCTAGAAGTACTGCGAGCAAAGCCCACCTCGTGCCAAGCCAAATCACATTCAGACGTGCCCCCATATCCTGCTCAAAGGGGACTTCTGCACATTCCAGATAGTCCTCCCCCACATATTCCTGATATGCCAATGCCACTTACGCTGAGAAACCAAAGGAGGTTCAAGGGGGAGAGTTAGCCCCAACCAGGTACTATCTTAGCTGTTTAAACCTAGATAAAAGTGTCCAAAAGGCCCCACAAATTGCCAGAGTTCTTGTGGAGGAAGGCACCTGTCTCTCATAGGGCAGAACTTTTATCAGCGTTCAATTCAAACCGTTGGGCTTTCACCAGGGACTATTAGTGTTCTGTGCCTCTTTTGTGCGGTCGCGCAGTGAGTCGATTGGTAATTAGCCCGATTTGGGCTACACCGCGCATGCGCTGGTCAGCCGCAACGCGAGAGGACAGGGGCTGTCCAGAGCATATGCCGTGTATCCCTCTTCCGCTCTACGGCAACAGCACAGCGGGTGGCGCTGCCCCGCATATCTTCCCGAATGACACAACCAGTCAAAATCGCATAGCAAACATCACGCATACCATGTACCATAAAGTAAAATTAGTCAAATGACTTAACTGCGGCTGCTGCAGCAGCAAACAAAGAGGAAGTGATAAGGTTGCATTGGTTTATATATACTGTATGTCCCGATGAATGGTGGAGACTGTACTACTGGGGCTCATGGGAAATATAGTTATTCATTTATTAAAATATTGATTGGCTGCTGTGTTATATGTCAGTAAAGGAAAGAGAAGCATAATCCGAAGTTTACGTGTCATGACATAGAATTAAGACATGAAACCTGGAGGTTATGGCCAAAATGCTCACACACCAATGTCTTACATATTCAATCAAAAAGTGGAAGAATATTTAGATACAGTTCTTACTACCTAAGAAACATTTATATTAGGTCTGAAAAATGCATGAATAAAGAAGAGGTAATTGTGTGAACATATGTGGGTTGAGGGCATCTCTAAAATTCTTCTTCTGTGGCACACTTTTTTTAATTTCGTAGGCAAGTGCAATGGCGTTAATGCGCCCCACAAAAATTATGTGATGTAGAGCCAACTACATGTACAGCATTTCATGATTTTTATTAATAGTGGCTTACAACGCAGTCATGATTTCTGAATTTCATGATAAGCACGAGTCCCGCGGCAATACTCGTTCAGTAACGCCAAATTCAAAAGGCTTCTAGAACGATAGAATTTTTATCATAAAACTCCTGAAGGTTGCAAGTGATGGGTGCGAAGGTCATGTTGTTTTATGATCTAGATGCCACTCGTGTTTATTTTGTTGCCTTAGAAGCCTGTTTTTGCACCAGTGCAGAGTAGACAGCCTGGGAGGGAGCATTTGCCCAGAGCAGCTGCAACTGTTGCAGTTGTATAAGTGACATCCAGCTAGCCAGCCAAAGGAATTCAAAAGCTAAGAGCTCCAGGAAACAAAAACAGCATCCCCCCAAAGAGGTCTACAGATACCTACGCATCACTGCGAACTGTCACACCTAACCACAAACGTCTCAAACAAATGGACAGAAACAATACAATACAGTAAGCAAGAGTGAGAAGTGTTTCACCAAACAAGGGGCTAACAGAGAGGCGCACTGTGAATTCGCCTCATGTTTAGCTTGCCTGAGCCACTGACACGCTTCAGGGTGACAATGGGAGGGTGGCTGGGAATTTACAACTGGGAGTCTGGGACCGCATGAGGAGGGGTGGGAGGGGCTAAAGACAGCACGACCAATGGGTGAAACAGGTGAATTGAAAGCGGGACGAGTGGCAGTGCTTGGAGCTACGAGCAGGTGAAACAAGCTGAGGTCAAAGAAAAAGTAGTGTACAACACTAAAATATATGGGGATTGTGAAATAATCAATTTAACTGGGGCAGTATCCAGGGTGTAACCAACTCAGCAAAAGGAGGGACAAATGCAAGATTCACAATTGAAAACAAAGGAATTTGGAAAAGCACATGAAGGAACCTATCATAAGCGATGGGCGTGCTGAATGTCCATACACCAGATACAGCATGTCTTGAGAGACAGCGCACGTGCTGCCTAGGCAAGACCTAAAAGACTGGGCTCTATAAGACTACAAGGCTTCACAATAAAGGCTATTAGAATGAAAACCATGAAGGTTTATTAAAAATGAAAGGTATCATACAAAGCAAGTAAATGGCAAAGTCAGTTATTTGTCATATAAAAGCATGATGCTCAGAATAAAATGCAAATCATGAAAATGCAGAAGAGTATAATTCAGCTCAGTGAATAAGTCATAAATGAAAGATCAGACCAACAGAGTGTCACATTCTAAAGATCAGGAGAAATAGAAGACAACACCCTTTAGGTTTGACCCTCTTTCATAGGGTTAAATAAAATAATGCTTACACATTTTGGTTTGAACGTGCAAAGGCTTAAAAATGCCACTGAATCATATTAGAGTAATACGGTTTAAAATCGCATTTATCAGCACTGTCCCACAAACGTTTGCAAAACAATTCCCATCACCAGTGCTTCTGTAACACCTTGTAGTTAGTACAAATTGTGCTACAATTCAAGGTTAAGTTCTTATGAGAATCCCAATGTGGCCCATGTTCGGTGACACCTTGACAAAGCATTCACTATGCTAACACAGCCTGAAATTAGGCTTGAGAATGAAGCATCATGTTGTACCTAAGTGAATGACGTTGTGTTTCAAAATATTCTTTACAAATTCACAGTCATGTGCTGAGTGCTGGTTGGGGTAAGTACAGGTGACAATTTCAGGAGGGAGAAATGTAATTACAGCCATTTGTGGGTCTAAAAAATGTGAGTCTCCCATCTGAATACTGTCTGTTGGGGTAGCAAGTTGGAAATATTATGTGGTATGGCTGGGGAGCTTTACCATCTAATATTAACACAATACCCAAAAGTGGACCTCGGATTTGCACTAGTAATCCTTAGCTCACTCCTGGTAGAGTGACAAAGAGTAGTGAGACTTACTTAGAGGAACATGTGTTAATCATTTCAGAGTACCAACATGGACAATAAGTAATTTACAAAATAGAGTATCAATACAAGGTAACTGGAGTAATCAATTTTTTAAATGTTCAGAAAATCAATAAGAGGAATGTTAAATGTCACAACCCCTCAGCTAAGGGTGGAACATTTCTCCTACCTAGGTTTGCTCCTAAATTCGAGCCTGAGCTGGAAACCTCTTTTATCTACAAATAGACAGGCACTCCAATGTACAATTTCTGGGCTTCAATTGTAAGATCCACAGTGACTCCTTAGGATCCGGCGATGCACAAAGGGGTCCACCTCCCGACGTCCCTAACTCTGAATAATGCAACACAGAGTATTAAGGCAATCAGGCGAGGGAAAGGAATTAGGGTAGGAACAGCCGGGATGAGAATACCTATAACAAAAGAACACAAGGTTAACACAAGGCCTATATACTTCTGCTACACTCATATGATCTCACTACCCCTGCCTATTACCTGGGGACCCGTTAGTTAATGCTGCAATATTCCAGTGTATCAACATAGAGATACTTCTCTCCAGTAAGATTGCTGCATACCTACAACAAGAAAGCAAAGATAAGTCAAATCCCCATCATTCATGCTAGCAGCCAAAACACGAACACCCTGACTCACACATACCCATAGCTATTCCTTTCTTGCTCAGAAAATAGACAAAACTAGAGAAATCCACTGATACATCCCCCATCAGCTTTTCAGTAGTCTAGAACAAAGATGCACAGAAAACAAAGTAATCCAAAAGAAGAGTCTCCCAGGATTGCGGAAAAGGTCACATGAACAACTGTCCCATAGGCATTCGGAGGACCAGAACCAAAGCACAGAATGAAGTTCCAGAGCAAACCCAGTACGAGAACTAATCTCCCCAATCCGTGTATGAGTTACACGAGCCCGAGTAATGAGGAGTCAGAATTCCATGGAAGCAACAGAGCAGAAAGCACAATCCTGGTTAGTCAAAAACCAACGTCCTTATTCCTGCAGAGGAGGGGAACAAGGAAAGCCGGGCAAGACAGCGCTTACGTCAGCGCCATCTCAATGCCCCAAAAGGAACCAAGATGCCAGGAGATCCACAAAGACGGCAGCGCTTACCTCAGCACGATGCCTTGGAACGGGCTCCCAGCACCAGAAGCGTTTTCAACAGCGTGGTCACGGGAACGAGATTCAGGTTCCCCGAACAGAGTCCAGATGCCAGGGTTTCCAGCAGCAGAGACGGCAGCGCTTACCTCAGCGCGATGTCTCGAAGCAGGCTTCCACAATAGCAGCGCTTACCTCAGCGCGGTCACTGGATTTAGCAAGGCAGCGCGGAGATGCCTCCCGAACCACCAGAGGCACTTGGAGACGATCCATCGCACAAGAACCAGGAAGCCGTGAATCCTCACGGCAAATCCGAATGGCCAAAATTACGCGCGCTGCCGACTCGCGTTGCCGGATGATGACGAGAAGGCCCTGCCAATCCAACAGCGGGGTGTCTGGGAGTTGTAGTTCTTTCTCCCCACATACTGGTAGGTGTCTAGGCTCAGCGCCTGACATCAATATTTTAAAAGGCGCATTGGGTATAAGTGCCTCAAATTATTGCTTGATGTCCATAAGGTCAAATGTGTTCCGATGGCCACCTTCGGCAGCAAAATTTGTGGGTATGCCAATACTGACTGTATTCAGGGGATAGAGAACAAATTCTTGAGATATTTCTTAGCTATTGGTCAAGCAATCCCTACCAAAATTGCACACGAAGAGTTAGGTATATCATTTATTGCTGATTTCATTCAGGTCCACCCTCTTTTAATGTGGTGTTCGCTATGGTATAAAGAGCATTTACATTTTAATAGGATTAAACTCAAAGGTTGTTTGCTCTTAGACAATGTGGCTCCTATACTATCATAACAATACCTAAAAAGGAATTAGGTAGTCCAGGCCTATACTCTGACCCTGAAGGAATAACAAACAAGCATTTGCAATGCAATAGGTCTCGCATTTGCAAGAGTTTAAGCTATTGGCATTGTAAATGACAATGCCTTTTATTTATCTGTTTTGATAATTAACACATAAATAAAAGGCATTGTCATTTACAATGCCAATAGCTCAAGCTCTTGTAAATACGAGATCTATTTCACTTCAAAGAAGCGGCCGTCATTGTCACAGGCTGCTTGGAAAGTAAAAGCGCGCATGGCGCTTAATGTTGCAGGAAAGCATGTTGTGCCTGCAGTAGGAGAAACTCATTAAAGATAATAGTGCTTACAGACTAAATAAGATATATTGTGTAACAGCAGAAGTAAAAGTGCCAGTCCTCATGGGAGGTTATAAATAAAGACAAGGCGGTACTAAGGAGGGACAAACAAGCCTATTAACGAATCAACAGCCAGCATTTACAAAGGACAATGACACAAGCCAAAGAGAAATATGGGCTTCAATTGGAATTCCATAGAGCATATTATCAAGCCCATTATCGCCTGGCTTGTTAATATGCCCATAATTATTTAATACTGACAAAATGGTTCTGCATTACATATATTTAGAGGTATGAGAAATTTGCGTAATGTGCTTTCATGTTATCATGCAAAATTCAGGCAATATTGCATACAATTATGTATAATAAAGCAAAATTCGCAATTATGCAAATTTTTTTGTTTAGCACAGAATGCATCCTCACATCATTTTTTGCAGCAAGGACGCATTCATCAAAAGCCCTGCAAAAAATATCAACTCGCATTCTGGTGTTCACGTGGATTTGCGGTCATTTTTTACAGTGAATGCCGCTTAATTATACAAAGGGGAATAATGGCATAATTTCAGGAATTTGACGCAGAAGAGAAGCAGAAACCCACCTCCCCAAAAATTTGGGAATTTAGCATAACAAATGTAATGCGAAAATCTCAAATTACGCAACATACACATGCATAATTTCAAATTGGCCCAGGACAACATATATTATGCAATGACATTGTGCACAAAAAATTCAGGAAAAGGTAGAATTGCCCATAAATGTTCTGACTATTTTTTACCAGCGTGGCTTGTTTAGAGTGAAAAATATCTCGCAATGCACTGAACATCATCTCACAATAAAGCATAAATTTCCTTCTGGATAAGCTACAAGGGAAACCTTCAGAGCCTTTGGGATGGTTGAAAATGATGAACATCGCACAACTTTGCTGATGGGCACACAAGCGTCACAGACCCATCCTGTGTTCCCTATCAACCTATCACACATCTACAACACAAAAGCAACTTCTTACAGAGGGAAAGGTCTCTTACAGGGAAGTGAAGCAGAAGATTGAAAGACTAGGCCACAAGTAACAAATGGAAGTTGGACACCAAAGGAAAGGCTGAGGTTTTGTACCAGGTCTTGGGGTAGACTCAAAGGTACTAATGGTGTTTTATGGATGAGAAAGGTAGACTGACAACTCACAAGTCCAGAGTGGAACACACAACTCCGCACGCGCATCAAGAAGCGCCCCAATCTTTGGGATAGTTAGGCAAAACAACTGTGACAAAGCAGTTTATGCGAAAGTTAACAGAGTTATTCCAGCAGGTGCTAAACGGTGGCGTGCAGAAGCAAGCAATAGCAAAACCATTAGCTCTGGGTTTAAAGTGCTAAGGTATTTAAAGATAGGCATGCACAAGTATTCATTTGTGCATGCGTTAGCAGCGAGCAGATGATGGAGGCAGAGAGATGTAAAATACTTCTTGATAAATTGCAAAGCATACAGTCCGCTGGAGGCGGAAGCATACATTCAAACTGCCAATATCATCAGAGGGGAGAGAATACTTCTCTGGTGCGGCGGAGCGAAAAAATACATAGTTTGAAAGGGGTGGAGCCAAAGCCCACTCTAAGCGTATTAGAAACAAAAGGTCTATTTAGAGCGGTGCACTGTCAAATCCAGGCCTAAAAATAGCCTTTCAAGGAAAAAAAACATAGGGAAATTGTGGTAGGAGATGATGTAGGTTGCCAAACCGATACCAAATATAACTCTTGAAACTGACTAATCATGCACATCGATACTACCCAAAAGAGTTTAATTAACCTGGATATTAGGAGACCTACATCCCAAAATGGAAACTGTGTCGACAAAGGTTGGTGTGAAGTCATCTTTCGCATTGCGCTGGAATGGAACGACTGCTTGAAAATCAGAGAGAACTTAGGATAATAGGAAACGTGCAAACCAGGAGTAGGTGCAACTTCACCCAAAGCTGCACTGTGGAACGGTGCAAAGCGAATCACGCAATAAGAAGTTGGTGAATCAGGATTTGAAGGTCTAAAGTCCATACTGGGGCGTCCATTTTTAGGTCTTGCCTACGACGGCGCTCGCAGCCCAGACCAGCCGGATGGCTGGGCACAATTGGACAGACAAGGTAGCAAGTTTGAGCCTAACAGCAGTGGGGAAGGTACTTCCCTCGTGGTTAGAGGAAAACCCAACACAGAGAACTCTATTTACCTCCCAAATTGACATGTATGATTTATGGTTTATCAAGGACGTATGACAAGCTGATTTATGACGGGCTCCGTCAGAATGATTTCTAACCCCCTCATCTCAAGGGGGAGGAAGTGCTATGCATACATGCTAAATAGAATTGAGGCCTATAATTCCAACAGAACACATCGCTCATGTTTTTATGATGTAAGAAGGGGGTTAAAGTGGGCCAAGTGCAAGAATGAATACAAACAAATAACAGCGCTTGCTGTGAAGAACCAGTTTTGCTTTGCTGTTTTTTAGTAATGTTTCATAATAATGATTGCAACTTTAAACATTATTTTCCACCGTTTAATCACACTATTTTCCAGATGGTTGATTGCATTTCTTCTGATTTTATTATCAAGCTTTATCAGCTGACACGTGTTTCACTGACGTGCCAACACGCATCCATACTGTCGGCTTTATCAAAGTTTGCTCCCTTATTTTGTTCCCTGTCCAATAACTTAAATAAAAAGCCAATCACAGGGCGTGGTAACCCTAAAGCTGGCCAATGTTCAAGATGGTCTTGTGAACTGAGATTGACAGTACCCACAGACCGGAACTCCGGAAGACAAAATCACGCGATAGCCAGCTTAGGAGAGGCTTCAGCCGGCAATGTGTTTCTACGAATGTCGAACAAGCCTTGATGAAGGCGACAGATTAGACGGTCGTAGCAACGCGAGCAAAACACGCGTCGGCTGCCAAGGTTGATAACATCAGAATTGGACTCCACTATTTAGAAAACCGTTTCATTAAACAGCAATGGGTGAATAAGGTTGAAAACTGAACACTGGCAATGCAACGAAACTGGCCTTTCACAGCAAGCATTTTAACAAAGGAGAAACAAAGCAAGTTAGACGAGAAGGGAGGGGGGAATGCCAGCATCAGAGGAGCCCGCGAAAGTGAAAGTGATCGTGATTACGATCGCTACGGAGGAAAGACACATGGCGCTGCGCGCGTGCACGTTCACGTGCACTGTAGCTTTAGGCCACGGCAGCACTTTGAAAAGCCCAGATATAACATGTCTCTTCGAGCCTTTGGCTCGCGAGACCTAAAAAGGATCTTGCATGGGTTAAACAGACTTTTTCCCAAAGGGTGGCTACTGAAAGGGAGAATTCTGCTTTGAAAATACAGACCGTTCGGAAGTACACCCTGGTTAAATCTGGTGGATTAGAGCCCTATCTTCTCTTGAATATGTCTAATAGGCAGAAACGTCTTCTAACATTTTTAAGGCTTGATATCTTTCACCAGCTTTTGTTTCCGAAGAGGGCCTGGTATAAATTGCCCAATCTGCATGTTTGTAGTTGCAATAATATTTTGATCTGTGATTCCTTGCATATTGTACTTGTGTGTCCAATGTTTTCCTACCTACATTACAAGTATATCAAGCCTCTGTTGGGCCCGGCATATTTAGGGCAAATCAGTCCGGCGAATCTTTATTTACAGCTGCTAGCAATACCAAAAGTATTATTTTTTAAAATTTATTTTCTTTCTGATGTCCTCTCAATGACCTATAGAGTCTGCAATGCAGGAATTCCGTTATCATTGGGATAATACGAGTCCTTTTAGCTCTATTTATTTGAACTGTTTTTAAACTTTCCAGATAATTTTTTAAGTTATGTCATTTTATCTGAGGTTTTATTATGTATTTTTGCTGCTGTTGTATACTTTTATGATTTTACTATAAAATCGAATAAAGTTTAACCCCTTCTGTGCCACGCCCTTTCCCCCTCCTGTGCCGGGCCTTTTATTAGTGGGTGGGGTTCATGACGAGATAGTCTCGTCATGGGCACAGCGCGACCGTGCTCCATGACGAGACTATCTCGTCATGGGCACTGAAGAGGTTAATGAAATGAATTGAACAGTACTTTGCAGAACTGTCAAACTTTACGGTTGTGGTCAATGGGGAAAATCTTCGCTGACACTCGGTCCCATGTTGGGTGAGTTTAATGTAACCCACTTGTAGTTAA
The DNA here is from genome assembly GCF_964204655.1 of Triturus cristatus. NCBI lineage: Eukaryota > Metazoa > Chordata > Amphibia > Caudata > Salamandridae > Triturus > Triturus cristatus. The sequence goes on from NC_140583.1 coordinate 971,481,175, forward strand.
GGTCCTGCGGGTCCCTAGACCAAGCTTCGACAGTCAGAACAATTTTACCTTGCACAGGGAGTCCAGGTGCAGAGGTGACTTGGCTGTCCTTGGTGCTGAACGGGGAGCCGTGGGCGATGTCAAAACACACTTGTGACACTTGGTCACTTACAGGTTGCATTCAGAGGAGCCCCTTGGAGGTTAAGCTTGGAGGAGAGCCAGGACCAAGAGTCACCAGGCAGAACAGCTCTACCTAGCTCAGGCATCTCATGAAGCAAGTCACTTTCCAGAAGTCCCATCAACTCAATGAGGTTCAGGACTACGCTTCCCAGAATGCACCTGGCTGGTTACTTTTGGGCTGGTCCTTGACTGAGCTTGTCGAACAGTCCTTTTTGGTACCTGAAGTGCAGTTTGTGCCTGCCAACTGCAGGGGACTAGTACCTCTAGCCCTAGGGAGTTCTGGTAAAGTCTTCTAGTTGCAGAGGAGTTCACCTTCCTTTTGGAACCAGTCTCTGTTCCGTGACGAGTCATAATGCAGTGGGTGCTGGGGTGCCACCACAGATGCAGCACTTAGCGCTTTCTCTTCATGGAGTCCTACCTTGTGCAGATACAGGTCTCTTCTTTGTCCTTTTCCTTCAGAGCAGATCTAGGTTCTGCTGTCAAGGTTGCCCCTTAAATCCTGGATTTAGCAGATGATTAGGGATGTGAGTGTCAGTAGCCAATGGGCTGCTGAACCTGAGGCTAATCTGCTCCTGAATTGATCACATCCGGGGGGGTGTCTATCACCGAATTACCCAGAACCCACTATTCTTGGGACTTTTCCAGATGGCACAAGCCATCTTCGGCTGTACGGACCAGCTGGCCCATCCTAGATGTGTGGCTAGCCTTTGTGGGTTGCATGCCTCTTGAATGCCTAATTTCCCGCCTGCTCGCAAAAATGAGTGCCTGGGAGCAAGAGGGCTATTTGTCTTCACTGGGAGACATGTCACTTACATATCAGAGGCGTTGTGGCATTTGAGGCGCAACGCCCTGATGTTTCACTCACTAGCCATCTTGGGAGGGCAGAGATGTGACCCCCTTCCTACCCCAGGCCTTTGTCTTCATCCTCTGGGAGTGATAGCAGGAGGACAGACTTCTGTCTTGATGGCAACTGGGGTGGATAGACCTAAGGAAACTTGGGGGCAACCTCTAAGGATGCCACTCGGGTAAATGCCAGCTCACCCTGGACACCATGATTGTGTCAGGGGTGAAAAAGCACAGTGTTGATACCAAACACGACAGTCAATGGTAACTTCCTCGATGTCGCCCGGTAGCCAGTCCATGTTATCTTATGGATCAGTGGTCACAGTTGTAACAGCATAGATATCGATTGTTCTTTACAAAACATACATACTAGATTTGACACTGAAATCATAACATGCACCTTACACACGCTTATGAAAAACATCACAGAAACAGAGAAAACATTTAGTTATCAGCACTGTAAAAACGTGCTTGATTAGCTAGAAACAGTATAATTGCGACAATATCTCAGCAGGAATTATTGGATTATTTACGATTGTATGTACAAGACATTACAAACCACACAGAAAGAACAAGAGGCTACAAATAATTTGATTAATGCGCCCATAGGCGTCATATATTTGGAGAAGGTTAATGAAAATATAAACAATTTGTGACAGCACTATTTGGTCAAAATACCAAAACAACCCTAAAGGAGAAAGTGTACAATGTGCTCGTGACAGTGGAGTGACGGCGCAAGTGACAACGTGAAGAAAACCATAGCAAGAGGCGCAAGGCAATATATACAGAATATGTACAGGATAAAAGGTTCAAAAAACAAATTCTTCAGTTATTCATTTGATAGTTTTCAAAATTATTAGAGAACCAAAAGATCAAGGGGCGCCAGAAAGAGTTAAAGCTGATGGGCAGAGGTCGACGACGTTTCGATCCTATTTAATTAGGATCATCCTCAGGACCAGGGTCGCATAATTCAGGAAGTGCTGAGGCCCAGGAAAAAGGGGCTCTGTCGTAGAGGGTTCCGTATGGACAGGTGAGCAGATCACATAAGGTCCGGGTAAAACTTCAATAGTAACTCGAGTGAGTTTTCACATCTCGCTAGCAGGAGCGGAGCTGGGGAACCAGGGAGGGGGCTCAGAGGAACGCTTCAGTGATTTTGATTGAGCAGGTCAAAGGAACAGGGGTCCAATTATTCCAGGAGAAGGTACACCAAGCCGCCACGAACGTGTGCGGTCCTCGAACGATGCCTGATTAGCTAGAAACAGTAGCATTAATCAAATAATAATAACAAGATATCATGAAGACTAATGAGAAGTTTAGTATTCTTATTATTTCAATTGCAGAGTGTTTTCACAATCTCAACATCTGATTTATTTTATTATGATATAATAATTAATAATACGTTGAATTACTAAAATAAGCTGACACTAATGCATTGAAATCCCTTACTTAGGTTGCATTATTTCATGGCCTAGTGAAATGAACTTTGACATTTTCTTTCAAATGTTGCTTTAACTGTTCCTGCCTAATATAACAATTCGACTATGAATGGAGCCTTATTCCATGTGTGTGTGAAGTGGTAGGAACCGATCTTGGACAGTACCCATGAAGGAGTTACAAATACATTTTTCTTTTTGTAACTAATCTATGAGGTTGGCAAAGACTGTGCTTTCTCGTGACTATTATGGGACACAATGCTGGAGTAGCAAATTGTACCTGACTAATGGAAGATTACCGCACAATGGACAGAGCACTGTGGTCCAATCGCCGATGTCATAATTGCATCATTTATACTATAAAGACAAACTCCCAAAAGGAAGGGCTAACTGTGTTTTGAACATCCTAAAGTCTCACCCCTCATTACGACAGAAAAAGATTAATCAGAGGACCAATACCTCTGGGGGAATGGAATCAATTTGCAATCAGTAGAGAAAAGCTAGTCTTCTTATGGTCCCAGTGCAGAGGTCGAAGTAAGTAAAGTGAGAAAAAAGGCTTCAGCTGCATCAAAACATTGGTAGCAGAGCTGAGGTTAGGTCTAGTGAAGTGAAGGTTTAGGGTGCCAAAATAGATATCCCTGTCCAAGTTCAAAAATTTCAAGAGTTCATGGTTCGGCAAAAGGAATGATGGAGCACTAACGGAATCTCGACGATGAGTAGCAGCAAAGGAGTTTGAGTATTAATAGGGATGTGCGTTGCAATTGCTTTGGCTTAAATATTGCAGTTTTTTTAATGGATATGTATTATTGAGCGGAGTGAAAAATGGTTAAAGTTCATATGGTTAAAATCCATGTATGATTGTGGTGCTTGATGCAAAGTAGCTGAAGTTGTAAATGGGTCTGTCGTGGACTAAGATCTTAAGATATTTGCCTACGTGGTAGCCTCAGTGCAGAAGACACTGAGTAAGTTGTCTGCTATTTGTAGTGTTTATTGTGAGATGTCGTTGATAACATCTTATGGTAAAGGGTTTGCTAGTGTGTATTAGTGGTAAACGGTTGGGTTGGTTGATCTCAGGTGCACAGGGAATAACTGTATCAATTAGGGTAAAATCCCACTGGTCGAGATTTAATTTGAACTGAATGATTATAGGAAATGTTAGTTACCTTGTGTGAGTTAATTTCCTTTAGTGGAGCAGACAGGTTTTAATGCTGCTTGCATTGTATTGTTTATTTGCTTAGAAAACAAACACGCCAAATGAAAATTGAAAGGAGTGTGAGCTGCTGCGAGGAGTGATATTGATGTCACCATGTGTCGCAATGTGATTGGTCGGTTGGTTTAAAGTTGTGCTGAGATTGGTTAACAACGTCCCAAAAGGTCACACTATCATTGGTTGAGATTGCTGAACTGGAGAACTATCGGAGAAATGTATTCCTGTATTTTACAGAAGTTCATTTGTGAAATATGAAATTATAAATATGAAATCGTTCAAAGCTTTCCCAAAATAAACCAAGGGGGAAGAGTCAATACCTGCTAGAGTAGGAGTAGAGTCACCACCGGCGGGCACGCTAGGATACATTATACTGATTGACAAAGGATTGCATCCAGGTCTTTGGCTTGAAGTTTGACACTAGCTTGCAGTTTCCTCATTATGGGACATTTAATTTGAGAATCACTGAAAAACTAAGGAGAAATTATACAAAATGAGACTAACTCTTAGAGTTACCCAATTAGAGTAATTGAATACTTGGTAACACGTAGCACATCAGAAAGAGAAAGAAAAATACGAAGGGAAATATAGAAGAACACTAGGGGGCATATGTATCAAGCTAATTTTTACTCGCAAACGCTGCGAATCGCAAAATACAGCGTTTGCGATTAAAAATTCGCAAAACGGGATGTATTAGGCAAAATCCCATCGCAAAATTAAGGAATTGCTAATTTAGCGATTTCTTAATTTTGCGTAAGCATTTAAGAAATCGCAAATTGCGATTTCTTAAATGATATGTAAAAAGCACCCAAGTTGTGCGAATTATCCTTAAGAAATCGCAAATTACCACCAACTTCCAGTTGGTGGTAATTTGCGATTTCCTTTCAAAATGCACTATTTTTAATTTTGCAAAGTGCCACGTGACGCTCATACATGCCCTTAGGGCATGTATGTGCGCCATATGCACACACATGCTCATTTCAGGGGTGCATCAGGGTGTCATCATGACACCCTTGCACCTTTGAAATTATTCTCAAATAGCGATTAGCAAATTGCGAATTCGCTATTTGAGAATTACTTCCCATTCATTCCTATGGGTCTCCTGGCCCATAGAAATGAATGGCCAGGTATTCCTTAATTGCGATTTTGCAATTTGCTAATCGCAATTAAGGAATTTTAAGAAATCGCAAAAAGTTTGCGATTTTCTAAATACATCCCGTTTTGCAATTCTCAAATAGCGATTCTTTAAAAATCGCTATTTGAGAATCGCAAATGGTGATGTTGATACATATGCCCCTAGGTCATTATGCAGAAGCTAGATGGGATGCACAACAGAAAGCATGGAGAACAGATGTTATACAGGGAATGAGACTGTATCCAATGCTGCCAGTTGAAGGTGATGTTAGGGGAAAAAGAAAAGAGGAAACACAGAGAGACAGAAAAGATCTTGGAAAGGAAGGAGAAAAGAGTGACATAGATGACTTGTGAATGATTTGTTAGTGAATCGTCCGCCATCATATAATGAATCCCAGAATGCGAATGTGTAAAGTAGTACTCCAGCTGAATTCCCAAATGCTCCTGAAATTCTGATATACCAAAAGAGGCAACACTTGTTACTCCTGTAATAGGGAGAAATAGCAGCTCCAGTGAATCTGATTGAATCAAATACTCCAGATTCGTTGACTGTTCCTGTTACTATTGGGCTTGTGGGACCTCTTTACAAATTTGGGTTGCAGGTAAATACTGTTCATAATCTAACCGTACCTGCTGGAATAAATGCTGTACATAGTTATCCAATAGAATTGACAATGACATATGTGCTTCAGGCACCTGTGGTCCTGATTCTAAGTACTACTACAGGTACTAAGTGTATAAGTTCTATTCTAAATCATACACAATCTGACTCAACAAATGGAATTATTCAGAGGTTTCCACCTTTCCCTTACCATGGAATAAGTGGACCTCCTGAGATTAGTCATCTTCATGAAATTATTTTACCCATGGGAAGTACTGCTCCTGATACATGTGCATTAAATGTGCAACCTGGATCTACTAAAAAAGTGACCAATGGAGATATGAGTCTAAATACTACTAGAGAACAATCAGGATTGACTCCTAAAGAATTTGATGAGTGGCTGAAAGTATATGGTACTCCAAAGAATAGAGTGCAGAAAATGTTTCAGTTTCTGCTCCAGTTCCAAATTCGACTCCTGCTTTAATGTCACCTCCAGTATAATTCCAAGGAAGGAAAATGTATTAGGTGTAAGTAGGCTAAAAGTCGAATTAGAAGAAATAGTTTAGGTCTTATTTCTTTTTTTTTTTAAATCGTTTTATTGAACAAAAGCTCATCATACAATGTAGGACAGAGAAGAACACAGTAGTCGATAAAATATAGTATTTCACTGAATTAGGCACACAATGCAAGTAACAGGCACTGAACTTAAAACAGCTCCGGTGCTTTAAAGGCCTTATGATATACAGGGTTAGACAATATCCATAATCCAATAACTCTCACAGCTTAAGTTCTATTCCCTCAGTCTGTCACCATATCAGTGCTTCAGAACTCTCACCAAGCTCCCCATACCTTTTCCCACTTTCTGGGGCAACCCCATCTCAAAAGAGCTTCTCTTGTGCCCTCCAATCAAGGTCAACCTCCCATTCTGCAACACTCGTGGGAAGACTTGCTCCCCATCTTCTTGCGAAATTATGTTTTGCCACTCTGGCTACCATCATCAACCACAGCTTTTGATAACGAGGCCAACCCGCCTCCCCCTGCACCATAAGAAGGGCCAAATTGGCTTCATGAGGCACCTAAGGGACACAACCCGGGACACTACCCCATGTCACCCCTCACCAGAATCCCTGGATCACTGGGCACTCCCACAAGATATGGAAGAAGGTGCCCTCTTGGAAGCAGCCCCTAAAGCATTGCAACGTGTCAGCTGTCCCAATCCTATGTAAAAGAGTACGTGAGTAGTATGACCTATGCAGGATTTTAAGTTGGACTAGTCTAAACCGGGCTCGCATAGCTATTTCCTGGGGACACTGGAGAGCCTCAGCGCAGTTGTCGTCATCAATTTCAACAAGGTCTTTCATCCAAGCATTTTGTACGGCTCCCAGCAGGTCTGAGGAGTTATTGATCAATTTCTGGGAAATAGTGGAAACCACTTTATCAGATATGGGTTCAGTGAGCAAGCAGTCAGCCAAGGGCGATGCATCAGGCAGCGTATGACCCAACTGAAGATAGCGAAAATGTTCGGTTTCCGCCAAATCATACTCCTGACAGACGACCTCAAACCTGATCAGAGATCTATCTCTCCACACGTCACCCAAATGTTCTATGCCTATTGTCGCCAATCGAGAGAAGCCTGTTAGAGTGCCAACTTTGCAGAGCAGGTCACTGTGCCACAGAGGGGTCAACACTGTAAGCTTGTCTTTCCAACCCAAATATCCATTAGCCTTCCTCCATACCCTGGCAACTATGCCCGTTTGTGATGCCAATTTTTTTTCTCCAATTTCCAACAGTAGAGGGCTGCCACATGATCACCATCTCTCATTGCATCTCTATCAACACGGTAGGCTGGTTTCCCTCTGTCTGAGAAAACCCATTCATTGACCACTGATAGCTGCGAGGTCCAGCGATATTTCGTAACATCGGATTGCAGGCCTCCTCAAATTAGAGGCCCTCTTTGTCATTTACCTAGGGCAATGCATAGTGTTCCTCAATTCCAAAGGAGTAAACGGAGTTCCTATTCAACTTTATCAAAGAACTTCATTGGAATCGGATAGGGTGTGGTCTGGAGCAAATATCGTAGTTGTGGGAGGGTCACCATTTTATAGAGGGCAGCCCTACCTATTAAAGATAATGGCAGGGTACACCAGTGTGGCACATCAGCATTGAGCTCTCCAGTTGTGGTAGGTGGTTTCTCTGTATGAACGATCATTGGTCACAGGTCACGTAGATTCCCAGGTACCGGAAGCCCTCCGTCACAACTGGTGCAATGCATTTGGTTAAGAGCTGCGGCAGGGCTCCTGACAAATGAAAGACCATGAATTTAGTCCAGCTGATTTGGTATCCAGAGTATCTACCAAAGAGATCAAAGATATTTAAGATCCTGTTGATGGAAAAATACGGTCTTGTAACATATAGTATGACATCATCGGCATATAGGGAGACATGATCCTCCCAACCTCTGTCTTTTCTAATTCCCCATATTAATGTGTCCTGGCAAATCCAGGTCACCAGTGGCTCAAGTGCCAAGGCGAAGATCAGGGATGAGAGGGGGCATCCCTGCCGGGTACCTTTCTGTAGTGCAAAGACACAAGATGTTGTCCAATTAGCTCGTGCCCGGACGACGGGGCTTGATATAGCAGTCTTACCTATTTCACAGAATTTCAATCCAAAACCCATTCTGGTTTAGGTAGCAAAGATATATGGCCATTCTATACTATCAAATGCTGTTCTGGCATCCAAAGCTATGCATACGGACTGTTCCGCACGAGGCATACCAGACATGTGTAGTACACCATAGAGACGCCTCAGATTGATGCGGGTGCTCCTGTGTGGGATGAAGCCAAACTGATCCACATGTATAATGGTAGTGATGAATTTACTGAGTCACGTCACCAGGGTATTTGCCAGAACTTTTCCAATTATCCATATTCCGGTGTTTAGTACCCACCACCCTGCCCCTCCCCCGCCCGCCTTTCCGCCCCACGGAACTCCCTCTACGGACCGCGGCTGCCTCAGTGGTCTGCGTCTGCTCTCACATTAGGGAGAGACCGCCAGCATGTCAGCTATGCCCGAATCGCCGAGCTCTCCGATTCAGGAAAATCTGAGTCTATCATGATTAGATACCTACCAGGAGGAGCAGCTATTGTTCTCTGCAAAGATATTACTCGACAAACTAAATTGACACATGAGAGATTGATTGAATTGGCTCAGAAATATGAAATTGGCCTTCAGAAACCCAACATTTTGCAAAGAATTTATAGATTACACTTCAAAGACCAAGACTTTACAAACATGAGACCAGCTGGAAAGAAATTTCAGATTAAGGAATTAATGACACTGATTAAGAAATTAAACAAGAGAAAGGAGTGGGAAGGAAGATTTTCGAAAAAGAGGGAAGTAAATAAAGTCAAGGTGAAGACACCTTCAATGGTGATTGATAGAGGAAGTGGAGAGATACAGATGCTTCCTATGAGATAGGTGCTAGCTGGAGGTTATGTACATGTGCCTTGGACAAGACCTAATATTTTGTAATTTACAAACAAATTTCCAAAATTGAAAGAAAATCCAGTGAAATGACACAGAGAGATGGAAAGATTTGTGAACATTTCAAAGGTTTTGTGGATTGACTTGAATACCATGTTTGACATTGTGGTTCCTGGATATTTATGGGCTGAATGCAAATTTTCTGTGAATTGGCCTGAAGCAGAACCAGAAAGAGTTCCTAGAACAGGCTCACCATCTCTAGTGGTATTAAAGAAATACCAACAGGTGATAAATCACTTGAAAACTAACGTTTCTCCTAAAGAAATTGATTGGTAGCAAATAGACAGAACAATCCAAGAACTTAAAGAATCAGTTCATGCCTATTATGAGAGATTGGTACAGGCTTTCCATCAATACAGTGGAATGGTAATGTGACTACCAGAGATATGGGACGTTTTGTTGAATAATTTGGGACCTGAGATTGCATCTATGATTCGCCAGCAATTAATCTATTGGCAAAATAAGCCGCATGAAGAGATTTTATGTTATGCTGAGCACTGCGGAGATGAGACTGACATGAAACATAAGAAACTGAAGGAAAGTTTAATGGTTACTCAAATGAGAGCGATACAGAAAGGTCAGAATCAGCAAGGTTTTGAAAATGTAGATATAGTACAGGGTGGACATAATTATGCTCCAATGATGCCGGGTGTTGATGGTTTCCAGCAGCAGAATTTTCAGTCTCAAGGCAGAGGTCATGGTGTTCCAGTAGATCGTGGAACGGGTGTCGATGTGTCAGCTTTGAAGAAAACAAATCCATGTCACGTGTGGAAAATTTGGGCATTGGAAATGAGAGTGTAGATTTAATCAAGTAAATCAGGTACAGAATGAAGGAAATGCATAATTTCAGGGATTTAACATGGCTCAGACACAGCAGACTCAAAGACAGAGAACTCAAAATCCTAATGCTTCCCAATCAATGCAGATACCACAAGCTCCGATGCCTCAGCAGAATGTTCAGGTACTAAGATACAATACAAATCAGAATCAGTAAATGAATAGAAAATCTTTCCAAAATCAGAATACATCACAACAGAACTTAATTCAGACAGATGATTTTGATCCAGACCAATTGACATGATGGTACCTGAGTGGGGAGGAGGACTATGTGCTTGGTGCAGCCTTATAGGTAGACCAAAGAGGTCCCCATGTGGATGGAGAAATAAATGGAAATCATGTCTCATTTCTTGTCAACACTGATGCTACCCGCCCTATTGTGAGAACAACAGAGGTTTCCAACCTACCCCTCTTGGAAGAAAATATCCAAGTTGTAGGAGTTCAGAATAAAAAGTTGGCTACCCCAATTTCTGAAGCAGTTCAGTTAAAATAGGCTTTTTGAGGATCAACATCGATTTGTGGTATGTGATACAAGTCCAGTGAATATGCTTTGGTGCGATCTGCTATTAAACTAAATTGTTCCATCTATTGCACACCAGCAGGAATTGAATTTCATATAATTGATGGAGATGTTGTTTTCAAATTATCCCAACAAAAATCTGAAATGGGAATGTTCCCTCTCCTGACAAGAGACAATCTACCAACTTAGCTGAGAGACACTGTGTTAAACTAAAGTCTGGGACTTTATATGTAAAGATATGGGACTAATCTAAGGTGTTGGACCAGTCCAAATCACTATAAAGCCAAATTCAGAATTTCTGAGAATCCCACAATACAATTTGACTCCAGATACTATTGCCGGAATTATTCCTGTGATCGACTCAATGACTAAGCAAGGATCTTGAAAGAGATAATAGAAGTCGAATGGTAAATATCGTATTGTGCAGGATTTAATGAGAATAAACACTATTTTTATCCCTTTGTGCTGCCGAATCCAGCTGTGATACTATGTAAACTTCCTTGTGAAGTCGAATGGATTTCGGTCATTTATCTTTGTCAAGCCTTCTTCTCTATTCCTCTTCATGAGATAGGCAGTTTCTTTTTCCTTTCTTTTTCGGCAATCATCTTATGGCATGGTGCAGAGTCCCACAAGGTTATACTGAAAGTCCCTTGATTTTCAACCAGATCCTTAAAACTAATCTTGAGTCTTTGGTAATGCCAAAATATTCAGTGTTAGGACAGTATATTGACAACCTATTGGTGGGGTCGATTGCAAAGGAGGTTTGTAGAATTTACACTATTGTACTTCTGAACCATCTTGCAGAGACTGGACATCAAGTATCCCCAACAAAGATGCAGTTTTGCCAGACTGAAGTCCTGTACTTAGGACACCATGTTGAGAAAGTAGCAAGGAAAGTATCACAGGAAAGAATCACACCGATTCTTAACATGAACCCACCAAATACCCCAAAAGAAGTCAGCATGTCCTTAGGAATGGTGGGCTATTGTCGTCAGTGGAGTCTGAAATGTTCTTTGACCATGAAACCTCTTCAGAAGTTCACACACAAAAGACCTGTCTGATCTGATACCTTTGGATGACAGTTGTATGACTTCCTTCACTGAGCTGCCAGAATGCCTTTGCTGGGCACCAGCTCTAGGAATTCCTGATTGCAACAAGTGCTTTGGTGTATTCTGCAGTGAGAGAGAAGGCAGTGCTCTTTCAGTGGTGATATAAGTGAATGGAAGTAGTCGCAGGCCCATAGCAATTTTTCAGCAACTCTTGATCCATTACCAGGATGTTTGAACTCAATTGCATCTGCTTGCAAGGGTCTTGAGAAGTGTGAAATTATAGAAATGGGACATACATTAACTGTATTTGTACCCCATTCAGTGGAGATACTGTTAACTCGTACTCAAACACAGTATCTGACGAACAGTCATCTTACAAAATAGGAGCAAATAATTTTGAACACAGAGAATGTGACTTAGAAGATGCCTGGTTTTGAATCCATCCACTCTGTTGCCTCTGCCTGGAAATGAATTTGTGACTGATGAAGCTGAACATGATTGATTGGATGTAACAGAATTATGTACCAAGGCCCGACCTGATATCCAGGATGAACCATTGCCTAAATCTGATCATCATGTGTTGTTTGTTGATGGTTCCTGTTGGAGACACAGCAAAGGAAATTTGAGAGCTGCTTATGCTGTTTGTACGGTTGCAGGTGTTGTGGAAGCATTATGGTTGCGAGGAGTGTACTCTTCGCAGGTGGCAGAACTGATAGCACTCACTCAAGCCTGCAGCGTATTCAAACAGCTTAGAGTTACAATAGTCACAGATAGTCAGTACGACTTTGGAGTTGTGCATGACTTTGGGCAATTGTAGTCACAACGTGGGTTCATGACTTCTTCCGGATTGTCAATACAAAACAGCGAAAGTGTAAGGAACCTATTGCACTCCCTACAATTGCCTGCCCAAATGCTGTAGTCAAATGTGTAGCACATAGACAAGACACTGACTATGTGACCATTGGCAATAAATATGCTGATGAGATTGCAAAGTATGGTGCATTAAATGCGCATTCTTTTAATGAAGACTTTCGGAACGAAACATCAGACGTCACAAATCATAATATGTTGTTAAAAGCATTAGATACTGGGGATGAGGTCAGGAAATTACAAGAGGAAGTGACAGAAGTAGAAAAACAAGTTTGGGTGCAAGCAGGACGTATGAAAAGATATGATGATGTCTTGCTTTACACTGATGGCAGACCTGTATCACCTGATAGCTTGTTGTCACCTTCGGGTAGCTTGTTGTCACCTACGGGTAGACAGTATCATGGTTCTGCACATGTAGGAAGGGATGCAGTTATGCACCTTTTTCGACGGGTGTTGTTCAATCCCAGATTCAGAGTGACTGCTGAAAGATTGTGCAACCGTTCCGTGGTATGCCAACAACAGAATGCAGGAAGAAAATGCAAGTTGTCTTGAGCCATTTAGGAATATATGCAGGTCCCTTCAAACAGATGCAAATTAATTTAATTGAGAAGCGCCCCTTTGCAATTATATGTACTGGTTATTCTATGCATTTTTTCCAAATAGGTTGAAGCAAATCCAACAAGGCGAAATGACAGTTCAACTATGGTATAATTGTTGGTAAGAGAGTTAATTCCACATTTCAGATACCCAATTTCTCTTGAGTCAGACCGAGAAAGTCATTTTAACAATGATGTCCTGTAATTGTATGTGCAGCACTACAGGTTAAGCAGAAGCTTCATTGCAGTTACCATCTAGAGGCTTCTGGACTTGTGGAACAAATCAATGGCACACTGAAGAACAGACTGGCAAAGGTGTGTACTTCAATGTCTTTGAAGTGGCCTGAAGCCTTGTCTATTGTGTTGATGAGCTTGAGAAGTGCACCAGAGAAGAGGACAGGGTCATAGCCGCACAAAGTAATAATGGGATGAGTGATAAGACTGGCAGCAGTTCCTGCCAATGCTCTTGTAATTATTACTGATGACTTGATCTTGGACTACTGTAAAGGTTTGGCTGATATGGTACGTTCTGTGTCTTACCTGGTTGGAGAAGCTGCCCTTGCGACACAACCGGAGCAGTGCCATGATCTCAGTTCTGATGACTGGGTAATGGTGAAGATCACCTGGTATGGGCCATTGGAGAGGTCCATAACAAGTGATCCTGGTTATCAACACTGCTGTGAAGTGCGGAGGTCTCCCAACTTGGGTACATGCCGCCCACACTTGCAGAGTCCCATTTCCCTTGATGATACAACAGCACAAGTTCCCGATGTGTCGGTGGCTACAGTAGGACAGAGGGATCAGGTTAGTCAAGCTGTTTGGAACCAGCAAGCTGCTGAGACAGCACTTGTTTGTCCTGAGGGGGTGTCAGAGAGAGACAACTATTGTCGGTAACTAAGGGTCTCAGCAAACAGAGTTGACTATGAGAGAAACCGATCCTACTGAAAGGCCTAGTGCATCAAGAAAGCAAGTAGTACCCGCATATCGTTGTCCTTGGAGAGGGGAGATCCCGAGAAGCTGTTTGACAAAAGGGAGACTACCACCAACTATTCCTTAAAGTTCTGAACAATCTGAACAGAGCGACAGTGATGATAAATGAACAGATGTAAGAAGATCATGAATGGACTTATCTGGCTGCATATTAATGGGAGCAGGAGTTCTTCAATTATTGTTTTCAACAATACTAGTCCACCTGAACTTTCTTGAAATGAACTTTCTTGTTAATGTGGATTTCAATCTTGGTGTAACGCTTGAAGGACTGACGCAATTTATCCAGAATATACTCATCAACAAAGTTGATCTGCATGTTCCCAGTACTGAACAGAACTATTGAATTGTACCTTGAAATTTTTCTGCATTTAAACATTGCCGAAATTGCTCAAACTACCTGCTGCCATTTCTTATTCTTAGTTATTAATATGTTGACGGTCTGAATTCTGAGAAGCCATGGGTCCTAACATTGAAATCTCTTCTAGATATTATCGTGTATATACTGAATCTTTTCTTTTATTACATTGATGTTATTTGGATTGCTTATTGTTTTGAATTTACTACATTATCTACCAAAAGAAGATTCTAAACTCACAAATTCTTCTGCAACTGCAAAAATGAACAGCACTTGAATGATAATTCTATAAATAATGATTTTCCTAATACCGATTACTCGCAGTACAACTGATCTGTTGAATGAATATGTAAATACTATGGATGTTGGTAATTGCTACGTATGTATGCAAATACCTACATCTGTTGCTGAGGGCATAACCTATCATAGCTTACCATTGACATATGGAATTTCTTGTAATGTGCTAGCTAATTTGTTTTATGGAACCAATCAATTGTTGTATTATTATTCCAATCAAGATCAGATCTTTTCTGAACTTCCTGTGCTAAAACACCTAAACCCACATCCTGAAGCTTCGCAAGTTGAAACTATGGGCTATTTGTTTAAACCAGCGCAATCTTTAGACATGGCTTATTCACATAGAAATATCCTAACATGTGAAATATGGAGACCTGAAAAGAAATTTATAGAGTTAGTGGAGAGTAGACGACATCATGTGACAATTAAAAATAACACTAAATCAAAACTAATTCCATGGAAATTACTGCAAGACGAAAATAACCTGATAGAGGGAATGGTTACATTAGCTTTAAATTGGTAACATAAGGGAAAATTTGTATTAACAGAAAAAGATCAAATAATAACACACATTTTGTAGGACTTAGTATATGTGAACATACTTTCGAAATTTATGTAAACTGGTAAAGATATTCAAGTGGAGTTGATCCTATCTTTCCTGGAGTGTTTAAAAATGCTTATTACAAGTTACTAAAAGGATGGTATAGAAGCTGTCACCTGGAAATTGTTTTTCCAAATATTTATCATGTAAAAGATTTTTTTTAAAAATAAATAAATGGAGAAAACCGGATAAGGAAGAGAAGTGTGGGTGCAGTGAAGTAGTGGGAAATATTGTTGGAGTTTTAATATCTTCTGTAGGAGTAGAACTAAATTCCCAGAAAATTAGAAAGCCGTCCACCATAGTTGATAAATTAGCTACTAGTAGAACTGGAGGTCGATCGGTATTCAAAATTGACTTGCCCTTAATATCCTTCTCACGAAGGAGGGTGGAGTCTGTTGGTTGTTAAAGGTTCAACATTGCTGTACCTACATACCAGACACGAGTAAAGAGTTAAAGAGCTATATTAAAAACATTACAGACTTAAACAAAGGCCTGAAAGACTTAAAAGCAGATGGTGCCCGGGAAGTGATAGGTAAAGGATTTTCAACCATTAGTAATATGTTAGGTAACTTAGGTAATGGATTAGTGATTTCTATTTTAAGACCATTAGTGGCAATCTTTTTGTACATAATGTTGATAATATTAGCAATTACATTCTGTAGATTCAAAAAGGACAAACAAGGAGTAAAAGAACGAGAAATTAACTTAAGACGAACAATGTAAATTTTATGCCGAAATAAACATTTTAGAGGAGTCTAGAAAAAAGAGGTTTGTGAAGATTTTTGATGTGATTGTTTATGATGGCTAAAATCAACATCAGAGGGGGGCCTCTAACAGTGTAGATATCGATTATTCTTACCACGACATACATACTAGATTTGACACTGAGATCATAACATGCACATTACACACGTTTAAGAAAAACATCAAATAAACAGAGAAGACGTTGAATCATTAGCACAGTACAAGCGTGCTTGATTGGCTGAAAACAATAGGATTAATTAAATAATAATAACAAGATATTATGAAGACTTATGAGAAGTTTAGCATTCTTATTGATTTCAATTGCAGAGGGTTTTCACAAACTCAACATTGGTGAAAATCAATGCTGATAGAGTTTGCACGTTTGAAACTTTCAGTATAAGTGCATAACATCTTAAAAAACATATATGAATGAAAATGATTTTGTTTTAATAATTTTTAGAATTAGTTTACACCTTGCCACTTTTGAAATTCCTATCAGTAGGCCATATTCAGGATTGTTAATTTTAAAATAATAATTACTGACAAAACTACTATTATTTCTTAATTTGAAAAGTTTGATTTATTTTATTATATATGCATAATTATTAATGAGTTGAATTATTAAAAGAAAATGATATTAATGCATTGAAATTCTCTTGCTTAGACTGGATTATTTCATGGCCTAGTGAAATTAACTTTGACGGGTTTCTTTCAAATGCTGCTTTAACTGTTCCTGCCTAATTTAACAATTCGGCCAAGAATGAAGCATTATTCCATGCATGTGTGAGTTGGTGGGAACCGTTCCTTGAACTGTACCAATGAAGGAACTACAAATACATGTTTCTTTTTATAACTAACCTGTTAGGATGGCAAAGACTGTGATTTCTCATGACTAGCATGGGAAACAATGCCTGACTAATGAAAGATAACCGCAAAACGGATAGACCACTATGGTGTGATCACTGATGTCATAACTATACTATAAAGACAAACTCCCAAAGGAGGGGTAGGATTTTGGATGAGGTTTGTTAGAGAGCTTTTTTCTCGATGACTTGGGATACTTTTGCAACTGCTACTGTAATTGCTGTTCGATTTGGACTCTTTCTCTTGTCGGCAACCTAAATTCAATGTTTTGATTTTTTCTTTTCCAATGAACTTGCTGATTGAACTCTTTTGGGCTGTTTAGTGAGAATACCAATTCTGAACTTTCCTTTTCCCTAGTGGACTTTAACTTGATTCTTTATCCCTCTCCCTAATGAGGTTTGTTTCCTTGTAAAACCTTTATGGTAGTGGGAATCTGTAATGCTCAAACTATATCCTTAAATGTTTTTTGATTAATGTGTGGTTCATTACTACATGCTATTGGCCTTCTAACTGAGCTACTTAAAATGTATGCATTGATTTTGGATCATTAATACAATAAGTACATTTTCTAAATTGTCTATTATTGTGTCCTGATGTTTTTTCTTTAAACTAGGTTATTAGTTGGATTTTAAATGCATAATATAGATAGTCATGGATTGTTTTCAAGTTCTGCTGCTTTTAGTTTGTGTGGCAACAGCAGAGATATTGGTTTGTATCATCTTGGATAGACTAAACTTTTGGGGTCTTCCAACTTCCATATTTTATTTCTACAGCATGGTTCTGAAAGTAGTTTATTCGAACCTAATTTCAAACTTGTGAGCTGGCCACAAATTGATGGTCCTCATTGAGTGGCTAACTGTGTTTTGGACATTCTGAAGTCTCAACCTCACTACAACAGAAAAAGATTAATCAGAGGACCAATGCCTCTGGGGGTATAGAGTAAAGTTGTGACCAGTAGACAAAATAAGCTAGTCTTCCTATGGGCACAGTGCGGAGGTCGAACTAAGTAAAGCGAGAAAAACGGCTCCCTTTGCATTACAGTGATCATTAATAAAAAAGATCGTTGTAGGGACATGTATGCTGGCATATACATGTCCACACCATTATTATATTGCACCCTGCCTCCTGGTCTATAGGAGGCCTACCTTAGGGGTGGCGTACTTACATTAAGACAGTGAGGTGACCCTGTCACACGTGGTGTGCGCAGGTTCGATCTCGACCAAGGAAGCTGCTTGTTCAGGCTGTGATGACAGACATGCAGGCTTCTTTTACTTGGATCACTCAGGGTGGCACAAATAGTGCTTCAGGCCCTAGTGAAACCTTTAATCTCCTTGCCCTGGCTACCACTGGTACCATATACTAGGGACTTACAGGGGATGTTAAAGTAACTTGCCAATTGGGTGTAACAATTCCCATACCTTTTGAGGGAAAGAGCACCAGCACTGGGGTCTAGTTCGCAGGTCCCAGTACACTTTCAGATCTATTACCAAAGCTTGTAGAGAAAAAGGTGGGGGGTGACCATCCAAAAAGGGCACTTTTCCTACAGTTGGCTTGTATGTATTACCTCTACTTCCCTCATCCTTGTACCAGTCATTAAACTATGAGGGTGACTCCACCCTCTGGAACGAAAAAATAATAATTTTCAGTAAGGCCTACCCACACTTCTGGGTGCCATATAAGTGATGGTTTACCCAGAATCCTGTTATATTCAAGCAAAGTCAAAGGCCGAGAGTGAGGGTTTGAAATGACTGTGAAGAGCATGAGTAGGACTAACAGTAATGAAGATTACCGGCAACTAGTCGTGACATCCCCTCTAAGTCCCTCGTCCTAGTCATTACACTATGAGATATACCACATCAAAAAGCCTTTGACATGAAACCACAGTACACACAAAAGTATGCATACCCAATGATTTGATGCATACCTTATCTGTGAGTACACTATTTATCAAGTCAAAACACCAGTTTACTCAAGAACTGAAGTCAAAATCCCCAAACCAAAAATCTTATCACAGTATAGCAAGTTATTCAGTCTGTCATGCTTTGCAAATGTAGAGTCTGAAGACGAGGTAGCCGTTCTACAAATCTCTTGAATAGATGCTCCCTAGAACAGTAGTGTAACAATACCCCCGGCTGCCCCCCTTGGTGTGGGGGGCAACCTCCATGGCCCTGTGCACTGGTGGCAGGCCCCTGGCCTGAGAACCCCTGACTGGGTTTGGAGTGTGGGGGGCCCCCTTCATGTACTTTACAAGGGAACCCTCTCAAGCATCGTTACGCCACTGCCCTAAAATTCTGCTCAAGAGGCAGCCATTTCCCCGGGTAGATCTTTCTTGAATCAAACCACTTCCAGATGATCCCTACTGAACTTGCATAATAGTAGCTTTTAGCCACCTACTGAAAGTAGTTTTAGTTGCCATCCTGCCTTATTCCACTTGCCCAAAAGTCACTAACAGTTGATCAGTCTTACGGAATGCTTGTGACCTTTTAAGATAAATGGAAAGAGTTTGTTGAACATTGAAAGAATAGAGAAACCTTTCCTCCTCCGAAGAAAGAAGGAAGAATCACCTCTTGTAAACAGTGAAAGGAAGAGTTGTATTTCAGACATAAAGAGGGATCTAGATGAAGTATGACACCATAATCAATAAACTTCAAAAAAGGAGGGTGACAGAGTAAAGCCGATACTTCACCAATCCTTTGTGTTGATGGGATCGCCACCAGAAAAAGAACCTTATATGAATTAAATTTCAAAGCAACTTCATCTAAAGGATCGAAAAGAGGAGATTGTAAGACCTAATGACGAAGATTTCACCATAGGCCTAGAGATTAAAAACACTATTTAAATCCCCTTTAATCAAACTATCAGTATCCCTTTGAGGCTCAGAAAATTCTCTAAAGGCTTTGATAGAAAACCAATGAGTCTTAAGAGTGGACAAAGACATAATAATCTGATAACCCTTCAACAAAAGTACAGGACTGCATAAAATGGACAGGAAGAAGCAAATAAATCATGCAGGGAACACCATTTATGAAGGATATCCTAATGGCTAGCATAGATTTTCCGGGTCAAAGGTCTTCTCAAATTCTGAATGGTTTCGCGCACCAAAATAGTAGGGAGACCCTTACTCAATAGGTTCACCCTGTCAACCTTCAAGCCAAGAGAATGAGATGTAGAAGTGGAGTGCAAGTCTTGAATGTAGTTAGAGCTGATGGAAGAATCCACGTAGGACAAGTTGCTAGCCTCTTCAAAACTAGGAACCAGGATCGTCTTGGCCAAAATGTAGCAATCAATATCACTTCTGTTTATTCCTACTGAATCTTTGCCATAGTCCTTGTGATTAAAGGAAACTGAGGGAATACATAGAGCAGCTTGTAAGGCCAATCCTTCAACAGAATGTCAGTTCCCCAAGTCCCCTTCTTCCGAACCCTAGAGCAGATCCTCCAAACCTTTGTGTTGCTCCTTGACACGAATATGTTTAAAAACGGGAATCTGAATTTCTTGCAAATCAGATTGATGATCTTTCGAGACAATGACAGATTCCGCTGAACAGAATTACACCGAATTTGGCAGAGAGGTAGATTTGGTTACAGAGATCACGCTTTCAGTTATATGGTGTAAATCTGTTCAGCAGTTGTTGAGGGATTAAAGGAAATCCAAATTGGTATATCTGTGGCTGAGACAACTTTGGGAATAATAACGAACTTGTGTAGAGATCTGCAGAGCTCTGATTTGCTGCCAACACTTCAACCAGGAAGTGTTGGCAGCCATCTAGGGAATCGGCTTCAGCACATTTCCTTGTGCTCCAATATGCAGCTGTAATGTTGAATACATACTGGACATTTACCCAAGGAGGTAGCACTTAGTAATTAACCAGTAGAAAATACTCCACTTGGGTAGATATTTTGTGCAAAACTATGAACTATTGTTAGATAAAAAGGCATTTGTGATTCCTTTGTGGCTGAGTCACACACATAGCGACTGACACCCACCCACTCACAGATGCACTTAGACACTCATGCACCCACCTACAGACCCATACAGCCACTCATAGACCAATTCAGACACTTTTTTACCCACTCACAGACCCAATCAGACATTCGCACAGCCATTCACAGACCCACTCAGGGACGCACACATCCACTCACAGACCCATAGAGACACTCCCACAGCTATTCACAGGCCCACTCAGACCCTCACTCACAGAGCTAATCAAAGACTAATACACCCACTCACAGACCCACTCACATGCTCATTCACTCACACACAGACTGACTAACACACTCATCGAGGCACCGGCAAACCCACTCAGACACTCTCTAACCTACTCACTGAGACACTCACTCAGAAACTCATGTAACAAATGAGACACTCATACACCAATGTATAGACCCACTCAGACACTCATGCATTCATTCACACACCCAGTGAAACACTTATGCAGCCACTCATAGATTCATAAAGACACTTAAACCCATTCTCACAACCATTGAGACCACAGGCACTACCTCACACAACCACTGAGACACTCATGCACTCACTCTCACACACACAACTCAAAGGTTACAGTTAGGACGTTTTAAAAAAACACCTTGGATATTCACTTAAAAAAACAAAGGTTACAGGGACGTTATAGTTCGGAAACAACAGTAAAAAAAACTTTGAAATTCACTGAACAAACCAAAGGTTACAGAGACATTATAGTTAGGAAAGAACAATTGTTTAAAACTTAGAAATTCACTGAAAAAAAATAAAGCTTACAGGGACGTTATAGTTAGGCTCACATTTCACTTGTACAAAGCCTGTGAAATTCAGCAGTTATAGTCAACTGAGCTAACTATAACTTACATCCCTGCAATTCACTGCTTATGACCTCACATATACCATCACTCATGACATGGTCAGTTACATCACTGATGACGTCACTGGTAACATCATCCACAGAAGCACTCAGACACCCACTCACATCCCTATACAACCTATCATACAGCCACACAACCACTAACATACCCATTCATAGACCCAAACAAGTACTCACGCAACCACTCACTCACTCATACAGCCACTCACTCACAAAATACAGGTACTCATACAACCAGTTACTCACACACTCAAATGCCCACTCACCCACATACTGCCTCCCAACACAGTCACTCACTCACTCATACAAGCACTCAGACACCCACAAAAGCACTTTCAAACCCATTCACACCTACATACAAACACTCACACAGCCATACACCCATTCACAGACACTTACTCTACAATGCAGCCACTCACACACCCACTCACGTAACCAAACACCCACTCAAACAGCCAATCACTTACACATACAGCCTCTTACAGAGCCAGTCACTCCCTCATGCAGCCACTCACTCACCCATACAGTCACTTACACAACCATCACCCACTCATACACCCTCTCACACAACCACTAACTAACCCATACAGCCATTGACACACACACTCACTCACCAATCTAATACAGTCACTCACACAATCACTCGCTCACCCACACAGCTACTGGCACACCTACTTATACATGCATACAGCCACTCACACACCCACTTACACACTCATACAGGCACTTAGACACCCCCTCACACAAGGATATACACACAGTCACACTGCCACTCACATAATATATGTTAAAAATAGTATCACTCATTAAAAGTACACAAGGTATACTATTTTAAATGTTGTACTACCTTGATATATATGTTTAACACATAAGCCTTTAGAAAACACTGCCATCAGTGATGTCTGAGATGTCATCAGTGATGTCACTGAGCATGTCAAGAGTGATGCAATGTGTAAGGTCATAAGAAGTGCATTGCAGGGGAGTACATTATAGTTAGCTCAGCTAACTATAACTGCTGAATTTCACTGTAACCTTTGTTTTTTTTTGTGAAAGAAAAAAAAAATATGTGCATATATATATGTGTATATATATATATATATATTCACTGAAAAAAACAAAGGTTTCAGGGGCGTTATAGTTAGGAATTGGCATTTAAAAACCTTAGAAATTCACTGAAAAAACCATAGGTTTCAGGGGTGTTATAGTTAGCTGGACATTTCCCTCATACAAAACCCTAGAAATTCCCCTGTTATAGTTAGTTCAGCTAACTATAACTCGCGCCCCCGCAATGCACTGCTGATGACGTCACATATTACATCACTCATGACATGGTCAGTGACATCACTCATGACATCACTGATGACATCTCAAATGACATCACTGATGACATCACTGATGACGTCATCCGGTGACTGTGTGTTTCTGTAAAGTTTAAATCTATTTTATATATTTATAGTGAAAGGCCGGTGGAAGAATGAGTGGGTGTACAAGTGTGTGAATGGATGATTTTCTAGGTGCGTAACTGACTCTATAAGTGAGTCATTAAATGTATCTTACTGCGGACTAGTGACTAAACTGTGTGAATGTCGGTATGTGTCTGTGTGTAGTTGTATAAGTGGCTGCATGGTTTTGTGAATAGCTATATGAATGTCTATATGGGTTATTGATTGGTTGTCTGAGTATCTGTATGGGTGCCTGAGTGTTTGTGTGGGTAGGGTGTGTGTGACTCTATGCATAGATGTGTGAGTGGGTGATTCTATGGGTGCATGGTTTTAAGAGTGCATCTGTGATCAACTGTATGGTTGGGTGAGTGTATGTATGGGTGTGTTAGGGATTGAATGTATATCTCAGTGGTACATGTGTGACTAACTACATATGTGAAAGGCAGTATATATGTGTGTAAGAGTATATAAGTGGGTATATGTGAGAGTGTGTAATTGTGAGAGTGGCTGTATGGATGAGTGTGTGCTTGTATCAATGATTGTATAAGAGCGTAAGAATGTGGTACTATTTTTATGAGTAAGTGAACTTGAGTGTGTTTAACAGTATAGGTGAGTAAATTGGATTGTGTTTAATTACTTGCACGACTGACTAGGTGTGTCAGTACCTCAATGGATGATTGGCGGTCTGTGAGTGTCTATATAGGTGTATAAATGCATATGATAGTCTTGTACGGAGTGACTGTAAGTATGAGTGACTGTACAGGTGAGTGAGTGGAGGTGTATGTAGACCTAAGAGTTAATGAGTGGGTATGTAGCTATTGGTATTGGAGTATCTATGGTTTTGAGAATGGACGTCTGAAATTTTGAGTTGGTGTATCAAAGGTTAAATTAGGGTGTGAGAAGATGCAGTAATTTATCACATGGATGATGTCATCAGTGATGTCATTTGAGATGTCATGAGTGAAGTCATGAGTGATGTCCCTGACCATGTCATGAGTGATGTAATATGTGACGTCATCAGCAGTGCATTGCGGGGGCGCGAGTTATAGTGAGCTGAACTAACTATAACAGGGGAATTTCTAGGGTTTTGTACGAGGGAAATGTCCAGCTAACTATAACACCCCTGAAACCTATGGTTTTTTCAGTGAATTTCTAAGGTTTTTTAAATGCCAATTCCTAACTATAACGCCCCTGAAACCTTTGTTTTTTTCAGTGAATTTCAAAGGTTTTTTAAATGCCAATTTCTAACTATAACATGCATGAAACCTATGGTTTTTTCAGTGAATTTCAAAGGTTTTTTAAATGCTAATTCCTACCTATAATTTATCTCTGAAGATATCATGTTTAATGATTTTCATTGGATTTGTATATTTTTTCAAATTCAGTGTGTCAATTTAATTAATTACGTTTTTTTTTAAATACTTTTTTATCACCATTTTTTAAACTTATTTTTTCAATTAAATCTTTTAAAAATTAAAAAATATTATTTGAACTTAATGGGTTTTTCAAACATATTTTTTTAACTATATGTTCAAAACTTTATTTTATATATATTTTTTCAATGTTTTTGGATCCGCGGACCCTAAGCGCACCGTTCTCGATCCCTACGCGATAGCATCCGCGCATGATAAGCGTTGGGTACGTGTTTAGTGCGTGATTGCAATGCGACCGGTACGCGACTCCCAGCCTATACGTGACACGTTCGATGTACGTAACGTGACGTTTACGCGCTTCTGCGATGCGTCATCTGCGTCTATGACGCGGTAGGTGCGCGGATCCCGCGAAATATTTAACATTTAAAAAAACATATATATATGTATTTCTTGTGAATATTAATTGAAGACAAACTCTAAACTAGTCTTAAAACTAATATATTTTCACATCTAATCCTGTATTTTTTTTTAAATCAATTTCGAGTATGCGCGCTGGGTGCATGCTGCGTACGCGAAGGGTGCGCGGATCCCATGTGACCTGTAAAAAAAGAGATTTGATTGATTCATTACACTTCCTCTTCTAACTATTGAAAGACCCCACCCATTTCAATCATTCTTCTTTGACCTTCTTTAGAGCACCATCTCTTTGGAGAGAAGAAGATTTTTTAGACTAAGTTCACACTTAGCTCTAACTTTTTTCACCCAAAAATGGCTTCAGGGCAGCAGGCATCACCTGCATCACCTCATACTTCTGAGGATGAATTTTTGGCAGAGGTCCCACCCAAAGAACGTTTTTCTTCAGTGGTGTGGAAATTTTTTACTTTTCCCGAGGGGCAGAATAAGACCAATGCCACCTTGGTCACGTGCAAGATTTGCAAAAGAGTCCTGTTGGAGGGGATCCTAACAAGAAATACTCGTGCGGCACAGCAAGTATGATGAAGCACATGAGGACCCTTCATCCAAACATCTTGCACGAGAAGAGTGCCGACGGATGAGAAACACTCCTGCTCCTGCGCCATCCACCTCATCGCAGCCGAGCACCTCAAGAGTGCATCCATCAGCCCAAACCTTGGACATCCCTCCTCAATTTAAATTTTTAAAAGTGCTCTGCACTAAGTGCAATGCGACTTTGTGCTATGGTGAGCAGTCGATCGATCTGATCTGCCGCCGGCAAGAAAGTCACATTTGTTAGGTTTTTTTTGTTGTTTTTTTTTATTGTTCCCTGAAGTTCATTGTTTTGTTTCTCCTGTTTTGTTTTTTGTTTTTTTTTTGCAGAAAAACCAAAAAAAAATTGAAAATTGTTCAGAAAACTCAAAAAAATTTCTAAAAGAAGAAAGAAGAAGAAAAAAAAGTTCTTGTAAGAACTAACTTTCCTGGTTTTAAAAAAAGAGCTAAATTTCTTTGTTAGTGTTAGTTTAGATGAATGTATGTGTAGTACGTAATTGACTGAATAAATGCATTAGTAGCGTATGGTGAATGTATAAGTGCAGAACTATGAGGAAGGGCTGCAGCATCACACAGTAACCTCTTTAACTGCAGTGTGCTATAGTACTTCCGAAGCACAGGGATGCAACATATGTACATAAATATGTTGCAAATCTATGCTTCTGTCTGCACGGCTACTTAAACTGCAGCCATGTGGTGACAAAGGCACCCTTGCACCATAGTGCAAGGATATCTGTGTCATGTGCTGTTTGTTTTTCTACAGGAAGACACACCTTCCTGCACAAAAATA
This sequence comes from Triturus cristatus, assembly GCF_964204655.1. Taxonomy (NCBI): domain Eukaryota; kingdom Metazoa; phylum Chordata; class Amphibia; order Caudata; family Salamandridae; genus Triturus; species Triturus cristatus. Next base: position 971,507,283 of record NC_140583.1, read on the forward strand.
ATGAGAAAATGCATTTTTTCTCCTTCAATGTATGCTGAACATTTCAGCATGCATTGAAGATATAAAAATGTGGAGAAATTAAAACAATTCTCCTTGTTGTGCTTTCCTACACCAATTTTAGAATGGTGCACCATTCACACACATATCGAGATTTATGATTTCTGATAAATCTAGACATGTGTCTTGTTCTATAAGTATTAAGTGCAATCATGCACAACAACACTTATAGAACACCCTTTCAACACAAAGTGGTCTGCATGATGAGGTTGTATTTAGATGGAGTATAAAAAGTGCACAGAGTGCCTTTTCCTCTTTTTGTAAATATGAAAGAGTATCTTACACAATAACTATGTTACAAAAAGTGACATATTTCCAGTTTTGAAATTCCTTGCGAATGATACAAGGTAAGCACAGAGTTTTGTCTGCAAAGATGTTCAAAAAAGAATGATTGAAATAATTGCGGTCCTTCAATAGCTAAAATAGGAAATATTATGAACCCCTCAAATCTCTTTTTTAGCAGGTCACATGATATCTGATTATGGTAAGATTTCAAAACTACAAAGGTATAAACAGAGTGTTTTTAGAAACATGTTTCAACTTTGTAGCTTCTTGCAGACCTCCTCATTCTGCATATTGAGACTTAGTTAAACTTACCTTCACAGTAATAGGAATAAAAAATGGTACACATTTTTTTCACATTTTCATTCCAATCTAAATTCATAAAAATTGCTTATTTTAAAATTTGGATCTGTGAAAGAAAAGGAAAAAAAAATTATAACATGTAATAATACATTTTTTACAACACAGCATAATTTCCACAAAGTAATTTTTTTGCCTTTTTTGATGTTCTCAGAATATATTAAATTTCACTAAAAATTGTGATTTCAATCGTACTCATCACTTAATAGCGGGCAAAAAAAAAACAATCTCAAAGATTGTTTAAAAAACCCAACATGCTATTCTCAAAAAAAAACCAAGATACAAATCACAGATATATAAAATGCATACAGCTAACAAAATGTTATAAGTTTAACTTACAAAAACTGTAAATGTTGTCACTTTAAAATATTCACCGAATCGAAGGATGAATTTTTGGAGGATGCACCACGCCCACAACGTTTTCCTTCAGTAATGTGGAAATGTTCTACATTTCTCGAGGGGCAAACAAAGACCAATGCCACCTTCGTCACGCGCAAGATTTGCAAAAGAGTTCTGTTACGAGGGGATCCTAACAAAAAATACTCGTGCGGCACAGCAAGTATGATGAAACACCTAAGGACCCTTCATCCAAACAATCTTGTACGAGAAGAGTGCAAACAGATGAGAAACACTCCTGTTCTGTATCTGTAAAAAAGAATCACAAATAAATGTATATTAATAACTTTCAAATTTATACTATTCCATTACTGTACAAACACATTTTATATAAAAACTGACTAAGAAACTATAGCCCTGAACCACAAGTGTGACGATGGTTAAAACACTACATGCATAGTGCATACTACTTTGAAGCAGTTCATGCCCTAAAGCCTACCTCACTAAAAGACTACATGCTAACTGACTAAATGATTACAGTACTATAAGGAGACACACTGGGTGAGTGACAGGGTGTTTGCTAGAAGTGTATGAATACTAACTAGGGAATTGAAGGTGTGAAAGACAACTGTGTAGGTGATTAGAGGACTGCATCCATACGGCATAGGCATTTAAAGCAGTCCATGTGCTAAGGCCTGGCTCACTGCATGACTACTTGGGTACTGACTGAATGATTAGAGTACAGCAAGGAGAATGCCTAGGTGAATTTATAAGTGGTAGGCTTTTCGCACAGGGAATGGATTAGTACTTGGTACTTAATGGGTCACTAGAGGAGTTCAAAGGGAGTGACAGGATGTTTGCTGGACTGTATGGATACTGACTAGGGAATTGAAAGTGTGAAAGACAAGTGTCTAGGTGGTTAGAAGACTGCATACATAGTGGATTGGGGTTTGAAGCAGTCCATGTGCTAAAGCCTGTCTCAGTGCATGAATACTTAGGCACTGACTGAATGATTAGAGTACTCCAAAGATAGTATCTTGGTGAATTTATAACTGTTTGGGTTTTGGCACAATGAATGGATTAGTACATGATGCTGAATGGGTCACTAGAGGACTGCAAAGGGAGTTACAGGGTGTTTCCTGGAAGTGTATGGATACTGACTAGCGAATTGAAAATGTGAAAGACAAGTGTATAGTATGTTAGAAGACTGCATGCATACTACATAGACCATTTCAAACAATCTATGTGGTAATGTATGGTTCACAACATGAGTACTTGGAAACTGACTAAATCATCAGACTACTGCTAGCTTAGTGCCTGGGTAAAACTTTTAAATTTTCAGTTCTGGCACAGTGAAGAGAATAGTACATGGTACTGCACTTTAGTGTCAAACCCTGACTCATTTTATCAATGCATAAGCAAAGAATAGCTTCTAAACCTACTATACTCTTGACAACATGACCGATTTTAAAACAGTTATCTGTCATCAAATACACTATGTTACCAAATGCTTCTCTCACAATCCTTACCCAAATGTACACAGACTCACAGTGTGATTTTAGACAAGCAACACTATCCCTAGCAGTTTACCAAAACTCATTCACTAGTCTAGAAGAGGTAATGGTACTGCACACAATCTACATATTTAAGTACAGCACATTAGTATCAAAGCATGACTCATTTAATCAACGCATTAGCAAAAACTGGCTTCTAATTCTACTAAAACTTGACAACATGACAGGTTTTAAAAGAGTTATCTGCTAAAAAATACACGATGTTACCGAATGCTTCTTTGTCAGTGGTTCTCAAATGTACACAGACTCACAGTGTGATTCTAGACAACAACCACTATACCTAGCACTTTACCAAAAATCATTCACTACTGTGGAACTGATAAGGGAACTGCACACAATCTACATATTTCAGGACTGCACCTTTCTGTGAAAGCCTGACTCATTTAATATAAGCATAATCAAAAACTGGCTTCTAATTCTACTAAAACTTGATAACATGACAGGTTTTAAAAAAGTTATCTGTCAGAAAATACAAGATGTTACCAAATGCTTCTCTCACAGTGGTTCCCAAATACACACTTACTCACAGTGTGATTCTAGACAAGCACCACTATCCCTAGGAGTTTACCAAAACTCATTCACTACAGTGCAAGTGGTAAGGGAACTGCACACAATCTACATATTTCAGGACTGCACTTTTGTGTCAAAGCCTGACTCATTTAATCAAAGCATAAGCAAAAACTGCCTTCTAATGCTACTAAAACTTGACAACAAGACAGGTTTTAAAACAGTTATCTGTCAGCAAATACACAATATTACCACATACTTCTCTCACAGTGGTTCCCAAATGCACACAGACTCACAGTGTGATTCTAGACAAGCGACACTATCCCTTGCAGCTTACCAAAACTCATTCACTACTGTGCAAGGGGTAAGGAGACTACACACAATCTACATATTAAAGTACAGCACATTAGTCTCAAAGCATGACTTATTTTATCAATGCATAAGCAAACACTGGCTTCTAATGCTACTAAAACTTGACAACATGACAGGTTTTAAAACAGTTATCTGTCAGCAAATACACGATGTTACCAAATGCTTCTCTCACAGTGGTTCCCAAATGCACACATACTCACTATGTGATTATAGACAAACAACACTATCCCTTGCACTATACCAAAACACATTTCTTCATCTAGAAGAAGTACTACATTTTAGTATAGATACATAACATAACTCATTTCACAAATTCATAAACAATGACTGGTTTCTAATTCTACCAAAATATAAAAACAGCACAGTTATCTGTCTGCAAACACATGAAAAACACAAATGATTATAACAGAATGGTTTCTACATGCACACGCACTGTCAATAAGATTGTAGAGAAAAAAAGTACTCCCTACACTTTAGGTTTAAATCTTTTATTAAAGGTTTTCAACTAAGAACCAATAGCGACAAGCCAACACACTTTCCCGGCCCCGGCAGGAGCAGCCGCAGCTGAGGTCTCCCCCCACCACAGGTGGGTGGGAAACTGAAGAAACACTTTCAGGCCCTTACAATCGCTATCAGTTACGCCCCCCCCGAACCTATCCCCCCCCGCTGCTCCCCCCTCACCGGCACCCCCCAGTCCCCCCCAACCCACCATCAAGAGAGACAAAGAAAGAGAAGAAAGAGGAAGAAATGAAGGAGTAAAGACCCTGCCCCGGGAACGAAGGGACCAAGAAGGCGTATGCACCGCTCTGCCCCGAACCCAATGGCCAAACAGGGCGGCTATGTGGCTTCCCCCTCTTCCAGGTCATCGCTAAGCCGCAGGAGGCGTAGGTATCGGGGGCACGTCAGCTCCCTGAAGTCCTGCGCCAGCAAGGACCGGAACGGCTGCCACAGTTCCGCGAAAGCGTCGCCCTTCCCCGCCAGTGTCAAAGAGATGCGTTCCATCCCCAAGATGTGCCAGAGGCGATGCAGCCATTCTAGATGCGTGGGTACGCGGGGCGTCCTCCAACAAGCCAGGAGGCACTGCGTGGCCGCCCCCAGCGCCAAGGCTATCTGTTTCCCCCGGCGGGATTTTAGAGGGTAAGTAAGGGCGTTGGGGACCCCCAGGATGATGTATGCGGGGAATCTGGGCAGCTCCGTGTCAAAGTATTTGTCCACCTCATCCAGAATTTGACGCCAGTAGGGCGCTAAGAAGGGGCAATCCCAAAGAATTTGTGCGAGAGTACCCTGCTGACCGCACCCTCTCCAGCAGACCCCGCTATGTGAGTTATCCATGCGATGTAGACGCTCCGGTGTGTAGTACCAGTATGTCACCAGTTTAGTGAATGTCTCGGTGAGCCCTGCGTGTGTGGCTGTGTGGCGAGCCCTATAGCAACAGCCCTCCCATTCCTTCGCCAGCAGGTCCCTTCCCAAATCCCTCTCCCAGCGTGCCCTCCCCGCATGATATGAGTGGTGGTGTGTCGACAGGAGCATTTTGTATAGATCCGATGTCAGTTTCTTGTCAGTCTGGCGAGTGATCAGCCAACGTTCGAACGGGGTGAGCCAACGCTGCGCTGCAAGTTTCTCCCTCGGCCGAGTGGCCCAGTGTTTAACCTGCAGGTACCCGATCCGGTCTGTGGCCGGAATGCCGTATTCGGCTGCCAACTGTGCTAGGGGGATAAACCCCTGGGCGTCGTAAAGGACCCCCAACGCTCTGCAGCCGGAGTAGCGCCAACCCGGGAACGCAGATTCTGGAAGCCCCGGCGGGAAGTCGGAATTATCAAACAAAGGGGTGAGAGGCGAGGGGAAGGATGTCAGGTCCTGACTCTCACCAGTCTGGTCCCAGATCCGCACCGTTGCCTGGGTTACCCACGAGGCATACAGATTGGGTGGCCTCTGTGATATTTGAGACAGATTTACAAGAGTAAGAATTAGAGTATTGGAATACATGGTGCAACTTCTGTCCTGATGATGGTCTCGTGGATTAATATTTCGGATAAGGAGACCGAAACGTCGACGCTTGTGACACTGTTTTGATGCAATGAAATGCCATTTGATGTTCATGTATGTTACAACTATTTGAACCAGTGGTTTGTGTCGTATGACCAATTAGTAGTGGTACATACCCATACAAAAAGTGTCAATAACTACTGTCAAGGTTTCACATTGTTACAGTAGTCTTGAGTTGCCAATGTTCAAATCGCTTTTGGAAACTAACGAAATACTACAAAATATAATTTCTCATAAATTTTTTTACAAAAGAATGAATTATGTCTTCTGTATATTGTATTGTCTATGTCTGAGTATTATGATAAATTGAGTTCACTACGGTGACTGTTCAAATAATTAGCAAAAGCAGAATAAACCCTCCTGCCCATAGGCGGGAGCGTCAGCGTCATAACCACCGCCGCATGGTCGGAGAGGGACGCCGCCAATATCTCCACCCCTGAGGCCTCCCGAACGAGCGCGCGGGTGGCCAGAAAATAATCCAGGCGTGCATATGTACCGTGCGCACCCGACCTATGTGTATTCCCGGGCCGTGGGGTTGTGTAGCCGCCAAAGGTCCACCATGTCTAGTTCCTGCAGCGCTGAGTGCCCTGCCTGAGACAAGGCCCCCACCTGCCCCGTGCGATGGGCCGACCGGTCCAACATGTTGTCGAAGACCAGGTTGAGGTCGCCCCCAAGCAGCAACCTCCGGTCCGAGGAGGCCGACAAGTTCGTCAGTGCTGTCTGGAGGAACCGCTCCGGTCCATCGTTGGGCGCATAAATCGTACCCGCTGTGAATATGTAGTCTCCCATGTGGAATTGATAGACCAGCAGCCTGCCCTTAATCTCCGCCACCTTACACACCGGGAGCCCCCTAAATCTTGGTGCGAGAAGGATCGCCACCCCCGCCCGCTTCGAGGAGTCACAGGAGAAAAACTGCACAGGGAATGACCTGGATTGCATCCTGTGTGTGTCTCGCATAAGTAAATGTGTTTCCTGGAGGAGGCATATCTCCGCCCCTGACTGTGCAAGAAGGGAAATGATGGAACGGCGCTTAATTGGGTTATTCAGGCCCCGGACATTGAGCGTAAGGACCTTAAGTGACACTGGAGGCATTCCTAGCAATCAGCGAGCCCCCACTTGCTATGTGCATCCCCGTGCCCTCCCAAATGCGTCCCTGGCATCCAACCACCGCCCCCCGACCCGACACAGGAAAGAGATGAAAGGGAAAGAAAGGAAATAAAGAAACAGAGAACCCCAACTAACCCCATAAAGCCCCCTTCCCCAACCCCAAAACCACGAAGCGTACCAAAAGTCCATCTTCCAAGGAAGATCAGGAAGTCCAGAGTCAAAGGGGAACGTGGCGTACCAAAGTGTCCCCCCCCCCCCGCCCGGCCGCCCTCATGTCCGCCAGTCAAGTCCCAACGAGTGCGAATGCACAGGCCATCGGAGAAAAGGGACCCAACCTCGCAACAGACCCCTATTAGTTACCCTCAGGGGACCTCGCCCCTCGGTGCCAGCGTTTCAGCCACTGAAGATATGGCATCCTGACAGCCTTGGGCGATCTCCTCGGGGGGCGGCCTCCGTCGTCTAGAGCCCCTGCGTCGCTGCTTCAATAGGCTCCAGCCCACGCCGGGGCCGCCGGTTCTCTGAGAGCTCGGTGCCTGGCCGTCCCCCTCCTCCTTCGGGCAATCAATGTCCAGCAGCTGGCACGCCTCCGCCAGAGATCGAAGCTGGTACAGCCGATCCTCATGACGGAAAATAAGACGAAATGGATGGCCCCAAGAGTATTTAATGTCCCGTTGGCGGAGGGCCTCCGTGACAGGGCGGAAGGTTCTGCGCTTCTGCAGTGTCAGGGCGGACAGGTCCTGATATAGCACCGGGTGCTGACCCCGAAAGGCAATGGGATGTTGTGTTCGGGCCGCACGGAGGATCTCCTCCTTAGTGGTGTAGTCCTGGACACAAACCAGGATGTCGGCAGGAAGGGCATTGTCCGGACGTGGAGGACCCACCCGATGGGCCCTGTCCAGAGTGAGCGCCGTATCCGCCGGCTTACCCAGGATCTGATTGAAGAGCTCGCGGACGAATGCGAAGATGTCTCCCGCCTCAGCGTCCCGTTTCACCCCCCGGATGCGGATGTTATGCCTCCTTGACCGATTCTCCAGGTCCTCCAGGTGGGTTTGAATGTCCACTTGCTGGTCATGTAGCCGGAGAAGGTCCTGATGGACTAGGGAGAGTTCCGTGTCCTGTGCGTCCGCCCTGTCCTCCACCGCCTGCACCCGCTCCCCCAGGCCATCCAGGTCCCTCCGGACCTCCCGTAGCTCCGCCGCCAGCTCCTGCCGCATGCTTTTAAGTTCCTCCTTTTGTTCCGCGAATAGCGACAGCAGAAGGGCCTTGGTGATCGGTTCCGCTCCGTCATCTCCGGACCCCTTCGACGGCGTCGCCTCAGCCGTGGACGAACGTGTATCCGGGGCCACCGTCGGCGCCCCCCCCTGGGACTTGGCAAACAGCTCCTGCAGCGACTTGCCCTGGGCCTTATCCTTGCCCTTACCCCTCTGTGTCGCCATCTTGCTGGTAGGCCCGCCTCAGCCGAGGCCCTCCGGATGGGGGCCACAGGAAACTCGCCCCTCGCGGGCCGGGCAGGACTCCGAGGCTCGCCCTCCGCGCCTCCACGGGTGACCTCGCCTCTTCCCTACGCCGCTTCCGACGGGGGGTGGGCAGCGTCCGTGACCGCTCTTCGCGTCTCAGGACTCTCTCCCACCGATCGTGGGGCGATTGTCTGCAGCCCTAACCTCCTCCACCCCCGCCACCGCTTCAGAAGGGCCGGTCCGCACCGATCCCCGCCCGCTGGGCTCCTCGCTGTGCTCCTCACTCCCGGGGTCGTGGGTCCTCCCTTCTCACCTCTGGGGACCCGGAGGCCTCCTGACGGCACCGCCGTCCTCTATGTACGCTGCAGCGCCGGGTCCCGATCTTACCGCGCTGTCCAATACGGGCGGGGATCCCCAGTCCGTCAAGCCCCTTGTAAGCCACCGAAGGCTCCGCGTCGGGCCGAGCCCGCGCCGCTTCTCGCTAGGCCGCGGGCCCTCCTGGGTGCCGGTCACCTCCTCGACCTACGGGTCTGCGTTGCCGCAACAACCGGCTCAGTGCTGCGTCCGCTGGCTTGTAGCCCCGGGCCCACCCGGCCGCTACCGCACTGCCTTGGGCGCCGTCCCCCACGCTGGGCCCTCCGCACCTGAGGCCGGGGCCGTATCGCTCGCTGCTAGGCCGCACGCGGCCTCGACGTCCTCCGCTGGCGAGCGAACCCCACCGCTCACAGGGACACCGGCTGGGTCTCCACAGGTGCGCCCCGCTCTCGGGCTCCGCCGGCAGTGCTGTGTGCCGGAAACGGGAAGGGAAATCGGTCCCGCACCGGCGCTATTCTCGGGCGCGCGAGGGAGAGACAGAGAGATGCGTCTCACCTCGCCGCCATCTTGGCCACGCCCCTACTCCCTACACTTTAGCAGGAGAAATACATTAGTCTGATTAAAATGAAAATTGTATACATACATCCCCTCACAATTAAATAACTCACCTTTCAAGTTGTTTTGTAGATTAAAAAGTATATCAGTCACTTACCATATTTTCTTTTACAGAATCTCTGCACTGTGCACCTCTCAGCAAAAAAAAAAGAATGGAAAAGTTTCCCTTTCATTGTCCACACATATACATGTAAACATCAAATCACAGTCCTTCACACATAAACTCAAAAGCAAACACACATTTCTATTGGTTAAACATTTCAACCCTTTCCAACTGAAATACATTTCAACCCTTCCCCCAATCTGCCTTCTACCTGTTACCATAGAAACAGCTCATGGAACACTGCACCGAGCACACAGGTCACAAGTTCAGCACACAATGTTGCTAAACAAGACAGGAAGTGTGCTTGACTTTTCAACATATCAGCTTATCATATATAATGTTCCTTACAATCTGTTTTTGTCAACCAATAAGAATCATACCTTTAAAAAACAGAAATATACACCCTACCTTTCAGTGTAGAAAGTAGTCATACAACCAATGATTTCTTGTCTTTTTTCAAAAAATAATTCTGTGGATCCGCACACCCAACGCAAGAGAATCCGTGCACCCAACGCGGTAGGATGCGCGCACCGTGCGTGCATTTCGCCGTTTAAAAAAAAAAAAGGGACCCCCCCTAAGCACCTCTAGAGGGTCAGAGTATTTCCACTCTGCCCCCTTTATATGTTTTACACACTTATTCCCCTTGCTTTTTCAGCCTCGCTTCTACCGAGGCAGAAAATGGCCGCCAACAGTTCCTAGTTTCAAATGTAGACAGACACTCGACAGCCAATTAGCATTCAGCGCGCGATCGGGAGGGGGCGCGCTCGGTTCGGGGAGGGTGCGCTTACGGTGCGAGTGGGGTCTGCGGATCCTCCCCGGCCATAGATATTTATGTACTTTTAATTCTAATTTTCTCAGGAACTACTGAACGGATTCACACCATTTATGCAAAAGGCACAAGTCTAAACTGAGGACTACCTCTTTGTCAAATTTGGTGTCATTCCGTTCAGCGGTTCGAGCTGTAGCTGCGACAACAGATCCTATGGGAAATTGCATGGGGAAAACGCGTTTTGGGACCCCCCCTTTTTTCTCGGCCCCCGCTTGACGAATCACCACGAAACTTTCAGGGTAGGAGCGGAGCGGAGTTGGCCAAAAGTTTGGGAAATTGATGATTTGTCAACCGGCGCCAGACTTATTGGGAATAGAATGTTGCGGATTTCCTATGGAAAATAGGTCCTAACTATAACTATCTACTGGCGACCGCCAGTAGATAATATATATATATATATATATATATATATATATATATATATATATATATATATATATACATATATATTTTTGCGGTCGGGTGAGGGTCCCAGAGAGCTGCTTGCCGCCACATTGACATCTTGACCGGCATGGTGAGAGGAGCGGACACGGCCCACTGGGGGCAGTACTTACGTGAGTTGTCCGCTCCCACTCGAACTTGGATTTCCGAGTCCGGGTCTTCCCAAGCAACAGGCAGCTGTGTTCCGGCCAATCGTAGAGGGGCATGGTATTTTTAAAGTGTGGACTGGTGAATTAATCGTGAGTTGACCGCATTTGATAAAGTCATTGAAGAAGAAACGCGTCATGCAAAGGTCACAATAAAAAGCAGCCTTCTGGGAGACCTGTGTGTGCTCTACTTTCTTGTATCCCAAGGGAGTGTGGAGTGAATGTTTAGGTGCGGCCACAAGCGCCAAGGAGTACCCACCCCCAAAGCAGTTCGGCAGTGTTCTGTGGCAAATTGTTGGAAACTCTAAAAGTACTTTGGAAACGCCGAACCGCCGCTTACCTTTGACTGTGCCCTCCCATCGCTGAATGGACTGCGACTTCGCAGGGGGTTGCCTCCTACTGAAGTGGTGCCTACGGGTGAGAACCAGGATTTTTGCGGTGGGGTGAGGGTCCCAGAGAGCTGCTTGCTGCCACATTGACATCTTGACCGGCATGGTGAGAGGAGCGGACACGGCCCACTGGGGGCAGTACTTACGTGAGTTGTCCGCTCCCACTGGAACTTGGATTTCCGAGTCCGGGTCTTCCCAAGCAACAGGCAGCTGTGCTCCGGCCAATCGTAGAGGGGCATGGTATTTTTAAAGTGTGGACTGGTGAATTAATCGTGAGTTGACCGCATTTGATAAAGTCATTGAAGACGAAACGCGTCATGCAAAGGTCACAATAAAAAGCAGCCTTCTGGGAGACCCGTGTGTGCTCTACTTTCTTGTATCCCAAGGGAGTGTGGAGTGAATGTTTAGGTGCGGTCACAAGCGCCAAGGAGTACCCACCCCCAAAGCAGTTCGGCAGTGTTCTGTGGCAAATTGTTGGAAACTCTAAAAGTACTTTGGAAACGCCGAACCGCCGCTTACCTGTGACTGTGCCCTGCCATCGCTGAATGGACTGCGACTTCGCAGGGGGTTGCCTCCTACTGAAGTGGTGCCTACGGGTGAGAACCAGGATTTTTGCGGTGGGGTGAGGGTCCCAGAGAGCTGCATGCCGCCACATTGACATCTTGACCGGCATGGTGAGAGGAGCGGACACGGCCCACTTGGGGCAGTACTTACGTGAGTTGTCCGCTCCCACTCGAACTTGGATTTCCGAGTCCGGGTCTTCCCAAGCAACAGGCAGCTGTGCTCCGGCCAATCGTAGAGGGGCATGGTATTTTTAAAGTGTGGACTGGTGAATTAATCGTGAGTTGACCGCATTTGATAAAGTCATTGAAGACGAAACGCGTCATGCAAAGGTCACAATAAAAAGCAGCCTTCTGGGAGACCCGTGTGTGCTCTACTTTCTTGTATCCCAAGGGAGTGTGGAGTGAATGTTTAGGTGCGGCCACAAGCGCCAAGGAGTACCCACCCCCAAAGCAGTTCGGCGGTGTTCTGTGGCAAATTGTTGGAAACTCTAAAAGTACTTTGGAAATGCCGAACCGCCGCTTACCTTTGACTGTGCCCTGCCATCGCTGAATGGACTGCGACTTCGCAGGGGGTTGCCTCCTACTGAAGTGATGCCTACGGGTGAGAACCAGGATTTTTGCGGTGGGGTGAGGGTCCCAGAGAGCTGCTTGCCGCCACATTGGCATCTTGACCGGCATGGTGAGAGGAGCGGACACGGCCCACTGGGGGCAGTACTTACGCGAGTTGTCCGCTCCCACTCGAACTTGGATTTCCGAGTCCGGGTCTTCCCAAGCAACAGGCAGCTGTGCTCCGGCTAATCGTAGAGGGGCATGGTATTTTTAAAGTGTGGACTGGTGAATTATTTGTGAGTTGACCGCATTTGATAAAGTCATTGAAGACGAAACGCTTCATGCAAAGGTCACAATAAAAAGCAGCCTTCTGGGAGACTCGTGTGTGCTCTACTTTCTTGTATCTCAAGGGAGTGTGGAGTGAATGTTTAGGTGCGGCCACAAGCGCCAAGGAGTACCCACCCCCAAAGCAGTTCGGTGGTGTTCTGTGGCAAATTGTTGGAAACTCTAAAAGTACTTTGGAAACGCCGAACCGCCGCTTACCTTTGACTGTGCCCTGCCATCGCTGAATGGACTGCGACTTCGCAGGGGGTTCCCTCCTACTGAAGTGGTACCTACGGGTGAGAACCGGGATTTTTGCGGTGGGGTGAGGGTCCCAGAGAGCTGCTTGCCGCTACATTGACATCTTGACCGGCATGGTGAGAGGAGCGGACACGGCCCACTGGGGGCAGTACTTACGTGAGTTGTCCGCTTCCACTCGAACTTGGATTTCCGAGTCCGGGTCTTCCCAAGCAACAGGCAGCTGTGCTCCGGTCAATCGTAGAGGGGCATGGTATTTTGTGGACTGGTGAATTAATCGTGAGTTGACCGCATTTGATAAAGTCATTGAAGACGAAACGCGTCATGCAAAGGTCACAATAAAAAGCAGCCTTCTGGGAGACCCGTGTGTGCTCTACTTTCTTGTATCCCAAGGGAGTGTGGAGTGAATATATATATATATATATATATATATATATATATATATATATATATATATATATATATATATATATATATATGAAACTCGTAGACGTTCCAAGGGATTGGATTTTTAAGGGCCCACCCCAGGACGTGGCCGAGCAAGGGGCCCCTGCATGCCGCAGTCCATCATTGTATGGGGACGCAGGATCATTGGACCTGCATGTCACGGCCTGGTTTGGTTCGCTCTGGTGGTTGTGGTGTTGGGGACCCGAGGCAGCCTTGAGCACATGATTTGGGGGATCAACTTGGCACGCATTTGCCCCTTCCCTCCTATGTTTGGCACATCTTCAACGCAGCTCCGCTTAGGACACTTACCTGATAGATGCATGCTGGGATTCGAAGCCCTCAAATATTGGACAACAGCTGCGAAGCGGGGCTTGCGTCGTTCCAGCCAATAGGAACACAGCATGAATTACAAAGGTGGGATTGAGTGATTCCCTGTGGAAAAAGACATCTGAGGAAGGCATGTAGCCGAAATGCATTATGCCAGCAAGCCACGGTGAATAAAGGTCTGCCATTGAGTACCCCGCTGTGTCCTCTAGTCCTTCTTTTTGATCGACTTCCATATATATATATATATATATATATATATATATATATATATATATATACCTACTGGCGGTCGCCAGTAGGTAGTTATAGTTAGGACCCCTTTTCCATAGGAAATCCGCAACATTCTATTTTGAATAACTTTGGCGCCGGTCGATGAATCCTCGCGAATTTCTCAAAATAGGTGGGGCGCTATGCTCCGCTCCTACCCTGAAAGTCTCGGGGGGATTCGTCAAGCGGGGGCTGAGATAAAAGGGGGGTCCCAAAACGCGTTTTTCCCATGCATTTTTCCATAGGACCTTTAGACAGAGCTACAGCCCGAACGGCTGAACAGAATTACTAGAAATTTGGCAGAGAGGTAGTCCCTAGGTCAAGGAAGTGCCTTTTGTAGGTTTGGTGTAAATCTATTCAGTAGATTCTGAGAAAATAGCCTTTAAATCAATATATATATCTGAGCCCGCTTACGGTACGCTTACCGTACGCTTACCGTACGCGTACGGTGGCGTGCGCGAGCGCGATTCTGAATGGCTCTTAGATCTTAGTAAACATTCGAATCGGTCGAAACCAGGAAGCGGCGTCCGCCATTTTGTCTCTCGCACTGAGTGTTATTTATCAAACATGATGCCCAAAAACATGTTACGGGGCTGTTTTGACAACTCCCTCCCACACAGTCATGTTGAGGGAGTCCCCAAACATCCCCCAAGAGCAAAAACGGTTATATTTTTTTTTCGGCAATTTCGCAGAGTACGCTTACCGTACGCTTACCGTAAGCGTACGGTGTTGAAATAGAAATAAAAAAAACACTATCCACATTTACCCCACCCCCTGTGTTTTTGGTGGCCGCAGGGCACCAAATGTACAGGGCTTATCGATTCCGAAAACACTATCAACACTTACCCCACCCCCTGTGCTTTTGGTGGCCGAAGGCCACCAAATGTACAGGGCTTATCACTGTATAAAAAAAACATGAAATTATAAAATCGAAATAAAAAAAACACTATCCACATTGACCCCTCCCCCTGTGCTTTTGGTGGCCGAAGGCCACCAAATGTACAGGGCTTATTAAAGTTGATAAAAACCGTGCACGGAACGAACTGCGTTAAGTGGGCGCGCACGCCTCGAATGGCGTAAAGTAACTTAGCATTTAAAAAACCGTACAAATTCACTGAAAAAAACATAGGTTTCACACACGTTATAGTTAGGAATTAGCATTTAAAAAACCTTGCAAATTCACTGAAAAAAACATAGGTTTCACACATGTTATAGTTAGCGGAAATTTTACTGATAAAAAACCAATGAAATTGCCCCGTTATAGTTAGTGCTGGCAACTATAACTCACGCGACCGCAATCTTCTGCTGATGACATATGTGTCTTTATAAAAAAAAATATTTGTAATATATGTATAGCTAAAAATGTATGGAAGAAGACATGGGCAAATAAGTGTCTAAATACAGTATTAGCATCAGCAGAGGATTGCGGTCGCGTGAGTTATAGTTGCCAGCACTAACTATAACGGGGCAATTTCATTGGTTTTTTATCAGTAAAATTTCCGCTAACTATAACATGTGTGAAACCTATGGTTTTTTCAGTGAATATATATATGTGTATATATATATATATATATACATATACATATATATATATATAAGCAGGTTTATGACGTGAATAAACCTACCTGTGTCTAAGTGACCTTCCGTTTCCCTGGTGATTATTATTTTTTGTCTCCGAAAGCGCGTCTGTGACTCCATTTTTGTCGATAGTATTGCCGGTTGTCTCCGCCGGTCCGCGCCACCCCTCCAACAGGGGCTTGAACTTCAGAAGGAGTAACTTCGTGGAATGCATTAAATTTGAGAAGTTCGCCGCTATTCTGCAGATCGGATTACTTTTGCACCTGGATTACAGGAAAACTGCACGTAGGACGTCATCGTGCAGGTAAGAAAAGTTTTACTTATTTCATGTAAGGGTGCGGTAAACTCCGAGATCTGAGACGCTTTATCACGGCACGAAGAGAACATTGCAATGTTGATGCCTTAATTGCCGGATTCTGAGTAGCAAGGGGAACCCTTTATTACCAAAGGGGGAGCATTTTTACCAGGGTTACGGGGTCACAGCGACAGGGAAATCTTTCCCAAAGCAGGTTTATGACGTGAATAAACCTACCTGTGTCTAAGTGACCTTCCGTTTCCCTGGTGATTATTATTTTTTGTCTCCGAAAGCGCGTCTGTGACTCCATTTTTGTCAATAGTATTGCCGGTTGTCTCCGCCGGTCCGCGCCACCCCTCCAACAGGGGCTTGAACTTCAGAAGGAGTAACTTCGTGGAATGCATTAAATTTGAGAAGTTCGCCGCTATTCTGCAGATCGGATTACTTTTGCACCTGGATTACAGGAAAACTGCACGTAGGACGTCATCGTGCAGGTAAGAACATTTTTACTTATTTCATGTAAGGGTGCGGTAAACTCCGAGATCTGAGACGCTTTATCACGGCACGAAGAGAACATTGCAATGTTGATGCCTTAATTGCCGGATTCTGAGTAGCAAGGGGAACCCTTTATTACCAAAGGGGGAGCATTTTTACCAGGGTTACGGGGTCACAGCGACAGGGAAATCTTTCCCAAAGAGCAGGTTTATGACGTGAATAAACCTACCTGTGTCTAAGTGACCTTCCGTTTCCCTGGTGATTATTATTTTTTGTCTCCGAAAGCGCGTCTGGGACTCCATTTTTGTCGATATATATATATATATATATATATATATGTGAATCACCCTATTAACCCACAACCCATAATCCTTAAAAATGCCCTTGCCACCCACAAACCCATCACCCAGCCTAAACTCTAAAAATTCCCTTGTCATCTAAAAAACCCATACCCACCCTAAACCCTAAAAATTCCATTGCCACCCAAAAACCCATATCCACCTTAAACCCTAACAATTCCCTTGCCACCCAAAAATCCATACCCACCCTAAACCCTAAAAATTCCCTTGACACCCAAAAATCCATATCCACCCTAAACCCTAAAAGTACCCTTGCCACCCCAAAATCCATACCTACCCTAAAACTTCCCTTGCCACCCAAAAACCTATACACACCTTAAACACTAAAAATTATGGGCGTGGCCAAGCCAGCCACGATGGCGGTAATGCAGTGCTGAGGCTCCGTGACCGGGCGCCAATTCATAGCGTCTCGGAGCGTTGAAACGGGCGATCGTCAGCCCAGAGACCACCGGAAGACACCTGCACGGCAGAGCAGTCCCGATGGGCACCCGAACACGTCAGGAGCAGTAGTGCCGAGGCTTCCTCCGGATGGAGCTGCTGGTGCCGCAGCCCGCGACCCAAGATGGCGCCGGGGCTTCCATAAAGGAGACGGGGACGGAGCGGAGCGGGGCACTGAGGACGGCGGTGCGCTCTCCTCGCACGGCGGCTCGGACAGGAGCAGCCAGCAGCACCTCTGGGGATTGCGGACCGGAGCGCTCCGGGGCGGATGTTCGTTGCAGCCACACACCGATCCGCCATCTTGGCTCCCGGGTGCCCGCAGTGAACCGGGATTGGACATCGACGTCGCCACCGGGGACCCCAGGTACCCTCCATACCTGATTCTCGAGGAGGCGGAGAGGTGGTGCTGGGATACGGCGAGAGCAGCGCGACCCGGGGACTCTCTGACCCTCTTACACGCTACCTGCCTGACTTCACCATGGCCGCTAAAGGGACACTTGCATCTCTCCTGCGCCGCCGGTGAGCCCTTCGCCTTAGTGACTGTCACGGCGGCGGCCCGGACAGCCTCTCCGCCATCTCTCCAGCGCAGACCACCTGAGGGCCCCCCGGGGTCCCGGGGGCCCTGGAGATCGGAGGAGACCGACGCGACGAGCTGCACCGGCACAAGGCGGTGACCAGCCCAACACCCGGCGCCCCGGACACCGAGCGCCCTTCAAGCTCCCCACGCCACAGGCCTCACGGACTACTTCCTGGAGTGCTGCGGGGTCTTCGCCTCTGCTGCGGGCCTCTGGACGAGACTTGGTTGGGGTGGTGGCTGCAGGGATCGCCCGGGGGTCTGGCGGAGGGTGCAGCCGAGCCCTGGAGACGCCGAACATGATCCCCCACCCACGTCATTGGATGCAAGCGAGCTACCTGTACAGAGGGTAGGCAATTGGGGGTGCCGCGCGGGGGGTTGCTGCGGTCTGCCGCCAGGGGCCCCCAGCGTCCTGCCAGTGGAGAGAGCCCCGGGACACCGGCTCGAGTAGCCGCGCCTTCGTGGTCCTTTATCACCGTACCCTTCCTCCTCCCACGGACCCCAGGCGCCGCGGCAGGCTCTGGAGGCCTCCGGCCCTTTGTCTGCCCCAGGAGAAGACAGGATGGGGAAATCAAAGCCCGCGCCGCACCAGGCGGTCCCGGAGACAGCTCCAGAGAACATGCCCAAGACCTCGACCTGGTCTCCCAGCACGGCGTCCTCCACGGACCTCTCAATCTCGGACAAGCTGGACAAGGTCCTGGCCGCCATTGAACTATCCCGTCTGTCCATGGAGGAAAGGCTAGGTACCCTAGCGACGGATGTAAACCTGCTCCGCGATGATCACCGGAAACTGGCCGACCGGGTACACACGGAGGAACGGACGATGGCGGAAATACAGCCAAAGCTGAAGGAACATCAGATGACACTCCAGGGGGTCCTTACCCGTCTGACCGCGGTGGAGGAGCGCGCTACCGACTTGGAAGGTCGCTCAAGACGCTGTAATATCAGGGTGCTGGGGCTCCCGGAAGGTATCGAGGCAGGAAATCCCATAGACTACATGGACACATGGCTGAAATCCTTTACTCTGCCCTCGGACCGGACAGCGTTCTTCTCCATCGAGCGGGCTCACCGGGTTCCGGCCCAGAGGCCCCCGCCCGGCGCGGCGCCCCGGCCACTCCTGGCGAAGTTCCTCCACTTCCGAGATCGGGATGCGGTGCTCCGAGCGGCGAGATTGGCGGCGCCACTACGGGTGGAAAACCACCACATAATGATCTTTCCGGATTATGCTCGTGCCGTACAACAGCAGAGATCCTCCTTCCTGGACGTAAAGCGGAGACTGCGAGACAATAAGATTCAATACGCCCTACTGTTCCCCGCCCGTCTCAAGATCATCCACAATGGGTCCTCTCTCTTCTTCACATCCGTGGAGGCTGCACAGGACTGGGCGGATCAACACTGTTCACGGGCGCCCACTCCTCATCCCCAAAGGGGCTCGCCTCTCAAGACCTTCCGCACCCGGAAACGCCCCAAGAAGCTTCACCACATTGACTCCAGGCCCACAAGCAGCTCCCACGATTCACCCGACCTCGAGCAGATTATGCGTGAACGACGCGGGGCTCTACAAGCAGCAATTGATCTGCGCTCTACACCGCCCTCGGAACTCATAGATCGACCCCCACACCTGTTCTCGTCAGAAGGCGAAAACGACAGCGACGGCACCGTCTCGGGGATGGACCTGGCGGTGCTCCCCCACGCCACCCCGCAAACTGCGGATGGGATGCTGGACGGACTGACCTTTCCTACCGGGCCCTGAGGCAACTCAGGCATACGGACTGCCGCACTGTATCCTTGCATGTATGTCTGCCTGATGCACACAAACTCACACCCAGAGGCTGACACCCTGCACACGACGCGCATTGCTCCTTCTACATGCCCACTTAACGGGTAGCTTCGCATTTGCATACCGTCACCCCCCTCATATAGAGCAGTTATCTCCCCTCGTATTACGGGAGGAAGTTTGGACGCTTCGTTTCCTAAACGATGAGTCCTCGGTATTGGGACAGTTTCCCGCACCCCCACACGTTATCAACACCCCAGTTCAAATTCGTCCCACCCTGCCATGGGGACTCACGTCACAGACTCTCCGCTTGGGCGGGCTTCCCACCTACCTACTCTTCACAGGCGCGGCGCTTTCTCGGGGGGCTACGACATAATCTACCTGTCGGGAGCCTTGGCTGACCCGCACACAGACGCACATACCCATGGCACAGCTGCCGAGCACTGCAGACATAAACATACTCACGCTCAACACACGCGGCCTACACACCCCACGTAAGCACTATGCGATATACGCCTACGCGAAGCGACAGAAGGCATCCATCCTCTATCTACAAGAAACCCATCTTAACTCGACTGAAGTGGGCAAATTGCGAGCAAAATGGCGCGGCCTAATCTGTGCCACGACCTACTCCTCGTTCGCCCGGGGGGCACTGATATGGATTCGCCCAGGGACCCCATTCCGGGAACTTAGACGGGTGGTGGACGCTGAAGGTAGATTCGCCTTGCTGGAGGGGGTTTTGGATGGCAGGGCTGTCCTCTTGGGAAGTATATATGCCCCGAACGTAGACCAGGATAAATTCTGGGACCGGCTTACACACTCCCTGGCCCAATTCACCCATGTACCCTGGATCTTAGGCGGGGACTTTAACTGTATCCTGGACCCGAGACTGGACCGCTCACATCCCCCACCCCCGCACTCCCCCATCCTCAGACAAATCGAACGCTTTAAAACATGGGTGGCGCACTGGTCGCTCGAAGACGCATGGAGATCACACCACCCTCAGGCCCGCATCTACTCTTTTCACTCCATCCCACACAATCTACGAGTTCGGCTTGACCGCTTCCTCTGCTCCGCTACGCTTCTCCCGCAAGTATGCCACTCGGACTATCTAGGCAGAGTAGTATCCGATCACGATGCACATCTCCTTTGCCTCCAATGGAGACCTCCGCACCCCCCCGTCCCCACATGGCGTCTCTCACGGGAATGCCTCACAGACCAGGTCTTCACACACGACCACCAACAAAGCATTTCAGACTATTTTACTCATAACACGTGGACTGCGTCGTCGACCCTGGTCGAGTGGGACGGCTTCAAAGTGGTGGCCCGTGGGGACTGTATTAAACAGCGGGTCGGGATGAGACACATGTTAGAACACGCCCTAAAAGTGGCGGAACAGCGACTGGCCACGGCTACCAAAGCCGCAGACCAATCGGTAGCGACAACGACCCAAGTCGCCCAAGCCAAATCGGCATATCAAGCGGCGTGCACAGATCTTCGACGTCACAACTTCCGGACGTACGCTACCCGCATGCACAAGGACCGTGATAAAACGGGCACACTCCTGGCATGGCTCGCTAAACAAGACACGGAGGTTCGGCCCATCACTGCCATTATAAATCCCCAAGGATCCCTGGTGCAATCCCAAGACGAGATCCTTCAGGCATTTTACCAACACTATTCAGCGGTATACACGGTCCCCTCATCTCTCGACCCAGGGGCCGTCGGCCACTTCCTGGACCCTCTGCCCCTCCCTCAGATCTCTACTGAGGACAAGACGGGGCTGGACGCAAAAATAAAAGCCACGGAGATTACCAGCGCGGTAAGGGCCCTGGCCCGAGGCAAGGCCCCAGGTCTGGATGGGTTTCCGCTCGAATACTACTCCACCTTCGCCTCTCTGTTGACTCCCCGTTTCCTCGCGGTACTGGACGCGGCACTCAGGATCGGTGAACTACCCGGCTCTATGAGAGCGTCGGTGATAGTGACGTTCCCGAAACCCGACCGGGACCCCCAACTCCTGGCCTCTTATCGCCCCATCACGCTACTGACAGCCGACTGTAAAATCCTGGGGAAAATCTTAGCGGATAGATACTCACAAATTCTCCGCTCGCTGGTACATCCGAACCAATGTGGTTTTGTCCCAGGGAGGAATACTTCTCACAACATTCGGCGCCTCTTTCACATCCAGGATCAGTTGGGCGGTCGATTCCCTCGGGCGGCGTGTTTAATTTTGGACCTTGAGAAGGCGTTTGATACTCTTACATGGCAGTTCCTTTTTGCCGTTCTCGGACGGACGGGGCTGGGTCCCACGCTCCTCGCCTACACGCGCCTGTTATATACTAACCTCACATCTCGGGTTCGTCTTGGTCGCTACATCTCCCCGGAATTTGAAATACGTCGAGGCACACGCCAAGGATGCCCCCTCTCGCCTTTATTATTTGCGCTCGCGGTGGAACCCTTGGCTATCCGACTTCGTCGGGACGGGCAAGACTGGGGCATTCCACTAGCGGACGCAACGCACTGCGTGTCCATGTACGCCGACGACCTCCTCATATACATACGTGACGTGACAGCGGATCTCACCACACTAGAGACCGCCCTGGCGGAATTCACAGAGGCCTCGGGCCTGAAAGTGAATTGGGACAAATCGATGGTGTACCCCCTCCACCCAGACGTATCTCCCCAGGATGTACGGATCAGCGGCCAGAAACTACACTGGGCGGCAAAGGGTCCCCGATACCTCGGAATCAGGTTATACCACTCCCCAGCCGACCTCTACGAGGGCAACCACCGCAGGGTACTCGCAGGGATACGATCCTCCATCGGGTTTTGGCGGAACCTCCCATTGGCCCCGATAGGCCGGGTCGCCTTGGCTAAGATGATCCTGGTCCCGCGGCTCTTATACCATTTCACCAACCTCCCAGTAATACCGCCCCACTCCTTCTTCAAGGACTTAGACACGCTCCTCAGATCTCTCATATGGGGTAAGGGACGGCATAGGATCGCGCTAGCCAAACTGCAATTACCCACGACACAAGGGGGGCTCGGCGCACCATCATTCGAAGCCTACTTCCTGGCATCACAGCTCCAGTGGCTCTCCTACTGGACTGCGGACAGATGCACACTCGAAACATGTACTGCCGCAGGTAACATACCCATACCGGAGTTACGCCGCCTACTCATACCGGGGTCTCGCCCCACACGGACTTACCCCCTACAAGTAGACATAGCCCGGAAGTGCGTACAGCGTATACACCGCTTGGCGCCAGATTGCCCTCCGTACACACCATTGCTACCGCTGGTCGGCTGGCCCAGACAGGGAGGGTTCTTTACTTCCGCCATGCTGCGGGAATGGACGGCAAGGGACATCACCGAAGCGGAAGTACTGTTCGACGACGGACAGCTGCGGTCGTACCGGCAACTCATGGACGAGTGTGACCTACCCCCCGGCCAATTCTTGCGTCATCGCCAACTCCTCAGCCACTACCGGCCATACGCCGACCTCACCCTGGGGGAACCCCCTACACACCCGGTTCTCCACGCCATATTACGAATGGGGCCGGGGCGCCACCACACTACATGGTTATACAAGTCGATCAGGGAACTGACACCCCCGCTCCTAGGACCCCTACGGACCCTCTGGGAGGAGGAAATTGGTCGACCTTTCCACGATAGCGAATGGGAAAGAGCAATAGAATTCCCCAAAAAAGTCTCCAGGAATGCCCGGTTCAAGAACATACAGTACCATATCCTACACAGGGCCTACCTAACACCAGCACGCCTCCAACGCTTTTACCCCGACACGATCTTCCTCTGCCCTCGTTGCCCAGCGGGGGACGCTGACTTTTATCACATGTTCTGGACGTGTCCGGGCATTCAGACCTATTGGTCATCTATCCACTCAACACTCAAGGAGCTTACCGGGTTGACCCACCTGACCACCTGGGAGGGCTGTGCATTGGGCATACTGGGACGGAGGAAACGACATAAAATACCAATGCGCTTTGTATCCCTAGCCCACTTGCTGGCCAAGCGCTGTATAGCCATGCACTGGCGTGATCCATCGGGCCCCCCGCTGGCGGCATGGGCAGGAGCGGTTCTTAAATGGGCAGCTGCTGAGGAAGAGGTAATCCGTGCGGAAGAAGCCAAAGGTATCCGCAAAATCCCTATTTCCCTAGAATGGGCGCTCCTATTGTACCAATTCAGACAATCCCAGACCCCGGAAGCCACAGCCACTGCCATCCAGACCCCCAACACGGTACAGCCTTCTGCTATACAGGCTCCTGAGACAGTGGATCTTCCACCACTACTCCCTGTGCCATCACCGGACCAGTCGGGTCCGTCTTCGTCACTCTATCACACTCAACGGCCCCCCACATCACTCCACACACCCGCCTCCCCCTGAGCGAGCAGCAACTGCACTGTCGAGTAGGCAATAATGGACCCATCGCGTACGCCCACTCAAACACTACACACCCCATGGCACACCCCAGTTCAGTTCTTCCCCAGTTCCCCTCTATGGCAATGCTCTGCTACAACACAGACCACATCCTCACTGAACAAGATATTGATGTACTCCCTATGTTGACGGAGGTCTACTCTAATACCTATGTACCACAACTCTCTCTGCGACACACGCTGTATGTACGTTTAAACCTCAAAATGCCAATAAAAAGAATTTTCAAAAAAAATTTGTGCCTTTCAAATGTAAGCAAATATGTAAGAAAGAAGACATTTTCAGAAATGCCCAGTGAATCACATGCTTGTATAGGTACTTTGAAATTTAGAGATGTATAAATAACCACAGCTCCTAAACGCGATGTCTTGTGCCCATTTCAGAAATACCTTGATACCCATATTTCTTTCTATGTATTTTACCATATTAATTGCTCTGTACTTGGTATACAATCAAAAACCATTAGACGGTGCTGCTTAGTTGTTGGCTCTGGGTACCTCGGGTTCTTAGACAACCTACAAACCCTACATATCTCTACAACCAGAAGGGTCTAGCGGATGTAATGTTATATTGCTTTTGTAAATCAGCCATCGTGAGAAGAGAAGTTTCAGATGAAAACATTGTCAAAAATGGGTGTTTGTTCGTACTCATTTTCATTAGTTTTTCATTTCAACAGTTAATTTCTTCAGGAAAACCTTGAGGGATCTACATAAACGGCCCCTTGCTAAATTCAAAATGTGGTCTACTTTTCAGAAATCTATAGCTTTCCGGGATCACCCAAGGGTTTCAGATCAGTTTCAACCACAAACTGTAAGTACGCTGAAAGCACAAAAAATAGCAAAAATGGGCCATCTCTTTGAGAACTGCCAAAACTCTAGTAAAAAAAGAGTTCTTGTGATTCAGATCTGCATGTTCCTGAAAATTTAGAAGATGGTGACTTTAGCAAAGCACACCTTTTGCTGATGCTGTGTTTTAGGAGAAAACATTTTTTGTTGCTGAGGAACTTTTTCATATTTTTCCCCCAATACTCCAAGTTTAGCTATATTTGCGCTATTTTCTCAGATCCTCCAGGGGAATCCACAAACCCTGGGTACCTTTAGAGTCCCCAGAATGTTGGCAAAAGGGACACAAATTTGGTGTGGATACCTTATGTGGAAAAAAAGTACCCCATATAGCATTTATGGGGGATTGTTATTATAGTGTGCTAAGCCTTCAGATAGGTATTTTGTAACATAGAACTGCACAGGTTACCGTAGATGGATATCCCCAACTAACTCTCGGAGTAGAAGAGTTTCATTGTGCTAATCCTTGTACTTTTAGGAGAGGTTGTAAATTGGTTTGCCAGCTGTACATTTGTAATTATTTGTAATTTTAAGATTGTATACTTGATGACTGTGGGAAAGATTATGCCGAGAACAACCTGAGTTAGTTATTGAGACAAGTCACTGTCTAGAGGTATGGTTGGTTCATTGGTAAAAGTTTTGTTTGATGCAATAAATCAGATATTTTTGTGAGAAACTTGTATGACTAAGTATGCTTGACTTATTGTGAAAACCAATATGGCTTTAATGGTGGATTGAAATAAAACAGTGCTCCAACCTGTAGACAGGTATTTTGTTGTATGTAATCTCAGCATTTATCACAGTTGGGAAGGGTATTGGTGTTTGTTCCCCTTTTGACAAACTCTAGTAGTAGATGATTTGCACTGTAATTTAGTGCATGTTTATACTTCTATGACTGTATGCCTTTTGGATGCCTTGTGGAAAAGATTATGCTCATTATAGCAGTCCTGAGTTGGATATGGTGTGAAGCCAATTTTGTAGCCCTGATTGTTTCATTGGGTCTGTCTATTATTTAAAAAGTCTTTGACGGTGGATTGTTGTTGCACTGTGTAAAAGCCTGTAGAGAGCTCCTTTGTTAAATGGAATCTCGCAAATCACGTTAATAGTCCAGGATTTTGGTGTTGGTTGTTCTCTTTAACAAACATTGGGGTAGAATATTGGCCCTCTTATAATCCTTACTGGAACCTGTTAGAAGGGACTGACAGATTTAGTTGTCGGCCAGGCCTTTCCAAAACAGATACATTCCTTAAAAGAATACATACGTAGTGGACCATAAGGTTGGTCCTATTCTGCTTTGCTCTGTTACTGTTTCATTCGCAATTTGCTTCTGCTTCTACCCAAGACGTCAAACTGCATGGAGTAATTGGTCAGCCTGTTGCCTCTGAGTGGTGGAATTTCCTTATCACATGTGCACATCCATCTGAAAAATAGTGCGTTTCAGTTCCAAGGTAGGTAATATAGTTTTTCATTTTCTCCTTTTAGAAGTCGCCTTTCATTTCTTTCATCCTCCTTTTTAGGTCAAAGCCAACAAGACAGAAGAGCTGTCTGGTTTGCTAATGACATCTTATTTATTTATTTTTGTCCTAATTCTGCCAATTTACTTGTTGGCTATACTCCCATCCTTCTCTGGTGAACCCGGACGGGTTGGAGTCGTTCCACTCAAGAGAAAAAGCTGTTTCCACTTCCACCCTTCCCTGGAATGCCCGTAACACAGAAGGGAACAGGACCGACGGCTAAACATTGGCTTAATTATTGGACCTCAGGCTTTTGAGTCCAATCCACCAACTTAACCCATACTTTCTCTCGACTGCTGGGATCACATGCTAGGTCCTGTTTACTTATATATATAACACATTTTTTGGATTCCAGAAATGGAGGTGGAACATCCGATTTCCATGATTTACAAATCTCCTGTCTTCCTAAAAGAATTACATAAAAAATCAATCTTGCATCTAGCCTGCTAATGCCGGTAGCATTATCTTGACAAATTCCAAAAAACACCAGGAGGGAGCATACCCTCACTGAAATACCTGTGACTTCAGTTAAAAATTCACACACCTCAGACCAAAACTTCATCATCACTGGGCATGTTAAAAACATGTGAAGATCATCGGCTATGGGATCTATACATCTTGGGCACAGATAGTGCGTCCCCGAAAGTTTTTCTAATCTCGCTGGGGACCAATACACCCTGTAGACAGTGAAGAGGTGATTGTGTTTTAGATAGGCAGGTTTAACAGTTTCTCTAAGCATTGCAAAATAACCCATCCAAGCTTCCCTCAAATTTATATTCAACATCTCATCTCCCCAGAGCTTCTGGATATCTTTGTCCAGGTCATCTTCTGTGTTGACTAAAGTGTGATACCACAGAGCTACCTCCTTCTTAACAGTGCCAGTTTTTATTGCTTGATCGAACCAGGTATCATCTTCCTCTTAATTCCAATCTTGGCTCCCCCACCACGCAGAGAGCTGGTAATACTTGAACCTGGTTAGTTGGCCCCCTGTGATTAAATTAAAGGTTTCCCAACCTACTAACTCAGTTCCCATCTTCAAATCTCCCCAACAAGAAAGACCCGCATTCCTTAATGGGAGGCTAAGTGAATCATTCAAACACTCCGGGGTCCCTGGTGATTCCCAAATCGGGGCCCTAGATGAATAATATGGAATTCCTAATTTTTTCCGGATAAGAACCCATACTTTCAGAGCCCCCAATAACATCTTCAATCTTACTTTTTTTTTTAAACTTCGGGTCTCCAAACTTAACCAAGAATTGGTCTTGGCCCTCCCTCAGTTCACCAAGCTTTGCCCCAAAGAGGATTCCTATGGCTGAACTATCAACTTTGTTTAGGAGCATCCGACAGTTCTTAAAGAAAAAAACATGCCCATAAGTCATCAGATCAGCCAGAGCAAGCCCACCCTTCTCCAGTCTCCTCCTTAATCTTTTCCAAGATATACGAGAGCCTTTAGAGGCCCAGATACTACCTAACCTTCCTTGAAGTTTGGCAATTTCCCTTTTATCAAATAATAATGGTAAAGAGTTAAAAAGCAAAGTAATGTTACGTAAGATAACCATCTTGATAAGATTTACCCTACCATACAGATTTAGAGGGAGATTTGCCCATCTAACCAATAGTCTCCCTACTTCTTGGCTGATCTTTTTCCAGTTCACCGTAGTGACTTCCGTCAATTTCTGCGTGACAATAATACCAAGGGAGCGCATACTCGATTTTGCCTGCAATATTTGCTTTGGTTGGTTCCATTCCATGATTTCAGTCTTATTTCTATTCACCCTGTAACCTGATATCTTCCCAAACGCTTCCGCTCTGACTATTAATATGGGGATGGACCGTTGTGGATTCAATGTATAAAGTAAAAGGTCATCGGCGTAAAGAGCCAATTTAATCTAAAAGTTTCCATATCTGAAAGGAACGATGGTAGTATCCTTTCTAATCCATGTCGCAAATGGTTCACTGTACATATTAAATAAAAGCGGGGACAGGGGACACCCCTGACTTGTTCCACGTATTATATTGAACCAGTTAGTTAGCTCACCTTTTACAAGCACCCTTGCTCTAGGCCGATGGAACAGAAGTTGAGCGGTCTTTATTATGTTAATAGGAAATCCCAAACTCTTTAAGACCTCCCAGAGATATGGCCAATGGACCTGGTAGAAGGCCTTGGCAGCATCCACTGCCACGAAAGTTACCGGTAGATTATAGGTTTCCGCCAGATCTACTACTCAAAGCATCAAAAAGGTTAGCTCATTGAGCTGCCTCCCAGGAATAAAGCCTCTCTGGTCGTTGTGTATAATGCACTTAATAATCTTTGCTACCCTGGAAGCCAGAATCCCTGCAAAAACCTTTTAATCAGTATTCAACAATGATATGGACCAATAAGTATCGAACAAGAGAGGGTCCTTGTTAGGTTTCAAAATCAAAGTTACCGTTGCCTCAGCCCAACTTAAGGGAGGATCTTTCCCATCTCTTAATATTGCATTAAAAAGCTCCTTCAGCACTGGTAGCACGTTATCCAAAAGGCTAAGGTAAATCTCAGTTGGGATCTGGCCTTCCCTCTGGCCATTTTCTTAAACTGCTGTCGAATCTCCTCCTCTGTCATCTCGGCTGCTAGATGCAGCTTCTGATCTTCACTTAAGTTCGGGAGTTCGATATCCTTAAAAAAGCCTTCAATGTTGTCCTTCCCAGGGGAGATATCTTCTTTGTACAATCGACTCATATGTCTAGAGACCTTCAACCCAATTCTAGAATTAGTGTCGACTATATCTCCTGTCCTGTGATCTCTAAGAATTTTTATTTGATTACGGGCTTTATCAACCTTAGCTTTCCATGCCAACAAAGGGCCTCTCTTCTCACCATATGCAACATGCTGTAGTTTGCTGACCTTCCATCTGTCCAATAATATCTTGTCGAGGGCTCCTTGATATTCTGCTTGCAATAATTCTAATTGCTTCGTAAGGGATGCCACATTACTGGAACTCTCAAGTAAGGCCTTCTGTACCTCCTGCTCTTTATTTTTGATAGTTTCCAAAAACCTTTCCTCATGGTGCCTCATACTACGTTTTTTACCCACCATAATAGCAGTGCCTAGAGATCTTTAAAAAGCCTTAAAGGAGTCCCATACAGTTTGAACTTTTGCAGACCCCATGTTGGCTTCAAAAAAGATAGGAACCTCTTCTTTCATTTTACGTATAACCCCCTCATGTAACAGGATTGTCCTGTCCAAAGTTCACCTTATTATACCCCTCTTATTTTTAAGCTTTTAGTGATAGGAGGACAGCCGAGTGACCTGAGAGTATGGCAGGTACATGCTTAAACATTTCAACCCCTGATGACAACTCACGATCTAATAAAAAATAATCAATACGTGAATGGGGCTCTAGATGACAATAGACATGATTCCAGTTTAATTAATGCATCTGGGTTGTCCTCATGTGTCTATAATAACTAACAACAACCACAGATGTTCCTTGTATTCTTATCTTAACTAGTACCCACCTCCCAGAGGAATCTGTCTGTTGGCTTTCCAATATGATACCCG
Organism: Triturus cristatus; assembly: GCF_964204655.1. Classification (NCBI taxonomy): domain Eukaryota; kingdom Metazoa; phylum Chordata; class Amphibia; order Caudata; family Salamandridae; genus Triturus; species Triturus cristatus. The sequence continues at coordinate 971,536,820 of NC_140583.1, forward strand.
TATTGCTTCTTATAAGAATAGCTACCCCCCTCGTATTTCCACTTTGATGTGAACAAGAATATCCTGAACCCAGGCCCATTTTTTAAAAGCGTTCGTACATTCATGTTTTATTAAATGAGTTTCTTGCAATAAAATAACATTGGCCTCGGTTCTCTTCAGAAATTCCATTACTCGAGCTAACTTCCTCGTAGACCTCAGACCATTTACGTTCCAGGACACAAAATGCACTAGGTTCTTTTTTATCTGTCGATCATTAGAACTCATTTCTGCTATCCCTTCAGAACCGGTCTTATATTGCGCCACCCTTTGTAGGTACAGAAACATTAGCAGATCCGCAAATCCTAATGGAAACCACCAACTAGATAGCAGAGTAAGGACAATATTTTTTATTTTTCTCTCAAATGCTCCCAACCACCCGTGACCCCCCTTACCCCCCTCGGGGAACCCCCCCACCCTATCTCTCAGGCAAAAAGCATATGAGGTCTCACCGTGCAGAAGAAAGAGCGAATCTATAATAAAAAAGGAAGAAAAAAAGGCGTGATAATATGTGTTGTATGTACATATACATTATATGTCTATTACGTGTGTTTGTGGCGGGGAGGAAAACATTTTTTTTACCTAACAGCATCTGACTTCCTCTATTCAGACTACTTTACTATGTGGACTTTCTATATACATCTATATACATGTTGGGCTTCCCATCAGCTTTAGCAGGGTGTCGACCTCTACAGGGTCTCTAATAGTGAGCATTTTGTTTCGCCACTTTATCTTTAGCATTGCAGGAAATTTCATTTGCACCTGGGCCCCCCTGGAGCGTAATTCACTCATTTTTGCGCCTAGCGCTCACTGCCTCTGGGTAGTCCTTTTACCCAAATCAGAGAGAATTTGGTAGGTGATGTCCCCGAATTTCAACTGTCGTTCCTTCAGGGCACGCCCTAATACCAATTCCTTAATTGAAAAGGTTAGGAAATTTACTAGAATCCTTCTTGGGGCCTTCCTCCCTGGATGAAGCCTATAGGGGTCTCTGTGAACTCTTTGAAGTTCTTTTTTCCAGTCAATGTCGATTCTGTCCGGACACAGATCTCCCAGTAACTTACAAATAAATCCTTTAATGTCCGACCCTCCTGCATTTTCCTAAACCCCCAGAATGCGGACATTATTTCGCCTAGCATGCAGCTCAAGTCTTTCTAAGTCCTCTTATAGGGTCTTGTACTCTTCTTTGAGGCCCGCTATTTCCTTGGAGTTTACAGCGGTGGCCTCCCCCAGCACCTTCACCTCTCTTCCAATGCTGCCGTACGCAAGGCGATCCCATCAATCTTTGGCCAAGCCTGACTGGGGTCCGACCACGTGATCGGGGAACATGGCGGCTGTCTAACGCCGGTTGGGAGGATCGCTGTGCTGCAGGAGAGTGAATTGAGCTCATGTTTGGCGTGTTTGCCGTTACAATGTAAGGCGAGGTGGCGCTGGCGCTGGTAACTGTTTCTTAAACCTTCGGAGTGCCTAATTTTTGCTCAGCTCTCCTTGTATGGGTTTCGGCACCTGTTTGGTTTCGGCCGCGAGACGCGACTCCGCCCCCCAAGGGAGCTGGAGTCGGGCGGCTGTCTCTTTGAAGTGTGCCCAGCGGATTGCAACGAGGCTGCATCATTCATGGAGAGGCGCTGAGAGAAAGGCTTGTGGGTCTTGTGGGGTGCGTACATGGCAGATACAGGGCGGAGAAAATACAGTTATTACCCTGGTAAGAGGGGATGCTTTGGGAGCCCTGGGATTTAAACCCCCCACAAAAATACCCCTTGAGTAGACCCTCAATCCTAGCACGAACCAGAGGTGGATGGAGAAAGATTCTCCATCTCGTGACTCACATCTCAATGTTTGGAATATTGACAATACGGAGAGATTAAGAGACACTGGGGGCCCTTTAACGGGTCAAGAACAGGAGCAGGGTCAGAACATAACGGAGGCGCCGAACACCCTTGGGGATTCTGAGGGGGTTAGTAGGGGTGCACAACGTTTGTCAATTGGGAGGAGTAGATATCTTCTATGTCCTGCCCCAGAAAAGAAGAGCATTACTGGGAGAGGGAAGCAAGTGAGCACTCCACAAGCTGTAACTCCGGTTAAGAAACCCCCTAAAGGTGGTAAAATCAAAAAGTGTAGAGTGAGGGAAATAGGCTCTCTGTCTCTATCTAAACCTCCCCCCTCCCTCAGGTCCTATTTCAAAATCATAGAACATGTGGCAGGTTCAACAAGGACTGAGGAGTTTATTGAAAGTACAGGGAGTGGGATAGATGTTTCAGGCTTACAGGGGAGACAGAACGAGCAGAGCGAACCACTGAGGTTGGAGAATCGTTTCTCTCCCCTTATAGGGATTGTGGCAGAGAGTCTGGAGGACACTACATCTAGCCCTTCCGGTGCTTTGAGCACCCCCTTGCTTATTTCCCCCATGCTTACGGTACAACCTATTCAAGAAGGGAGGGCTTCTGGGGGGGGCCTCCAGGGGCAATGATGAAGGTCTGAGGGCAGTACATAGCCCACAGTCGGGGTCCCTTTAGTGGCTCAAGTGACAGACCTCCTACTTAGCTTGAGGCAAGACATGTTGGTTAAATTCGAGACCTCCGAACAGAACCAGAAAGATATCCAAGGAATGTGGGATTCTTGCTAATGACATCTTGAGGACATTTAGAAAGCCTACCTGGGAATACCTTCCTCCCATTGCTTACCATTGGCTTTGTGGTTTGCAACTAACATTTATTTGCTTTCTGTTTACTAGCCCTTTCTTTTAGGCTGTCCCACTTGAGTTTGTCCCTTCCATTACCCAAACCAAATTTTTACTGTATTCTTCCACCAGAAGTGGAAACTGACCTTTAAATCTTGTTCTTATCTTGTCACATTTGCAGTGCATTCAAAGACAGAGGTCAAATGTCAGGCTTTGTCTCCCACGAAGCTTAGTGTTTACTTTTCTTTCTGACTTTAAAGTGAGAGGATTGGGGGCATGGCCAAGATGGCGGCAGAGTAGCAGCATTTCTCCGGAGCTCCGCTCGCCAAGGCCAAAAATAAACAGAGCGTGCTGTGAGCAGTGGCGGAGCGAGGTCCACGACGGTGTCGCCCTGCAGCGTCTGACCAGTAGAAGTGCTGGAGAGAGGGGAGGGGCCGGCCCTAAGGTTTCTGTCCGCTGCAGAGCGATTAGGGAGAGGTGAAGCGCCCCTCAGGGAGACGGGCAGAGCGGGGCCATCAAGCCGGGCCTTCTCAGGAGTGGTAACCGGATGTGAGGCCTAGGTACACGGCCGTTACACAACCTCTGCCAATCGGAAGAGTTGTGACCTCGGGAAAAGGGTGACTGACTCACCCTGGCTGAGAACTGCCGTTGCTGGAAGAAATCGGGCCCGTGAGCGGCCCCAAGAGGTGAGAGGTGCAGGGCCGACAAGGCTGCTGGGTGCAATCCGTGACCAGCACTGACTAGGCCCAGGGTGAACAAGAAGGCCGCAGCCTGGGCAGTGAGGGGAAAGCAAGGTGGCGTTGGAGACGCCCTGATGCGCCCTCCAGGGGGCAGGCGCCAACAGAATCGGACGATTTTGCCCGGCGGCAGGACCAGTCTCGAGATGCTGATGTAGATGAGGGGAAAAGGAGTGGCCAGAGAGAAAGAGCGGGCAGTGAAGGTCCCCCCAGTGCTTCCCTTTGATTACTGGTGACCATCTGATGCACAAGGGGGCGAGAAGCTAGCCCTGGCTGCCGCAAATACGGCAAAGTGCAGTACCAGCTGTGTGAGGCCTAGCGCTGAATTGGGGGCTGGACCGGCCTAACAGACACTGCAGCCCATAAAAGGAGGTCACTGGTTGGTCCCGAGACTGGGGTACAAACCCATGTATTAGTCTTGTAAGCAAGCCACAGGAAATACCGGCACAGAGAGGTCACAGTTCTAGGGATACGGGGATGCAGAGACACCTACCAAATTCCCCCTGGGCCTGAATGTGACAGAGGCTACCAGCGACACAACACCATGGGGACAACTAAAGGAGAGATCTGCAGATTTCCCCGGGGGCATGAAAGCCTGGAAAAAACTGGTCTGAACGACTGCGCTGCTGGAAACCTAGCAAAGGCACCTTTGTAGAGATGACTACACACCAGGCAAGAAAGGACCAGATGGTAAAGGATCACCTTCAGAAACAAGGTACGAAAAAAGGCAGAGGGACGCGGCCCTGAGCAACAATTGGCCCAACCCCAAGAGAAAGATATGGAATCAACTGGAGATCACTCGGAGGAACCAATCACTCGGATTCTATGTCAGGACCGGAGGCTTCGGATTATGCTTTCTACTCTCTTCGCTTTATTCTGAACAAAACACAGCAGCCAGAGAGATTTTATCGTAATCATGATAATAACAATACGAAAAAACTACAACTCCCTACAACCAGGGAGGCATACTTTAACGTAGGTCATCATTTGTGTCCATAACCATATACAAAGTCCTCTGTTAACTTCCTCCCATCCTCTTTCTTCGCTGCTTCGCAGCCAGATGAGTACCCTTTTGTTTTTCTCTCATGACTTTGTGTTATATTTTGATGGTGTAACGATTTGTGCGCTTAGCTTTATTTATTAGCACTGTGGGGTTCTATATTGCTGTTTGCTTTTCAGATCCCCGTGCAGGCCACGGGAACGCGTCTCGCTCCTTACGCGGCTGGCTTCCCTGTTGGTGCGGCGTCATTTACAGCCGCTAGGGGGACTCGTACGTCTTGCTGCTCTTGCGGCACGGCTCTTCAGATGAGGAGCGCGCCGCAAGAGTAACGGTCATTGAGCCTTGCCCCTGCTACCTCACCCTGACGTCCGCATTGCGGATTGTATTCCCCAGAGCTTTGAAGGCCCCGGTGGGGGTCCGTAGTGCTGTTTTGTAACCGCGGTTGACGCGCTTTCAACAGCGCTGTATGCACCTTGCCAATTCCCAAGCATTGTGTGGGCGTTTCATGTATTGCTGGGCACACATTCATTTTTCCAATGCGCTGGGGAGGTAGATACCTGGTTAGGTTCTCCCTGAGGGTGTGTGTGGGTTGTGGTGCGCCCCTATTTTGTATCCCTCTGGGCTACCCTTATCCTTGCAGCCTCCGGCCTGCGCTAAAACTTGACCTGCGTGTTTGAGGTGTATTCTTCTATTCTTACCAGGGACCTTGGGTGGTAGTTGTGTATCCCTGTGAGTACTTACCTTTACTGTAATGGCTGGTCAGTCTGAGTATTATGAGGAGGAGGTGCAGGAGTACCTACCGTTTAATGATGACTTCTTTGATGCAGTGGATGACTCCATTTACCGGGTGGTTAATGAGGTAGTGGGGCCTATGGAACAACGCCTCTCTGACAGGATAGTGCAGGAGTGTAATAGGTTGGCGGCGGCGCATAGGAGCATTGTGCCAACCCCTGGAGAAGGTCAAGAGAGTACCCCCCCGCCCCCCAAAAAACAGCGTTCAGAGGGTGTAGATGTAGATGCCTTTGCGCGCCTTAAGTCGGCATTTTTGGCGAAGGCAATCCCGTCTGTTCCAGTCGCTCCATCGGAGGCTCCGCCCCAGGATATCCCAGATCCCCCATCCCCGGCGACGAACAATGATACCCAGGGGGATACCGATGAGGAAGGGGGGTCATCCCGTCCTTGGCGTCAAACTCAGACAGCCTCTTTGGCGGCGTTGGAGGAGGATGCTGACATGCTGAATCCCGATGATATTATGTATCCTCGGTCCTCAGCTTGGGTCCCGGGGGATAAGGTTGTTCGTTTCCTGGCAAACCATCTCCGCAAACCTCTGGAGAAGGAGGCGCGGAGTTGCTTGAGGGCAGAGTGTCCGAGACCCTCCTTGCCGGATAAGATCGCGGTTACGCCAGAGTTAGATTCCAAAATGGCCACCTTTCTAGCGAAATATGTCAAAGATCCCCAGAAGGGCATTGATAGATCCTGGCGGTCCTGTCAGGACAAACTCCTTGATGCCGTCGGTCCATTGGCTAAAATCTTAGACATGGCGGAGGAGGCTAAGGTGACAGGTTCCACAATTTCCCCTGAGGTCTTGAATAATTGGGCCAAGCGCGCCATCATTTTTATGGGGAACGCGAATTGCGCTCTACAACTGAGCGTCGCCGCTCATTGTTGATCAAATTGGATCCCAAGCTTGGGGATCTGGCTTCTTCAGAGGCTGGGGCCGTGGCCCAAGGGGGTCTTTTCGGCGAACCCTTTGTTAAGGAACTGGGGAAGTTTGTATCTACCTTTACATTGCTGGACAAGGCCCAGTCTAGCATTAAGAGAGTGTTTACCCAGCCGGTTTTCCGCGGGGCCGGTAGAGGTAGGGGCCGCTCGGCCGGCCGAGGGTTCCAGCAAAACCCTTCAAGGGGACAAGGCTCTGGCCATGGCCAATATAATTCGACCGCGAGCTACACCAACTTTTATCCAACACGAGGACAACGTTTTAGAGGCCGAGGAGGTTTCAAGTCCAACTCCGGAGGCGGAAATTCAAACGGTAAGTGTCCTTCCCTCAGATCGGATTCTTGTAGGGGGGCGGCTAGCGTGCTTCCAAGAGGCTTGGGCGGCGTTGACGTCCGATGCATGGGTCCTTCAGTCTGTTCGGGGTTTTCATATAGAATTTCTAGACAACCCTCGTCAGGAGACGCGGCCTCGCCCGCTTCATTTCAGCCCGCGGGACGCACAGTTGATCGACGAAGAGGTCTCCGAGTTGCTGCGCAAAGGAGCCATTTGCCGCTCAACTCTGCATCCGCACGGTTTTCTCAGCAATATATTCCTGGTAGACAAAGCCGATGGGGGTTGACGGCCCGTAATCAATCTCAAAGAATTCAACCTTTGGTTAGTGTATCGCCATTTCAAGATGGAGGGGATCCATCTGCTGCACGATTTGCTGCCGATTTGCATCCGATTGGATGGCGCGTCTGGATCTGAAGGACACCTACCTGGTAATTCCCATTCATCCACCCCACCGACGGTTCCTGCAGTTTTCTTGGGGGGGGTCTGGTGTACGAGTTCACGTCCCTTCCATTCGGACTTTCCTCGGCGCCGCGGTGCTTCACCAAGGTGCTGCATCCTGCAGTGGAGTTTCTCCGAGTGTGGGGTGTTCGCATTATCGTCTACTTAGACGATATTCTCCTAATGGCCCAGTCTCCTCAAACCCTATTGCTTCAGCTCCAACAAACCGTATCTCTTTTACAGGATCTGGGGTTTGTTATCAACACGGCGAAGTCCATCCTTCATCCTTCGCAGTCAATCACCTTTCTAGGTTTTGTAGTGGATTCCGTTCGAGCGACTCTGAGTCTTCTGTCTCGGAAGATGGCGAAGATTCGCCACGAGCTCCGCCGAACAGTGTCCAAACCAACTATCTCCCTACGTCATTTGGCCAGAATTGTGGGCCTTCTGTCTTCCTCGATCCAGCCGATTTTTCCAGGTCCCTTGCATTACCGGGCCCTGCAGCGTCTCAAGGCCTACCACCTCCGGAGGGGTCGGTCGTACGATCATGTGGTCCCGCTCTCCGCAGAGGCCAAGGAGGAAGTCGCTTGGTGGCTCACCCATATGGAGGCTTGGACCGGCCGCGCGATCTTCGGCTCCGTTCCGGATTTGATTATCGAGTCCGACGCCAGCAGACTGGGTTGGGGCGCCCGGTGCGGAGATTTTTCCACCGGAGGTGTTTGGTCAGCAGACGAGCAGGTTTTTCATATCAACTGCTTAGAATTGCTAGCGGGTTCTTTCGCAGTACGCTGTTAGACCAAGGACAGAGTGCAGTCTTGCGTCCTTTTGAAAATGGACAACATCTCCGCAGTCCGCTATGTCAATTGATTGGGGTGCCCCGTTCTCAGACGTTGGCGAACCTGGCGAAAGACTTTTGGGAGTTCTGCTTGGATCACCACATATCGGTGACGGCAGAGTATCTCCCGGGTCAACACAATCAAATAGCGGACTGGTACTCCAGACACCTTTACGATTCCAGCCTATGGAAGCTGGACCCTCTGGTCTTCCGATGGTTGAACACTCTGTAGGGTCCGTTTTCGGTGGATCTCTTTGCCTCCCTTTTGGACAATCAGGTTCCACGGCTTTTCAGTTGGAGGCCGGATCCGATGGCTGTTGCCACGGATGCCTTCCTTCAGGATTGGAGGGTGGAACATGGTTATGCATTTCCCCCATTTTCAATGATAACGAGAACGACTGCCCAGATCTTGCGGCAGTGTGCGGAGGTGACCCTTGTAGCTCCCCTTTGGAGATCTCAGGTGTGGTTTCCGGTTCTTCTGGAACTTTCCTGGGATTCTCCAATCCTACTCCCCCTGTATCCTCAACTTCTTCGGAACCCGGACGGGGAGCCTCATCATCTAGTCACACAGGGGACACTCAGACTCATGGTATGGCGGTTTTCAGGCGACGGTGGTCGTTGCCGGGCCTTTCGAACAGGCTGAGACCCTCCTGTCAAAGTCTTGGGCGGACAGTACCACGAAGCGTTACCGATCCGCGTGGTCACGATGGGATCGTTGGTGTCTTCAACGGGATCTGGATCCCATGGTCGCTGGAATCGTTCCCCTCTTAAATTTCTTCGCCGACCTGGCGGCGGAAGGTCTGGCATATCGCTCCATTTATACTATCAGGTCAGCGGTTTCAGCCGGTCACGTTCCTTTGGACGGCGCACCAATTGGGGAACATCCTATGGTCTGCAGACTTCTACGGGGCATAAGATTATCGTTACCCCCGGAACCTCGTTATTCTGTCCTTTGGGATGTCAACAGGGTTTTGAATTTGTTTCTTTCTTGACAACCTAATAGATACCTATCTTTGAAAGAATTATCTTCCAAGCTGGCGATGCTTTTATGCTTGGTCTCCTGCAGGAGAGTTTCATATGTTCGTGCCTTGGACATCTCGGCACGGACCTTTACCCCGGACGGGGTTGTGTTTACGATAGGTCGCAGGACTAAGTCTCATACAAGAGCAATTTCGTACCCAGCTTTTCGGGACGCGCCAAAGTTATGTGTGGTGGACTGCCTGAAAGCTTACGAGGATTTAACGCAGGAACTCCGCCCTCTGGGCGAGTGCCAACTCTTGATTGCCCTCAAGAAACCACACAAAGCGGTCTCTTCTCCCACCATAGCGAGGTGGGTGCGATGGGTTATGCAAGAGGCTGGTATTGACACGAAAGTGTCTGGTGCCCATTCTACCAGAGGTGCTCTGGCCTCGAAGGCATTTGCGCTGGGTGCGCGTCTGGAAGATTTAATGCGTGAGGCGGACTGGTCTTCGGACTCTACCTTCAAGAGGTTTTACTTTAAACCGGTAGTTAATATGGCACAGTTAGTGGTAAGTAAGCTTTGAACTAGCATAATCCGAAGCCTCCGGTCCTGACATAGAATCGGAATTTGCCTAGTTATTATGACGGTAAGTTCCAATTCTATTAAGGACACGGAGGCGAGGATTATCCCGCCCGGGGCACCGTTGGTGCGAACCCGCCCGTATGGGTGTAAGTAATCTTTTTTCTCTGTATTATTCTTTGTTAAAGCTTTGGGCTTCTTGACCTGAATATTTTTTTGACACTCTGCTGCGGCGTTACATACAGTTGTCTGTTTTTAATTTCTGACCTCCTTGTTTGGTTCTTTCAGGGAATGACGGATCTAAACAGGACTAATGATGTGACGGCGTGACATGCGCGAAGAAAGAGGATGGGAGGAAGTTAACAGAGGACTTTGTATATGGTAATGGACACAAATGATGGACTACGTTACAGTATGCCTCCCTGGTTGTAGGGAGTTGTAGTTTTTTTGTATTGTTATTATCATGATTACAATAAAATCTCTCTGGCTGCTGTGTTTTGTTCAGAATAAAGCGAAGAGAGTAAAAAGCATAATCCTCGCCGCCGTCTCCTTAATAGAATTGGAACTTACCGTCATAATAACTAGGCAAATTCCGATTCCTGTAGCAGCTTTTCAGGACACTCAGATAAGACTTTGCAGGTCTGTGACATGATGTCACCTCTGATATCAAGCAGATCAGGGCGGAGATCCAGGAATTGGAGACCTAGTCGACTCCCTAGAAAGGAATAGTGACCACAGAGAGGAAGAGCTACTGAACAAGCCAGTGAGTTGCTGGAGCTCAGAGACCACAACGAGAAGCTCTACCTCCGCCTTGAGGACCTCGAAAACTGCTCTGGGAGATCTAACATCTGTATTAAGGGTGGTCCTTTTCTTGCAGATGGGGGGAAGCTGGAGGAATGGGTGATCGGCTTCTCCCGGGATGCTGCACAGGAGCTTGGTGACAAAGATATCATCCTAGATCTCATGCATCATGTCGGATGGCCAGCCAAAGACCCGGGCCAACAGCAAAATATCCTCACTTGTCTTCACTCTTTCCAGCAGAATGGGATCATTATGGCTGCAACTAGAGATAAAGCGGCCATTGCCTTTGAGGAGCTCCAAGTTGGAATCTACCAGGATTTGTCACCACTATTTCTCCAAAAACATAAAGCTCTGCACGATTAAGGAATCGGCTACTGATGGGGACACCTCCTTCCGGAACAAGGAACTACAATCTGTTCGGTCACTTAAAGAGGTGCAGGATGTGCGAGGTCTTGACTGGGAGGGGTGACCCGTCTGAGTCGTCGGCAGATGATACCGCTGCATGGGGATCGCTAATGCCGGGAATACGACGAGGGACCAGATGGGAGAAACCTTCCAAACCTTCTGCGACGGACAGCCAGAAAGAAAGAGAGGTGCTTCTCTGGCAGATACAGAACCGAGACAGAGCCGGAGAAACTCTGACCGTATGAGCGCATGTGCAGCAGTTGCCTTCTATCCTCGGGCCGCAGAAAGAAGAAATTGGTCTTGGTGGAGGGGGCTCATTCCCGTCGACGAGATGACCAACCACCACACACATGGACCCATGCACAATAGTGCGATTTACGCCAAGTTAATGGCGCTTTCTATGGTTTTTAAAAAACGTATCTGTCTTTTTTTATCTTTTCTCTTCTTTCTTCGTCTCTATACATGGGGCCTATGGCTATCGGTATCACAGGTGGGGAAGACCCACAATCAGATTGGTGTGGGATCCACATAACCATAGAGGGAGCTAAAACAAGAGCAAAGGGACGTCAAAACTAGGGGAGGGGAAAATATCCCTATTCTAAGAGGTTCGATGCTCATGCCCACAGGTCATGATATCATGCTCTACATATTCTTTTAGACACACAGGGGGGCTTGGGCATGGACGAAAACCTATCTGGGGGTTAGGCAACAGTGAAGACGGGTTGGAGGAGGTGCCTCTGGGTCTGTGGCCTGCCAACACATGAGCCCTGGATCTGCTGTGGGCTGAGGGGGTTGATTCCGAACATCACAAAATCCTAAGCGAAAACCACAGAGCATCCCCAAACCACCCATATGTCAACATTTAAGGTCAAGATAATGAGCTTTAACATCAGAGGATTCAATACACCGTTAAACGACGCATAATCATTACAATGCTTAGAGAGGCCCGCTGCAATATATGCCTATTGCAAGAGACCCGCCTGTTATGTGCCGATTGGAAACACCTCCGGTCCAAATGGTATGACAGACAATACTTCTCCCTGACCATGGGGAAAAAGGCGGGAGTGGACATTCTCATATCTACACAATTCCCAAGAACAGTACTGGGGGTTACATGCAGAAACACTGCACAGCCAATTTTTTTGGGACCCTACGCATATACCATAGCCTTCATTTACAGCCTTAATGAACACCAAGAAGTCTTCCTCCGAGATACACTAAACACCATTCTAGACTCTCAAGTGGAGGATTTATTATTGGGGGGGGGGGATTTTAACATAGTACCCGACTCACAGCTAGATAGGTCTGTGGTATGTCTGGGACACTCGGATCTCACTCAGATTCTATGCTTCAGAGGCTTGGGGAGGTGTTGTTGACAGACACCTGGAAATACCGCTACCCCACAGCTTCTCTTCAGCGTCGCACCAAACCTATGCACGCAGCAACTTATTTTGGACTTCTCCCCAGGTTACGGGATATACCAAAGACGTTACAATACGGGTCAGACCACTCCCCGATATCACTGGTGCTGTACTTACACGGAAGGTCTCCGCGCCAGAGGTCGTGGAGGCTCAACCACAAACTACTAACATACAATTCCAACATTACTGATGTATGGGCTGCTAAACAAGATTACTTGGCAGTTAACAACGACGGCTCGGTCCCACTGCTCCAGGTGTGGAATGCTTTGAAGGCCGATAAGAGGTCGTTTTTTGTCCATTGCAGCGGGACTGAACAAAGAAAGGAGGGACAAGAGGGAGCTTCTTGAGATGCAGGTCAGAAAACTGGAAGGGGTTCAGCGTCGCACGGGCACGGTTCAGACAAAAGGATGACTCAATATCGTCCAGAAGCAACTGAGGGCTTTAGATTGTGATCTTGCAGAGTACGCACTCTTATGCACTAAACAGCTCTACTATGAAGGGGAAATAAAGCCGGAAAACTCTTAGCATACCTACTGAGGTCCCAAACAAACTCACACCGCATTGCAGGGATAAGGACCCTCCAGAGTGACGCTGCTATAGCAGCTGAATTTGAAACCTTCTACACTACTTTGAACACGGCGGAGCACTTGGACTTGGCAGTGGCCGAGGATGATGTCCACCGGGCACCAGTGGCATCCCTCCCCCCCACAGACTTGGAAGCTATGGATGTGGATATCTGCCCAGATGAGGTTATGGAGGCTATCCAGAGACACACGTTAGGGAAAGCTCCGGGAGGGGACGGTTTTCCAGTAGATTTCTACAAAGCTTTTGCCCCTGAACTTACCCCGCTACTTGTTCGTCTTTTTAATACATTCAGTGAAACAGGAACCTTAACCCCCACAATGTCTATGGCAGAGGTGGTAGTGATACTGAAACCCGGGAAGGACCCACAGAAGTGCGCCTCTTACCGCCTGATATCTTTAATAAATGTTGATTTAAAGATCTTCACTAGTGTCCAGGCAGCCCACCTTGCTCCACACATGCGAGGCCTGGTGGACTCAGACCAATCCGGCTGTGTTCCCGAACGCAATTGCAGCGACGGGACGAGGCGTTGCTGTCACCTAGTAGACAAAACTCAGCGCACTCAGCAGCCTACACTGCTTCTGTCGGTCGACGCCGAGAAGGCATTTGACCGGGTACATTGGCCGTAACGGAGACATGTCCTACGTAGGTTTGGGATTGGGGAACATTATCAGAGATGGGTGAACTGTATATACAAGGCCCCTGAAGCGCACATTAGAGTGAACGGTATAGCTTCTCGCCCTGTTGAGATAGGGAGGGGCACTCTTCAGGGGTGCCCGCTCTCACCCTTGCTGTTTGCCCTCTATATGCAGGCATTTGTCGAAAGAGTCAGAAACCACCAGACGGTCACTGTGATTCGAATAGGTGTCAGAGAACACAAAATATCCCTGTAGACAGACGATGTGGTGCTTTTCCTCATGCAACCATCACTCTCCCTACCCCCCTCTTAGAAGAAGTCACAGCATTTAACAGGGTCTGGGGATTTAAAATCAATCTACAGAAAACACTGGCTCTCAGACTGACCCTCCCCAGAGCTGAGCAGGAAAAATTGAGGCAGAAAATTCGGTTCACATGGGCCCAGAGGGTATCTCTTACTTGGGACTGCAGATATTCCCCATGACGGAAAAGATAGTTAAGGCAAACTATTCAACCTTATTAGATGAGACCCAACGTGAGCTGCTCACTTGGAATGAAGATGCAGTGTCAAGGCCTGGAAAAAAGCTTCAATCTTTCCATTCCTGAAGAAAGCTAATCTAGACTCTAAGGAGCCAAACAACTATAGACCCATCTCCCGCCTTCCGCTGCCGGGCAAGATGATTGAAAAGGAAATGAATTCTCAACTAAGCTCCTTCCTTAAGATTAATGGCCTACTAGATCCAACACAATTTGGCATTCGTGCTGAACACAGCACTGAGGTAGCCCTGATTAAATCAACTGAAAAAATCAGAGAGGCATTAGATCAGGGAGGAGCTGCAATTGTATGTATGCTGGACCTCTCGGCGGCCTTCGACACAGTCCACCACAAAGTACTGCTGGACCGGTTAGTCAAAAGGGGTGTTCTAGGTAAGGCCCATGCCCTTTTAAAATCTTTTCTCACCGATAGAACAGTAGACATGGGCAAAGATCGTTCGAAGGCCCTTCTCCTTGCCCTGTGGGGTTCCACAGGGGTCGGCGCTTAGCCCTACATTATTTAATATATATGTGTCCCCACTGGCAGTCCTTATACGATCATTTGGGCTCCAGTTGGCCTCCTATGCTGACGACACACAAATAGTGTTGTCAATATAGAAGGGCAAAGAGGCTGAGACAGGTCGCGATTGCCACGACTGCATGCAGGCCATCGCGACCTGGGTGTCAGCAAATTGCCTTAAGTTGAATGCAGGGAAAACGGAGGTGATCATCTTCGGCAATCCTTCGAACCTTTGGTCACCCGATTGGTGGCCTGAAATATTGGGCCCGCCCCCAGTTCCTACCGCTAAGGTGGAGAACTTGGGGGTGATCGTGGACTCTAAACTATCCTTTGGGGATCAGATTGGTTGCGTTGTTTCTTCCTGCTTCCAACTTCTCAGGATTATGAGGAAAACCACATTTCTTCTTCCTGAGGATAGCCTTAGGATTGCAATCACTGCGCTCATTTTGTCTCGACTTGATTATTGTAATGCCCTTTATCTTAACATCCAAAAAAGACATCTCAACCGATTACAAGTCGTGCAAAATGCAGCTGCCATGGGTTCTTTTGGGCACCCCAAGGTTTGTTTCAGTGAAGAAAGGACTTAGGAACCTCCACTGGCTTCCGGTGAAACAACGCGTGGAATTCAAGGCCCTTTGCACGGTCTTTAAGTCCCTTAAAGGATCTGGCCCTGCTTATATGAAACAACACCTTCAATGGTATGTTCCCGGCAGAGCACTGCGCTCGGCCGAGGCAAAACAAATAAAAGTTCCACGGGTCAAAACAGCCAGCTGGGGGGGGTAGGAGTTTCTTCTGCAGTGCCGCAAAGACCTGGAACGGCCTTCCCCTCCACCTCAGAAGTGCAACCGAGCTCCTTTCATTTAGAAGGGGCCTGAAAACCTGGCTTTTTTCCAAAATCAGTCATACCAGCAACCAAGTAGGCAGCTCCCAGTGCCAGGACACCTCAGGGTAGCAGTGCGCTTTATAAGTTTTATTAACATTAACATTAACATGGCTAGGCAGGCTGGAGGCCATCAAAATGATCATTCTGCCTTGCAGCTTATATGTAATGCAGATGCTCCCACTGCACCCTCCACCTTGAATATATATATATATTTTTTTTTTACTTTGTTTATTGATTTTCCAGAGAAAAAAGGCACAACAGAAAACAAATGGCAGCACGACACGATAGATAATAACATTATGGCGCATTTCACTGGGGTTAGTTACATCATTCCTTCACAACAGAACCTAGGAAGGAAAAAACACGGATCAAGGCAAGGGATCTTCATAATACAAAATACCATATGGAAATTAAAGTGTGATGCTCAGGGGGCTGGAAAGCGAGGAAAGTGGGGGAGGCTCAGTAGCAATGCCACTGTTAGTGATTAAAGAATCTCCAATGGGAGAGACAGGTGAGGAGCTGTCAGTAGCCCGCATAAGATGAAGATAAGAGACAAGAGGGGCCCAGGCATTAAGTCCCAGAATTTGCCCAGAAGCGTTTGACAATGGGCAGCATCGTCCAGCCAACCAGTGACTGTGGGCGCCGGTTTACGTCCCCAGTGGAGAGACACTCTGCGCCTGGCAAGGACCAGAAGCATAGCGGTGAGTTTACGGTTGGCGTTAGAAACATGCTTGACATAACCAAGGAGACACACCAACGGATCCGGAGCAAGGCGCTCTAGCTTAATGTCAGCAGCGGGAGCGGAGCAGCGCATGCATCTATCACTGTTGAGGAGCCTGATTCTATGAAGTGAAACAGGAGTGCGGTATAATCTATGCATATTTTTTAAATGTATGAGCTGCAGGCGATAGTTAGGGGACAAGCACTTGATTTTATTGCAGCAATACAACCAAACATCCTGGGGGACGTCACGGCCAAGGTCCGCGCTTCAAGCGGTGTGAGCCCTGTCAGTGTTTGCAGGTGAGGCGGCAAGCGATAAAGCATAGAGGCAGGTAACCATTTTGTAAAATGAGCTAAAGGTGTGGACTACCTCGAGGTCAGTCGGCACGGGGGGGGGGGCTGAAGGAATGTGGGGTGAATATCCTTACAAGTGGCACAAATCTAATAATAAAGAAGCCGATCCAGTGTCTCCGCATCCCCGGGAAGGGGATTGAAGGAGTCGCTAAGATAGATATCGGCTAAGGTGGTAAGGCCTAAGAGCGCAGCACGCTTAGCCATGCCAGACGTCTGTAGGGGGAAAACACCGGATTGCAAGCCAGTTACATGGATGGAGCGTAAAGTATGAAATTGCCCACACGCTTCCGGAGTCCGTCCCAAGCCCAACGCGGGCACTCCACCGTATCAACCTCGCCACGCGGGGGCTTAGGTGCTATGAAAAGCGCAGTCTGGAGAGACGAGGTCAGCCTCGACAGCAACATGGGGTTGGAAGGGGATAGGGTGCAGCCAGAAGTGAAGGAAACTGGCTTGGGCCCTGAACGCATACAATCTAAAGTCAGGAGCGCCCATTCCTCCGAGGGACAGGGGAAGAGTAAGTATATTATTAGCAATTCTGGGTTGACGGGCAGCCCAAACCAAAGCAATGATGTGTGAATGTAATTTGTGGAAAAAGAGCGAGGTATGTGGGAGAGGGACATTTAAAAATAGATATAAACATTTCAAGAGAACTACCATTTTTGCAATAGCTATTTGTCCCGGAAGCGACAGGGGAAGTTTTTGCCTCACAGGTAATTTGGACTCCAGCCAGTCGACAGCACAGCCGAAATTTGATCGCCAATGTTCGTTCACGTCCCGACTCAGCTAGGTACCGAGGTACCTGACGGGGCCAGACGCCCAGACAAATGGGAAGTCGGGAGTAAAGGGCTTAGTAGCATCAGTGAGGAGAAAAAGAAAGGACTTCCTCCAGTTAACTTGGATGCCGGAAAGGCCACCGAACCACACGATCTCCCTCGTCATAGGGCCGAGATTGTCCTGTGGCTTGCGGATATAGAGTGTGACATCGTCTGCATACATGGATTCAACCAGAGCGCGGACCGCGAAGTCAATGCCACGTTGAGTGTGATGTTGTCGAAGCCGTGCGGCGAGGCGTTCCATAGCGATGGCAAAAAGCAAGGTGCAGAGAGGACACCCCTGCCTGGTGCCTCTCGAAATGGAAAATGGCTCCGTCACTTGCCCGTTGATTCTGATGCGGGCTGTTGGGAGGGTGTATAAAAGCTGGACTTTACGCACAAAATCTGGACTGAAGCCCAGCCGAGGAAAAGATAGAAGAGAAAAGGCCATTCTAATGTGTCAAAGGCCTTAGTGGCATCGGGAAGTGCCGCAACAGCAGGAATAGAGGGGCTGATCTAATGAGGAACGGCAAAGATGGTGCGGAGATTATGGGACATGGAGCGTCCGGGAATAAATCCGGATTGGTCCGGATGTGCTACCAGTGGCATTAAAGGAAGAAGGCGAGTGGTGAGTAGTTTGGCATAGATTTTATTATCAATATTAATGAGGGATAATCGGGGATACAAATCGCACAGCTTGGGGGATTTGTCGGGCTTAAGTAGTAGAGTGAGCATGGCTTCCCGATGAGAAGAAGGAAAGCACCCTCGCTCTAGGGAATCCTTATACATGGCAGCGAGAGGTGGGACCAGGAGAGGGGCATACTGTTTATAAAAGTCCGGGGTGAGGCCATCGGAACCGGGGGCTTTGTCCCCAGGAAGTCTGGAGATAACGTCAGCGATCTCCTCTTGAGTGAACAGCTCATCCAGGTGCTCCCGGTACTCATTACTCAGCCATAGGAGCTCAATGGTGTCGAAATATTGATCAAGAGTCTCAAGAGAGGGTGCCATGCCAGCAGAGTAAAGTTAGGTATAAAAGGCGGAAAAACGGGCAGTGATTTCTGAAGGGGAGGTGGCTCTGGTGGAAGGCCCATCCTGTAAGCGGCAATATAAAAGGATGCATGTGGGGATTGGAGCAGGTTAGCCAGGGTCTTGCCAGGTCGATCGCCCTCACCATAGTGCCAAGCCTTCGCCATCTTACCTAAAAAGACAAGTTCTCTGTCTGCCTCCTCGTGGAATTCTGAGATTTTCCCTCGAATCTGTGCCAGGGTTTCAGGCTGCGGATCGAGGGATTGTGGAAGGTCAAGAGCTTTAATTTCAGTTTCAAGGTGCTCAAGTGTACCACGAATCGAGTGCAGCACACCGTACTGTTTAGAGATGCACTCACACCGGATAACAACCTTAAAACCCTCCCAGAGGGTAGATCCACCTCGAATATTAGCACAAATACAACACCTCATTTGGAACTTTATATGCGAAGGGAAGAGAGCCCGCATGGCACGACATCAAACATTCCTAAGGCAGGCCGATGGGGGTCTTAGGGTCCCGCACTTGGTGAGATATTTTCAAGCAGCACAATTACGGTACATAATAGAGTGGTACAAATTAGAGTCTGAGAAGCACTGGTGTCTTATTGATCATGCAATTGCAGGAATGCATATCTGGAAGGTTCCTTGGCTCCCTAGACGTCTGTCTCGCCGGTACTGAGGGCTACCATTGGGTTGTGGGATAGAGTGCAAGTACCCTTAGGTCTCTCGACCCCCATATCTCCACTGACCCCTTTCATTGGCAACCCAGACTTCCCCCCAGCAATGGAAGGGACCAGGTATCTAAAATGGCAAGACGCCAACTGTAAAAGAATTGGTAACTTATTTGGTGAGAAAGTGATCATCGATTTCCCCAGACTGGTGTTGGGCTTTGGAATTCTCAAAGATATATATTGGCAATACTTAGCGATCCACCACTGGATGACACAATCCCAGGTTAAACCCCACGATAGTAGCTCCCTTACTAAATTTGAGCTATGGTACATAACATGCACCTCAGATAAACGCATGCTGTCAGACATTTACTCTTTCCTGAATAAGCCCAAACACATTGTTAAGACCCCAGCGCAGCGTACACGGGAATCAGAGATGGACCGGGAATCCTCCCCTAAGGAGTGGCAGGATATAATCCAAACAACCAGCGCCTCCTCCTGTAGTACTGCGGGGAAAGAAATGTTTTTAAAGATAGCCC
Source organism: Triturus cristatus (assembly GCF_964204655.1). Taxonomy (NCBI): domain Eukaryota; kingdom Metazoa; phylum Chordata; class Amphibia; order Caudata; family Salamandridae; genus Triturus; species Triturus cristatus. The sequence goes on from NC_140583.1 coordinate 971,556,032, forward strand.
ACTTCTGGCACTATATCCCGGTTAGAACCATGAGATGGAAACCTGGTGGAAGCGATTTGTGTTGGCGTAACTGTGGGCAACCTGGCACACTCACCGAAAATACAGTCCTACTGGGACACAATTATGCAAGATATTGATACCATTCACCACACGGAAATACACAGAATTCCCAGTTACACTCTGTTGGGGCTTCCAAACCCCCTTACCTACCCCTCTTAAATCATGTAGGAGACGGGCAATCACTCAAGCATTAGGCACCGCTAAACAGGCGCTGTTGTCCTGTTGGGGAACGGAGGAGGTTCCGACCAAACTAGACTGGCTGTACAAGATCTGGGAGATAATGGGCAGTTTTGATAAAACGTGGGGAACCACCATCGCGATCCTCTGCTCCGAATTTAGGGAACTCACCTGCCCAAGATACCTCCGATTACTCCGACTCCCTGCCATACACTCCCACCCACAAGACAATCCCCAGGAAGGAAGATAATTCCCCCATGACCACCTGTTAGCAATACGAAATTAGGGACCTCCCTTAGGCACCATAATCTTTAATCTTTCTTTTTCTATATCCTAATTTCTTCTTTTTCTCATTTTCCTTGAAATGCTCATTCTCTTATTGCTCCCCATCGGCCATGGGATGAAGGTGGTGGCTAATGTTAATCTATGCATATTTAAAATCAATAAAAAGATTTAAACCATAGAGTGAGAGGATTTATGTGACAAACATGCTGGCTACTATGAGTGTGCTTGAGGAAGGCTGTACAATGGCATTTATTTCCAGCACACAACAAAATGTATAGGTTCGTAAATGAACTATGCAGTAGATATTTCAGAATATATCAGAAACAGAAAGCAGAAATGAAGCACATGATAGGGCCGGATTCTTGTCTAACCAATTATCTACAAGAACCCTCTCAGGTCGACAGGATCTTTTTACTTGCCAAATAGCGTAGCGGGAGTAAACACAATTATCAGAATATATCTACCGCAATTTGACATCATTAAAGGATAGAGGACTCAGAATCTAAAGTTTCCGAGATTTTATTATGAGCAAAAACATCTGAACATACAGGCACATCAATACAAGGCGCAAAAGATAAATGGGCACGAATACAAAAGCCAACCTACGAAGGATTCGCATTCGACTAAAAATAAAAAGAATTACAGATTCTAAAAGCATCAAATAAAGAATCGTTATACTGATATAAATTTTTGGAATCATTAGTCAAAACATTTCTGTCCCTACTCTATTCTAAAGTGGCATCCCTACTTAGCATTCCCTCCCAAGCAAGAGAATCATGAAAAAGGTGTCAGGAGTGAAACTTCCTAAGAAGTTTTCACTTAGTGAGAGCTCGATCTATGATGCTCCTTCTAGCTTCCCGCCTAAACCTCATCTGCTCAACCCATGGGGCACTGTCCCTACTACAAAACCCCAAAATCGTAGAACACGCCCTTCGGCACACCTCTTCAGCCAGGTCTTCCTCCTGTAAATTTGCATCCAGAGCTGTTCATCTTTCATCGTCCGTTAGCTTGACCTTGGGTCCCAGGCACCTTCCATACTAAGAGTTACAGTTGCGCATTCCAATGCACTCCCCTGTGTACTTCTCACCATATCTCAACTCCTAAAACAAAGACTTAATCTCACTAACGAGCTAAATGTCCTTGCACCTGCAACAGAAACATGGGAACGAAAAGAAAAGTTCTTCGCATCTTGAAGTTTTTACATTTCACTGCACCTCAAGCCTTAACCAAGAAATCCCTGACGGCCTATAAAATATAGCTAAAATAGGAAATGAACAGGCCTTCTCTTCTACATATGCAATTAGGCCTTGCAAATTTAAACACACTACGAAATCACATTCTAAGCATTAATTCAACATGATCATCTTGTAAATAAGCAACCTACTTTTTATTTCTAACGTGGCACACATTTAATCCATTGCATTGATTTTTTAAAACGAATCATCTACATTATACTAAATACATTCACGATAACTTGCAACGTTAATCTTCGCAAAACGTTATTACACATCTAACACTTCTATGTTAAACGATTATAGCAAATACATTTCTATGGCGCTTCTAAACATACATCGATTATATGCGGGTGCCGACTAACGGTGAATATGATGCACCCCTACAAATCTCAGAATCACATGGCGCTCTATCACACGTTTTTGGTAATTCGAAAGTGTGGTGGAAACAAGTAAGTAAGTTCTGGTTGCCAATTAATAATAATCATTGCAATATACACAAGCATTAATACAATTTAAAACGTTTTTGTTTTTTTTAAACAAATTTTATTTGTCAAATAACACATATAGAGCAGAGCACTGTACCCCAGCAACTTCTGCATACGAAATCTAGATCCAAATGACTTTGACAATTCATTAATTGTTTTTAATAAAAAAAGACCGCAATATGGGTGGCTGCGAATCACATTAAAGTCTAATAGTTACATTAAAAATGACTTGATAATATTCATTTTGATTTGCTCGTAATGCAGCCAAAGCTGCTATTGGCTAGAGACAATCATCAGTTTTCATTTGAGGAGGCCGGTGCTTGCTGTGTAAGAAGTCATGCTACTTGGAGCAGAAACCTAGTGGCCTTACATGGTAACTGAATGCTGCGATTGTTCAGAAGAGCCATCACTGCAGGGCGGCAGGGATACAATGGCTGGGCAGACACACAAAAAATGAAGTAAGATTTCTTGGCTGTGGCCGCATAGGTAACATTGACGATTCGGCCAAGACTACTTCCAAGAGGGAACCAGGTCCTTTGATGGAAAAGCACCCAGTTGAAATAGTAATAATGAGTGTTGAATGGGCGCTGTAATAGGGGATGTAAATGTAAATGTAAATGTAGTGCATTTATATAGCGCTCCGCACACCCCTGAAAGGGTCTCTCAGGCACTGTGCACATACCGCTGTGGAACCCTTCCTGGCCTTTCCCTGTGAAGTGCCCACTCCTGGGCACCCCCAAGGTGAAGCCAGGCATCCTAGCGCTTTTGGGGCCGTTGTGGAGATTAAGCAAGCTATTGCCCAGAGTTGCAGAGTGAGACCCATGATTAGAATAGGCACCGAGGCGAGAATTATCGGGTCCGGGGAAATTGAGCCCAAGACCCGCCGATGCGGGAATTGAACCCCACGCCACTTCACTCCATGCCTTTCGGCTATACATCACTCTACTCCATGCCTATGCACTCTACCCCACACTACTCTAATATACAACAGTGAACTCTCAGCTACTGCACTCTACATTCCTACACTCTGCCCCACTCTACTCAGCACCACTCTACTCTGTGCAAGTGGACTCTACTCTATACCACCCCACATCAGTGCACTTCTATGCCAATCCACTCTACACTACTCTAATCTACTCTGCACTCCACGCCACCCTACTCTATGCCACTCCACTCTACTCTGAAACAATCTACGCTACGCCACTGCACTCAGCACCACTCCATACTAATCTGCACCACTCCACTCTGTGCCACACCACTCTAACCAATGCACTCTACATTACTTTACTCAAAACCAAGGCACCTTACGCCAATCTATTCTGCACCCCTGCACTCTACACTATATACTCTACTCTGCAACACTTTACGCCACTGCACTGTACGCCACTCTATTCTACTCTTCACCACTGTACTATACGCCACCCCAACCTGCAACACTCTACACCACTGCACTCCACACCAATGCACTATACACCACTCTGCTATAGCCCACTGCACTCTACTCTGCACCACTCTACTCTACGCCACTCTACTCTCCATCACCCCGTACCAAAGCACTCTGCATTGCACCACTCTACTGTTTTATACACCGCTCCACTCTATGCCGCTTCACTGTATGCCTCTCTGCTCTGCAACACTGCACTCTCTGCCACTGAACTCTACATCACTCTTCTCTGCACCATTGCACTCAATGCCAATGCACTCTAAACCACTTTACTCAAAACCAATATGCTCTCATGTACTTTATGCCAATCTACTCTACACTACTGCACTGTACGTCACTACATTCTACTCTGCAACAGTCTACTCTATGCCGCTGCACTCTTTGCCACTCTGCTCTGCACCATTTCAATCTACGACACTTTGCTCTGCACAACTCTAAATCACTGCACTTTACACCAATGCACTCTATGCCACTCTGCTCTACAACACTCTATTCTGCAACATTGCACTCTGCCACTGCACTCTATGCCACTCTACTATGTACGACTCTACTTTGTGCCATTGCATTCTATGCAACTGCACTCTACTCTGCATCACTCTACTCTACTCCACTGTACTGCACTCTACGTCAGTGCACTCTATGCTAGTGCACTCTATGCCACCCCAATCTACCTTGCACCAGTGCACTCTATGCCTCTTTACTCAGCCACCACTCTACTCTGTGCAAGTGCACTTTACTCCACTCTACTATGCACCACTGCACTCTTTGTCTCTGCACTCTAGGCCACTCCAGTCTAGGCCACTCCACTCTACTCTGCACCCCTCCACTCTACACCACTCCACTTTATGTCATTCTACTCTGCAATACTGCACTGTATGCCACTGATCTCTGTGCCAGTGCACTTCACACCGCTACTCTATCCCAATACACATTACCCTGCACCACTCCCCTTCACACTACTCTGAAACAATCTACTCTACACAATGCACTCCACTCTACCCTCTCTACCTTGTGCCACTGCACTCTACATCACTCTAGTCTGCTCTGCACCACTTTACTCTACACCACTGTGCTCTACGCCACTACTCTATGCCACTGTACTCTACCCTACCATCCCGCTCTATGCCATTTCACTCTGCTTTGAAACACTGTGCTCTACAAAACTGCACTCCATGCCACTGCACTCTACACCCCTGCACTCTAATCTGCACCACTCAACTCTCCACCATTCTACTGCAGTTGAAGATAATGCACTCTATGCCACTACAATCTGCATGACTGTACGCCATGCTAATCTAATCTACTCCTCTGCACTCAATGCCACTGCCCTCTATACCATTCTATGCCACTCTACTCTACATCTCTGCACTATACCCTGCACCACTCCACTGTACCCTGAACCACTTCACACTATGCCACTTCACTCTACTCTGAAACTATCTACACTGCACCACTCTACTCTACATCAATGCACTCTTCTCTGCTGCACTCTACACCTCTTTACTCACAATCAGTGCACTCTAAGCCACTGCACTCTGCACCACTGTACTTTACACCACTTTACTCTAGGCGACTCTACTCTATGGCACTCTACAACACTACTCCACTTTATGATGCTCTATGCAACTCACTCTTTGCCACTCCATGCCACTTTACTCCACTCTATTCTAGGACACAATACTTCACTCTACGCCACTCCACCCTATGACACTCTATGCCCCTCCTCTTGACTCTCCTATACTACTCCACTGTATGCCACTCCACTCTATGACAATCTACTCTGCTCTACGCCACTGTACCCTATAACATTATACTCCACTGTACGCAACACCCTCTATATTACTTCACTCTGAACTTCACCACACCATGACAATCAATGGACACTCTACTCCACTCTGTGCCCTTCCACTCTACGACTCTCTACTCTCTCCATGACGCTCCACGCCACTCAACTCTTCTCTACTCTACACCACTCCATAAAACTCCACTCTACTATGCAGTTCGCAACACTCCACTTTACAACATGCCACTCTTCTTTATCCCACTAACTTTTAGCCATGCTAAACAGCAGCCACGCTGCTGTACAACATGGGTAAAAGATATTGGTACATCCAATTGTTCTTGTATATATGACACCTATTGGCTTTGCCAGTGCTTGTTTTTTTATATATCTCAAACTACTGCAGCTCTTCAGATCGTGCAACCAGGACACTTGCCTCTGATTTCATCTGCATCCCTCGAGCCTAATGCTCCTAAGCTTAGAGGCCAAGTCAGAACGGCAATGACCATTGTTAGACCTGGCATCTTTTGGCGTGATTTCCCCAGTTTCGTTTTGCTTCTCACCTCTATTTTTACTGTGTGCTGCATTTTGTTTTTGCTGGTTTTAAGACTCTGGGCATTTTACCACTGCTAACCAGTGCTAAAGTGCAAGAGCTCCCTGCGTAATTTGTATTAGTGATTGGTTTGTCCATGATTGACATATTTGATTTCCTAGTAAGCCCCTAGTAAAGTATACCGGGGGGCCCTGGGCCTGTAAATCAAATGCTACTAGTGTCCCTGCAGCACTGAATATACCACCCACATGAGTAGCCCTGCAACCATTCTCAGACTTGCCACTGCAGTGTCTTTGTGAGCAGTTTTAAACTGCCATGTCAAACTGGCAAGTACACCCACTTGCCAGCCCAACCTTCTTCTTATTTATTTATTTAGAAAGTTTTATGTAGCGTGAACATGACCACCGAGGGTATCAGAGCGCTTTACAGATTATGCAGCAATATGGGTACAGGCAGACAAACAGATTCAACATAGCGAAAAGTACACAGTCTTAAAATGTCCGACATTCCCTTTTATTATATATATCATTACCCTTAAGGTAGGCTTGAGGCAGCCTTATGGGCAGGGTGCAGTGTATATAAAAGGTAGGACATGTGTTGTAGTGTTTTGCATGCCCGAATAGTGAAGTACTGCTAATTTTGTTTTTCACTATTGCAAGGACTATTTCTCCCATTGGGGTAACATGGGGATTGCCTTGAAATATATTTTAAGTGTAATTTCCCATTGGGAGCAGATAGAGATTTGGAGTTTGGGCTCTCTGAACTCACAATTGTTTAGAAATTAGCAACTTTGTGCTTTTGTAGTTCCTATGAATGTCGCTCTGTTGCAATCCTTTATTATTTTAATTGTTTACTGCTTTGTTTCGAAAAAATAAGCACTTATTTAGAAAACAACCATCTGATTTCCATCATGGCACGTTAAAGGATGCTTTACATTTGTACATTGAAAAGCTCTCGCAGGTGCTTGTGAATAGTTTTTTGTGCATTACACATTTATGCATAAAGGACATGATGTACACAAATAGAAATTGTGATCCCTTATGCGTGAGAAATAGAGATTCGCTAATTAGGAGTTGCAAAATGTTATCTACAAATACATCAATGTCTGAAATTGGATCTCTTATGATTCACCTCTTAATAAAAACGATCTGCAGTCAAGGGATCTGTAGCATTCACAAAGTGAGTGCGAATATCCAGATGCATCTACCCCTATACTGCACCATAGCTAACCATTGATTAGGAGGCTGAAATTTGAACAGAGAAGTGTATAGCCGAAATGAAAAACTGTTTGACTAGATTTCTCTAACAGCTAGAGGCTGCAGGTACATGAAGTGAACAAAGTACAGAACCACCACCAAAACCCCTAGAGGAACCCATTGAGCCCACTCTTCAGCCAGAGGCAGCTACTCCAAGTTCAGCAGGAAAGTGACATGTAATAAGTGCTGCATGGATGCCTGAAAGTTAATTCCATTTATATACATGTGACACATCATGCAGACATGCAGTACAACCACTCACTGAAATAATTTTACAGAAAGATTAATTGGTTTGCAGATTCATTATATTTTGCAAACTGGAGAATCTTGTACTGCATTATGACACATGTAGTACATAGTAGCAAAGAGAGTGTATGCCCCTAGGCCAAGCTATGTAATAAAGTTGTATATTTTCCATATAACTAAACCTTGGAGGTGTGCATGTGTTTGCAAACCCACGTTAGCTCTACATTACTCTCCTGATTAATATTTACCATATATGCCATTACTATCAGTATACTTAATGTACGACGCGTACATGCGCTCCCATTGACTGAATGGGTATGTCTCGAACAAGTGCGCCCCCAACAGTGGGTGCGCGTTGGTGCCAACCGCACCATACATGCCTCTGTGGGGGAGACCCATGTGTCTCCCCCTATATGCGCATGCATCGTACTGGCTCGGTCGTGAATCGCATCCATTGCACGCCACGATTAGCTTACAACCGAGACGTACGGAGCGGTTCGGACCCAGAAACGACTCGGTCGGTAAATTTCATGTAGCTCGCATCGTACTGGCTCGTTCGTACAGCTGTACGAGTCGGGTGGAAAACACGCGTACGGCTCGTAGTTTTTCTGGCCGGATCGCGTTCGGTGCCCTTCCGACCCGAATCGGAATCGGCCCCTTAGTAATCAGTAATACGGAATTGCAAACAAAGATTATAAAATATTGATTCTGTAATTTTATGATCTGATATGCAGTTTTAAAAATTCTTACTTTCTGGCCTTTTCTACAATACAAAAGGCTATTTTGGCGATGGTAATGCAATTTGAAACTGATTACTGAATCGCATATCTTTCATACATCTGGCCCCTAACCTTGTACTTCACCTCATATTGTCTGTTGATACTTTAACAGATACGTATGCATAAATGTGCCTATGTATGTGGCATTTGTGAAAGCCAAAAGGCTTTGAAGCACTGTACAGTGTTAATGCAAAGATACAGTTAAAGAGAGACTGGTGAGGCGTTTTAGACCTGGTATCCTTGAAGTAGTTTCCACTGTCTTTTTGCCTCCACCTCCTGTATTTTTGACTGAATGCTGGACTTAGGTTTTGCTGGTTTGTGTACTTTGGGCACTTTACCCCTGCTGATCAGTGCTAAAGAGCAAGTGTTTTCTGTGTAAATTGTGATTATGATTGGTTATCCGTGATTGGTAAATCAAATGCTACTAGTAGGCCTTCAGCACTGGTTGTGCCACCCACATGAGTTGCCCTGTAAACTTGTCTCTGACCTGCCAGTGCAGTGTCTGTGAGTGCAGTTTTAAACTGCCATGTCGACCTGCCTAGTGCACCCACTTCCCATGCCCCAAAGCTTCCCTTTTCTTACAGGCAAGGCACGCCTAAGGTAGGCCCAAGGTAGTCCCAAGGGCAGTGTGTAATGTATGTGAAAGGTAGGACATGAACTATCTCTCCTTATCATTGGAGCTGTCTTGTAATATTTTACAAGTGTAACTTCAAATAGGAAGAGCTAGAGATTGGGAGTTTGGGCTTTCTGAACTCAAAATTAAAAAACACAACTTTTAGGAAAGTTGGTTTTTAAATTGCATGTTTGAAAATGGCCATTCCTGATCTAGAGTGGTGGGATGAGTTGTCACCGACACCTGAATGAGGCTGTGCCTGGCTTCTCACAGTGCTGTCTCCACCCCCTGTGGTGTGTCTGAAGCCAAGGCAGGATCTTGTGGACAGCAGAGACTTTCCTTTGCAGTATGCCTACTTTAAAGGCAAATAGGGGTATAGGTATTGAACCTAAAACCTCAGACCTGAAGAACACTTCTGAACTGAGGACTCTGCCAAATAGAAGAGCTGAAGAACTGTCAGGAGAAGTACTGTCCCTTTGCTGTGTGTTACTTTGCTGGGTTGGCCTGCCGTTTCGGCTTCTGTCTGTGGGCAGTGAAAGAACTGGACTTTACTTTTGAATCCTGCTTTTGCAAGGTTCTCCAAGGGCTTGTGTGTGCTTGCCTCCTGTTAGAAGCCTCATGGCCATAAAAGACTTCACCTGCAGCATCTCTGAATTCCACATCTGGGGGTTCTGACCTGCCAAGTGGTGCTAATTCCACTTCTGGGCCTTTGGAGGTGGTTCCTGCTGCAAAAGACTGCAAAATCGACGCATCACCCTTCCGCTTCGGTTTTCCTGACGCAGCACCGCCGTGTGGGAGAAGTTTGCATGCACCGCCGCCATGCAACCAAGGAAATCAATGCAGTGCCTGCTTGCGGCCTGAAGAATTGCCACAGCCCAAGTCCAGTGCACTACGTCTCCGAACATCCAAGACCACCACACTGACTCCGACGTAGGCTCCGCTGTGTGATTTAAAAAATCGATGCATCACTGGTCCACGGTTGAAAGAATCCGTGCAGCACCTATTTGCCACAGCTGCATCGACCTCCAGCGTGCCCGGATTTCCATGTATCGCACATGTGTGCCAAGTTTTCCTACACATCACTTGCAGACCAGAACCATCTTTGCATTTTGACTCACCGTTTCTTCTTAAAGTTTCAGAACCAACGCAACACTTCTCCTGCCTACAGCAGAACTGATGCATCGCTTCCCCAGGGACTCAAGAAACGAAGCATCGCTGTGTTTTTCGATGCTCCCTCCTCTGCAGCTGTTTTTCCTTGTGGATATTGACGAATCAAAGGTACTTTGTGATAAAATTACTGCATTCATAGAGTTCTATGGACAGACTTGGCTAAACCTTTATAAAGTGAGGTTTTGAGTTCTGTATATTGTAAGTTTTGTCTTGTTTGATTTAGATAAAGATTGTTTATTATTCTAAACGGGTGTGGTGTCCATTTGTAGTGTTTTCACTGTGTGAAGATTTGAAAAGATAGAAGCTCACCTACTTGCTGGGGGCCTGGTTTCCTGCATAATTGCCCAGTGTTGGTGCCATCGTTCCTGGGCTTCATCCTGCGCCGTGTCTCCCTCGCCGCCGCCAATACATACTGCGGCCGAGAAACGGGGGGAGACTACAGCCCCCAGACTCCCTTGCGGGCCCTGACGCCAGTGACGCGCCCGGAGGCGCACAAAAGTCCGCGGCTACTTCGGGGGAGCGGGAAGATTTGAAAAGATAGAAGCTCACCTACTTGCTGGGGGCCTGGTTTCCTGCATAATTGCCCAGTGTTGGTGCCATTGTTCCTGGGCTTCATCCTGCGCCGTGTCTCCCTCGCCGCCGCCAATACATACTGCGGCCGAGAAGCGGGGGGAGACTACAGCCCCCAGACTCCCTTGCGGGCCCTGACGCCAGTGACGCGCCCGGAGGCGCACAAAAGTCCGCGGCTACTTCGGGGGAGCGGGAAGATTTGAAAAGATAGAAGCTTACCTACTTGCTGGGGGCCTGGTTTCCTGCATAATTGCCCAGTGTTGGTGCCATCGTTCCTGGGCTTCATCCTGCGCCGTGTCTCCCTCGCCGCCGCCAATACATACTGCGGCCGAGAAGCGGGGGGAGACTACAGCCCCCAGACTCCCTTGCGGGCCCTGACGCCAGTGACGCGCCCGGAGGCGCACAAAAGTCCGCGGCTACTTCGGGGGAGCGGGAAGATTTGAAAAGATAGAAGCTCACCTACTTGCTGGGGACCTGGTTTCCTGCATAATTGCCCAGTGTTGGTGCCATCGTTCCTGGGCTTCATCCTGCGCCGTGTCTCCCTCGCCGCCGCCAATACATACTGCGGCCGAGAAGCGGGGGGAGACTACAGCCCCCAGACTCCCTTGCGGGCCCTGACGCCAGTGACGCGCCCGGAGGCGTACAAAAGTCCGCGGCTACTTCGGGGGAGCGGGAAGATTTGAAAAGATAGAAGCTCACCTACTTGCTGGGGGCCTGGTTTCCTGCATAATTGCCCAGTGTTGGTGCCATCGTTCCTGGGCTTCATCCTGCGCCGTGTCTCCCTCGCCGCCGCCAATACATACTGCGGCCAAGAAGCGGGGGGAGACTACAGCCCCCAGACTCCCTTGCGGGCCCTGACGCCAGTGACGCGCCCGGAGGCGCACAAAAGTCCGCGGCTACTTCCGCATCGCGGGACACGCGCGGGCGAAGCCCGGGCAAGGGCGGGCCCTCTGTGGCCCTCAGGGGACAGAAGGTGACGGGACGGGCCACCCCCCTTTCATCGCCATCATCCTGGGACACAGCACAAGGTGACAGTGTCAGTGTTTTCTCTGGTCATATTATTGTATGTATGGTCTGTTATAGCTGCTAAGCTTAGCCCTTCATAAGTGCCCAGTATTCTATTTGTCCCCCCGGACTTCTCCTACATGATGACTAAAGTAAGAAAGACCCCTGTGGCTACAAGATCGTCGACTAGAAATAAGACTGTTCCATCTACACCATTACCGTCTCTCACAGCCATTGACTTGATGTTACAAAAGACTATAGGTGTAGTTGCAGATGCTATACAAAACACGGAGAGGCGTCTTTCAATGACCCCAAATATGTGCTTTCCTAATCTTTCATTGCATACTACTGCCAATAACAACACTGCGGAGTCCTCTATTAATTTGGAGGAATCACTTTTGCTGCAATCCTTTACAGGATTACCCAGTGGCCAAAGTAGTAGGAAAAATGCATCATTAGCCTCACCTATACCATTAAATAGCATAGAAGGAAGCCCTTTGTTTATTTCTAATTCCGGGGACAATTTGTGCCTGTCTCAACCAGGAATTATGTCACTAAACTCCCCAGGGGAAGTACTTGCTGAAAGCTCACCTCTTGTAAATATAATAGTAGTAGACAAACCGCTTTCCCCAAAACAGACGAAACGGCGTTATGGGAAAAAAACCAAATCTATTGTGAGGAAAACATATAGACCTCTAGGTAATCATAAGCCCTCAGCAAAGGACGTTTGGTTAAATTTTAGACTGGCTAAACCAATTACTAGAACACCCAATTTGATTACAACATCTTCTAATCAGGGCGTATTATTGCCCAACGAAACACAGCCAGAATATACTAAAACCTATACAGACCAGACAAACCAGACCGAAAGGGCGAGTACGTCATATAAACTATACCTGACAGAACTGGAACATCTAGTCAGATCTCTTTTGCAGCCTATAAGCGAAAGAATCATTAGTATAGAGCAAACCTTAGTGAAGTTTGAGAAGTCCCAAAAAAAGGACACTACGAGCATGTTAAAAATTCTTACTGCACCCACACAGAAGGACAGCCTTTTTCCGGCCAACGGCAACCATAAGCAAACTAACACTAAAAAGACACAAACTAAGAAAAATACTGAAATTGATAGTTCTAATTCGGCATCTACCCCTTCCCTGGGTGTTATAGATCATAACGTTCCAAATCCGCCTATATGTGTAAATAACGAAATGGCAGTAGCGTCGACTCTGCCCACTATCTCAGATGGTTCCACAACTGGTAGCGATGAGAGTGAATGGGCTGCGGAAGGTTTACCCCCTGCCTCACTTGATGATCAGGCTGAGCCTGAAAGGCCTATATCAACAGAAAATACAGCCATAAATACACGACCAGCGCAAACACCTAAGCTGACACAACTAAAAAACCCATTCACATTAATCTTCCTCCTGAATCCCACTTATACACCATAGTAATGATAGGTGTACCACAATTAGAAGTAGGCAAGGTAGAGCGCTATGGGGATTTGAAAAACAAAGTGAGTCACTAGTTAACCGCCCATAGACCGATCCCTCCCCACATTAGTGGTAAAATAACAAATGTTAGGAGGGTCGACTGGGTGGGTCACAGATTTAAATCCACTGAGGGTGACTGTATTGTTGTCAACTTTAAGGATAATTGTGCAGCAAGGCACATTACTAGCTGGAAGGATGGCCCGATTAGCAGTTTGATCCGTACTATGGATCTAAGTTATTTCTATCCCTCAAGTGATCACAGTTTAAATAAAGTGTATCCATACCCCATTTTAGAGCACGAGAAAACCTATGACAATTGTAATTTATATCACAATGGAGTAACTCCAAGGAACCATGGACATTACACTGCAGGAGATCAAAGACAGTATAGGAGAGACTTACCCTGGGAGACCAGACAGGTCAACCATCCAGTAACTTATCATGAGAGATGGGAGGCCTCACATGGGTTGTATCATCACCGCGACCACTCTCAACTAATATACCCTAACACCTATTACAATGTACCTACTTCAAACAGGTTTGATGTTTTTTATGAGCAGAATGGTTTGGAGGGGGTCGACTGACTACATGTTGCCCCAGCCATACCAACGTATTCTGGTCACACGCAAAGTAATCCTGTACATGGGAAAATTAGGGCTACACAAGCAGCAATTGTTCCCTTTTCAACCGTTGAATTAGATAACAACAATCAGGTAGAGCTAGATGTAGACTCTCTAACGGACAGCTCCGTATTACATGAGCACATTAGAACACTGCATGATCTGCCCGAGGCTTTTAATTTTCCTCCAAACCATGTAGAACCAAACTCTTCTACAATAGAAACTATGGGAGACACACACGTAGAACAACTTAATCGGTTATTAGAATCTATAACCACAGAAGTCGTCACTGGAATAGAGTCTGGTGATGCTTGTAATGCGAGTTTAGTCTCCTGGAATATAGCAGGTTTGGCTGATAAAATATGTGACTCTGCCTGGTTGGCATTTGTTAAGAAATACGCAGTTATATGCCTCCAAGAGACATGGATGGAAGATAATAATGCCTTCATTGAGGGATACCAAAGCTTTCTTAGGCCAGCAGCCCCCTCAATTAGTGGAAGAGCAAAGGGGGGCCTGGCTATTTTCATTAATCTGGCACTTTCCTGCCAAATAAGTAACCGGTATCATGCAAATCGGAATATCCAAGTGCTCGAATTGAAGAGAGGCAAACATGCTCTGACTTTAATTAATTTTTACAATGCTATAAACAGCAAAGGGGAATGTAATATACTGCTTCTGAAAGAGATGCTGAGAGAGGGAGCAGGTACACTGTCACGTAACTTACTGATCGCAGGTGATTTTAATGTACACCCATGTGGTAACCCAGGAGTTACCCCCATGGGATCTCTGGGGTGTAATAGTGTGAATGGTTTTCATTTTGACCACTCCAGGCGTGGAACTTGTCTCAACGATCTGTTGAATGAAAATAACCTATCTGTAGCTATGTCCATGGTGCCTGAGTCCAAGGTCTTTGATGCCCCAACATTTAAAGGCCCAGGTCAGGGGTCTTTTATAGATCATATATTATTATCTGCTGACCTTGCCAATCAGGCCTCCAGATTCACCATTCAAACGAACATTTACAGTGACCATAATTTGAACAGCGAATGAACTGTGAAGGCCGGGGAATTTTAAATTGTATAAATGGTAAACGTCGATTGAAATGGTATTTGGTAAATCATGAAAACTTGTACACTGAAATCAATAAGTCATGTGGTGAGGAACTTGCGGTTTGTGTGTTACCATCTACGTCCCCAGAGCAAACCTTAGCCATTTTTGAGGTTGTGGTGTTATCAGTAGGATCTATGTTAATAGTTCCAGTGAAGGGACAAGTTAGAAACAATTCTAAATGGTTTGACCACACATGCTCTAAGGCAAGCAGAGACCTGAGAAAGGCGCTAAAAACCAAACCCAGAGATTCAGGTCAAATTAAAAACCTGCGACTGATTTACAAGAAATCACTTGCTAAACGGAAAAAAGAAATTAAGGCTTGTACCTGGGAGTCTCTGCTTGACCCATAAGTCCTGGGCAATAGCAGTAAATTCTGGGAAATTATTAATAAACCCCTGTTTGACAATCCCAGTGACACTGCACTTGGTACTAATATCCCAGAGGAGGATTGGGTCACTCACTTTAGTGCAATCTTTAAAAGCAATGAGCAACAGGCAGAAAATGACTTTTTAACTCCTATGGAGAATTTTTTGTGCTTTTCAGTTAATGAAGTAGAAAAGGGCATTCAAGGGCTAACTAGTAACAAGGCTCCAGGCCCGGATGGCTTGCCTCCGGACCTTTTTAAATCTTGTATCTCATTATGGGCCCCTGTCCTTACTGCTGTAGTAAATGCAGCCGCGGCCTTCGGATGTCCAAAGTCGTGGGGGCTATCGACTATAGTGCCCGTGTTTAAAAAGGGCGATCGTAGTAACCCGTTATGCTACAACTACAGGCCAATATCTTTAATCAATTCTGTAGCCAAAGTGGTAGGGGGTGTAATCCTGAACAGGTTAACTGCATGGGCAAATGAGAATAATGTTATATCCCCAATACAATACGGCTTCAGACCTGGCCACTCGACAGTAACTCAGTGTCTGAACCTATATCTGATTATAGGTAAATACACCTTGGCCCGGCAGGGAACCATCCACATGGCTTTTATGGACTTATCGTCCGCATTTGATTGTGTGGACAGAGGCAAACTATGGGACACCATGTTAAAGATGGGCGTTGAGCAGAATTTAATTAACCTACTGGCTGACCTGCACTCCGATACAAGAGCTAACGTTCGATATACCCAAGACCTGAAAGTGACGGGGGATATCAGAATTAACCGGGGTGTTCGACAGGGGTGAATCCTGGCTCCATTCCTCTTCAACTTGTATATCAACGAGTTGGAGGAATACTTGCTAAGAACTGGAGCGGATTACCCCTATGTAGGCCGAAAAGACGTTCCAGTTCTGCTCTACACGGACGACGCTGTCCTTATTTCAAGGACAGCAATCGGCCTTCAGTCACTTTTAAACTCCTTCTTTGATTTCATGGAGTCTCGAGGCCTAAGTATTAACGACTCTAAGTCCTATGTTATGAAGACAGGCCTAGGGTCACGAAAATCTAATCTTTTTAACATAAATGGGGAAAAAATTTCAACCACCAAAACTTTTTCATACCTCGGGGTTCTTTTTGATCATCAATTATCTTGGGGCCCCGCTGTTCTTAAGAAGAAGGGCGAGGTAACCCGCGTTAACGCAGCCATACTTGGCTTCGCGAGAAAATTGGGCAATAGCCCGGTGAATGCCTTGCTTAAATTATACCAGGCCAAGAGCGTTGCCGTTGCTTGCTACGGAAGCGAGCTCTGGGGCTACAGCCAGACGCGGGACCTGGAGGTTGTACAAAATAACTTTCTGAAAAAGATACTGAGGCTGCCAAGGGGAACCGGAAACTTCTCGGTACACGAGGAGCTAGGTGTGCCCTACCTTAGTGATAGAATAGCAGCAAATCCCCTATTGTGTTGGATGAACTGTTGGCTAAATAACGACATACCTCTTACCCATGATATACTAAAAGAAGCTTTAACATGGGATGGTAGGTTCAAGGTCCCGTGGCTGAAGTATATTAACGATCGTCTTATTGAAATAGGACGGCCTGGCCTGTTTTTAACCCCAAATTTCATTACTAAATCAGATGTCACTTTTGTGAAAAATACATTCATGACAACCAGGTATTTTGCCCGGGAGGAGGTTGAGCTCCAGAAAGACAGTGTTAGGAAACATGTTCTACTTAAAACCTGTCTTCAAATGGAACCATATCTATCATGGCCTATGACTGGCTACGAACGTTACCTATTAACAAGGTTCCGTTTTGACCTGTTTCATCTCTTACTGGCGGTACCAAGTGGGGCCCATCGAAGTCAAGTGTTGCCAGCTTGCGGCTGCGACAGGAAGTCTCCGCAAGATCTGGCACACTTTTTATTTATTTGTCCTTATTACATAGTACCTCGGAGGCTATATCTAAAACCATGCCTGAAAGAACTGAAATTTGCACAGATCAAACCAGCACTTTACTACCTTCAACTCCTGAAATGTGACTGCACCTTATTTGTATGCAGTTTTCTGAAATTAGCAATTACTTTCAGGAAAAGTATGGAGGGATAATTATGCTGTTATTGCCGTTAGGTATTTTTTACTTTTTTACCTTGTTATAATTATTTATATTCTTAACATGTTTATTCTGCCTGTTACTCTTGTTTTATATTGTTTATGTAAATTTTTGTCTCACAAATTAAATGGATGGTTTGATTTTAACTGTATGTTTATGAATTGTGCTTTTATGATTGTAAGGTCTACAATCGAATAAAGTCATTTGTACTTGTACTTGTACACTGTGTTACTGGGTGCGTTATGGACAAATACTTTACAAATTGCCTCTGAGATAGGCCTGACTGCTCATGCCAAGCTACCAAGGGTGTGAACAACAGGGGTTCTCCTGGGTGTGTACCTCCCTTACCCTGACTAGAAGGTAGGGTCCCTATTTGGACAGGGTGCAAGCCACTGCCAACTAGACAACCCCATTTCTATCTAACAAGGCACAATAGCCCTCTTTAAAGAACTTCACTTACTCCTGATTGAGAGTACAGTAAAACGGTTTTAAACAATAAACATTTCCAAGTGAGAATTCTGTGAATCAATTACTCTCAACTGATAAGGAATAATAAAAAATAGGAAGAGTAAATGAACCACTAGTCACAACACCTAAAATCCTCGAATCCACCTACATCAGTGGATTTACCTCTCTTGACTTAAGCACCGCATTAGATTCAATCCTCTCAGAATGTACTAGTTGCATCTGTTCAGGGGCCATTGCAAATTCAAATCTTGGTCTCACCACTTATGGTCTTACCTCATCACTTCTCGGACCATCAATTTTACCCTTACTCCTCCACACCTGTCTGCTTGCCAGTTGATTGTCACAGTGCTTAGAAACTAATCTCAACCTGCACTAGCTCAATACAAATAATAAACTGATTATCCCTATGCTCCCCATACATGGCTTCATCACACACATATCCATTTGGACTCACCGTAGTTCTTTACATAGCGCCCTCTTTACTCACAATCTTTCCTAGTCAACACAATTCGGACACAACCCAAGCACTGGCATTCTATGAATTTGCCATAGCTAAGGACTCATCATGCCTCTTTACATGCATTGCTCTATAATCACAATTTTCTATATTTACTACGCTACAATATGTAATTGTTATTGGGCTACACTTATGATGATCATGTCTGCTTGTTAAAATAATACAAATGTAAAAGAAAAATGTGTCTATACTTACTGTTGCTGCATGCTCATCCCAAATACTTATCACAATTGATGATTCACGCTCTGGGTACTCACTATAGATCAGTGCTGGAACAATTTATAATACACACACCTCTTCATTCACCACGGTTTAGTATTCATTGTTTGTACATATTGTTGCTCCTTGTAGGTAAGCCCTCTGTATTCACAGTGGCCCTGAACTCACTCCATGTACCTCCAACTCACTGTGGTCACCACAGCTTAAGACTCATGATCTATATACTCAAACCCCAAAACACCACGTGTGGATTTACATATTCTGTACTTGCAATCATCATTACTCTGTAATCACTAGAATAACTGCAGAGGAGAGAATGAGGCGTTAGGGCCAGAGTTGTTGACTTGGTTACTGGGGAACCAGGCTTGAGTCTCAGGTTTGGCTCAACATCCTGTGATTCTGGGCAAATCACCTAATCTTCTCGTCCCTAAAAACAAACATGAAAAAGACCTTGTGTGATGTAACTGGTGCTCATGCAAAGTGCTTCAACATCTTTGAGTTCGCACTGTATAAAACTGCAAATGAAAACTACAGCACACAACTGACACACTTTCTACTTGCACCCTCAGTCCTCCATACTTGCTAACCTCTGGAGTCACTCAAATTTTCAAAGTTATTATTATTACAAGTACACTTTAATAAATAAAAGTAAAAATAAATGTCAGTATTTCCACATTCAAATCACTCTTAATTACTAATACGGTAACAAAATAACAAACTTAAATACACAATGTCAATAGCCCTCAACATACTTTCCTCATATCATAAACAAAACAAAATATACAATAAAAGGCCTGATTTATATCTTGGCAGGACAACCAGTGTCCCGCTGTGGCAGCAGTGCCATGTACCCCATCAAGCTGAGGATGGTCTGCCCAGCGTATATAGATTTTGTTGCAATAGACAGTAGACCGCCACAGCGGTAGTCTTCTCTGTCGGCTAATAGTACTCTGTTGCCGCCAGGCCAGTAGGTTTGCGCCAAGTGGATTTGAATGTTGCTGTTGTGCTGGCGGTGTCCTCCCGGCGGTTTGCTGATGGAGTGAGTTCCTGGTGGAGTGGCGACTGGTAAGTACAGCATATTATTGTGTCAATAAACATATGTGCAATGTTTGCATGAAAAACACGTAGGCAATGTTTTATGTCCATTTGTGTCACATATTGCATGCTACTCATACAACATAAACATGCTATTGAATGCCCACCCACAGGCATCACTAGCACAACACCCCCAAATGCCACAACAACAAATATTTTTTTTAAGTGTCAAAACAAATGTGTTCAATTTACCTTGATAAGTTGGAAACTGAACATCTCTGAAAAATATTGCATGTAAGAGCAATGCAGAAATACACAAGACTACCACAGTTGTCAACACATGATACATAGTAGGACAATTGTACAAACAGTTTACATTAGATCTCGGCAACCATGGAATTGTCTGGCATCATGGTACAGTCGGAGTGGCAAAGGAGGGACATTGACAAATAGGTACCAGATGGAAACAGAAGTGGGAAGCAGGACAAAATGTGTTTACCAAATTTCCTTATATTTCGCCAACTCAAAGTCAGTGGGATTCCTGCCAAAGTTGCCTCGATGGGAAGGCAAATCATAATCAGCTCAGCAGTACTCTTGGCTGGAGTATCGCTGTCAACCGCATCTGCCTATGGTGCCTGAGATGCGGACAAAGATTCCCGGCGGAGGCGACTGGACTGTGGCAGTCTTTTGCCCATGGACCCGCCAAAATCTTAATCAGACTGGTGGGAAGACGTCTAAAAAGCGAGGGTGGGACCTGATACGTCAACATCTAGATCAGGCCCAAAGCCATAGCTCAAGACACATATTAAATGACACTTATTGGCTTTGCCAATGCTTATTTTATTTGAATGCAGTTGTATATGTTAATACCTGGTTCTCCCCTGATTAAATCTGGTAGGTAGATTTGTACAGGGTGAGAAAATCCTGGATGAGCACCTTCGACATGGTAGGCCCTGGGGTCAAGTGAACCCACTCTAGCGTTACGCCTATTAGAGTAACATTGGCCCTGGCAGCCCCAATAGTGCGGGGGCCCCAGACCTCTAGGGGGCCACCCTCAGCAACAAGAAGTCATGCACCATGCAATGGCAGGTAGTGTACAGGCCACTAACATGTGGGACCTGCTTGCATGCCACCCAAAAGTCACGGTGCTGCTACTCCTATGTCCCTGTGCACTCAACCCAGTTTTTGAGACTGAAGCAATGTTATGTGCCTGGGCATCTAGCTGTCTCCTCTGAGTTCAGGGATGGAGCGTGCCCTGTCGTCATACACAGAGGTACTGCATGCAAAGCATGTCACAGCGTGTCACGTTTTTCGGACACGTTGTTTCGCGTTTGTTTGTGTTAGAAACCCCCCAGAAGTACCAGTGGGTTATTCTAAAGACTGCTCTTTCACTTGGGTTAAGGCATATGAAAAAACCCTTTAAAAACATAAATTGACTATCTGTCGTGGGGCTTGAACCCTAGACAAAAAACGTATCAAAACTATGTACTTGCCACTTCACCATTTAATAATTTGATAGAGGTATGTGGCTAAGCATTTTATCAAACTGTGCATAATATAGAAGTCCTTCTTCTATTTTCATGTTGATTTTCTTGTGCATGCCACAAATTCACAGTTGCTTTTCATGCTTTATAAACAAATGACCCTTCCTCTCTTGCACCCTGGCCCACAGCATTTCTTTTTCTTACACAATCATCCTCTAACTCTCATCCCACATCTTGAGGGATTTCTTTCACGGCAAACCTTGCCCCCTCCCACATGCCACAGCATGTCACAAATTTCTGACACGTACTGGCTTGACTAAATAGGCTGGAAATCTCCCAGACAATGCTAAGGGATGATTTACAAAGGAATCTCTTTCATTTGGGTAAAATAAACCAATAGAAAACAATTTAATACATGAATTTCTCCAAGTGGGGTTTGAACATTTGTCAAAAGGGGAATCATATGCCTTTGCATTTCTCATTAGACCAACAATATTTTGATGGATCATGCTAGGTATATGCTTTTTTATCATAGGTGTGTTTGTCCTTTTTCTATTTCCATCGTGATTTCCTTTTACATGTAACAAATTCAAAGTTGCTTTTCATGCTTTATAAACAAAGAACCCTTCCTCTCTTTCACTCTGGCACTGCCCCTATGCATTTCTTTTTCTTACAAAATCTTCCTTTAACCCCTTCGATGCGCATGATGGAGCAGTTCCGTCATGCGCGTCGGTTGCGCTGTGCTCATGACGGAACCGCTCTGTCATGGCCCCGCCCGCGCACAGAACCTTCAGCACAGCGCGGAAATCCACGCCGCGCTGAAGGGGTTAACTCGCATTCCACAAATTAAGAGACTTATTTCACAGCAAACCTTGACCCCCTCCCACATGCCACAGTGTGTCACGAATTTCTGACATGCACTGGCTTGATTAAACAGACCACAAAACTCCCAGACAAAGCCAGGGGGTGATTTACAAAAGGGAACTCTTTCATTTGGGTAAAATAAATATTTTTAGAAAACAATATAGAAAAAACATTTCTGCAGGTGGGGTTTGAACCCTTGTCAAAAGGGATCATATCCCATGATGTTACCATTCTGTTGTGAGAACATGTTGGCTAAATCACTTTTTATCTTAGAGACGGGGTGCGAGTCCTTTTTCTATTTCCACGGTGATATCCTTTTACATGCCACAAATTTAAAGTGGTTTTTCATGCTTTATAAACAAATAACACTTCCTCTCCTTCACTCTGACACTGCCCACATGCATTTCTTATTCTTACACAATCTTCCTCTAACTCTCATTCAACATATTAAGAGATTTCTTTCACAGCACACCTTGCCTCACTCCCACATGCCACAGCATCTCACAAATTTCCAACATGTACTGGCTTGACTAAATAGGCGACCAATCTCCCAGACAGTGCTAAGGAGTGATTTATATTGGTACCTTTTTCATTTGGGCAAAACAGAAAAAAATGAAAAACAAAAGAAAAAAATGAATTTCTCCCTTGTCAAATGCATTTGTAGCCTATGATATCAACTACTGCACCATCCATTCTGCTTTTGTATTGGTTTTGCAAAGTGCCATTTTGTCATAGAAATAGTGTGCAAGTCCTTCTTTTATTTCCATAGTGATTTTCTTTTTCGGTCACAAATTCACAGTTGCTTTTCATTCTTTATAAACAAATAACCGTTGGGGCGTGGCTTGGCACCCACGGAGAATGGCGGTATCTAGGTGAGGCTCTCCAGCGGGACTACGAGATTCCACGCGACACAGTTGTAACCCGCAAAGTCAAGACGTGCATAGGTCATTCGAAGATGCGTTGTACATCTTGATGACTCCGGCGCTCCTGTACATATAGAGGAAACATCATTTTTATTCATGTGAGTCCTTCTAAGCGGAAAAGCAACTTTCGCGGCCGCCATATTGTATTCTGCATGAACGGCAGCGCTCTTCAGTATACGGAGATACTGGTTTAAAAGGCGTCTGAATCTCCCTGAAAATCTCCTCGAGTGTGCTCTGTCTGATGCATCTCCACTGCTTTTATCTTGGATCCTTCGATAGAAGTATATAGTTTTGAGCCCCAGTACTTGGTTTTACTGACTGGAAGAGGACCTTGGCAGCCATTTTGTGCATCCCTCATCATCCCTATGGTGCAATTTACATTTCATCTCACTGGTATTGTTTTGATGTTTTTATGACCCCTGTATTACAGCTCCAACTGCTAATGTTTGGGCAACTATAACTCTTTCTCTCACGTTTTTAACTTATTCCGCGCAAATGTAGATTTTATTACTCTGCTTAAATTTCAGTGGGTGTTACGAATCTGACCTTGGCTGACATATCTGCATATTTTATATGACTTTTCCATGGTTTTCTTTTTCCTTTTGAATTTTAATTCACAGTGATAAACCTCATGCCTTTTTTTGCCTGGAAGTTGTGTTGTTGGTTCTATGGGCAGAACGAAAGGTGCTCTATTTGTGCAGCCGCAACCAAAACATATTTTTATCAAAAATTCCAAGATTTTTATTGCATACTCTAAGTTGGAGGATTCTTTGTTGTCTACACCACATACCCTGGTGACAGGTATGCATCCTTCACCTGCACCATCTGGGAAGACCGTTACTAAACGCCTAAAGCAAAATCCTCCTTCTCCTCCTAAGTCATTCTCACCGGTATCCATGGAGATGTTGCTGGATGAAATAAGGGCCCTGCGGCCCTTTATGGAGGAAACTAATTCTAAGCTACAAATCCTCACAGACAATTGGTCTCAACTCGATACAAGAGTCACTGCAGTTGAACACAGTAGATCCTCCTTTAGTGATACAAGTGTGAACGTATCCCAGCTTCAGTTTCTACGCTCCAAGACAGATTGAAGATCTCGAAACCACAATAGGAGGAATAATTTACGTATTTATGGTTTGGCGGAGGGAGTTGAGAGGTCAGACCCTCTCACGTTTTTTAAATCTTTCCTCCCCAAACTATTACACCTGCCAGAGGGTACAACACTCAACATTCAAAGAGCACATAGATTAGGTCGTCCTTCTTCTAATACTTCACCCTCACAACGACCAAGAGGAGTTATCCTGTACTTTCTGGAGTACACAGATCTGTTAATGGGGTTATCAGCGGTCAAATCTTCTCAACTAATTACTTGGTCTGGTTCAACCTTATTCTTCGCACAGGACTATGCCAAGGCCACTGCTATTAGACGCGAAGCATTTCTTAACATGAGACTAGATCTTCGATCAATGGGTGCTCGCTATGGTCTTTTTCACCCCTGCCTCGTTAAGGTTACCTACAACAACAGGACAACAACATATGAATATCCAATACGGCTACAAAGTTTCATAAATTCATGCAGTCCACTTGCCATGGACACTCGACTACCTTCTTCTTCGAATAATACCTGACTTTCTGAATTTGCTGCAGTAACAGTGCCTAACTCTTATGCGGGTTGGTTGTTAAGGATCCTTTTGAACCCTTGTATTCATTTAATGTTTGATTTCTGCATACTACTCACAAGTTCTCTAGCTCCCGTTTTCTCCTTTGCGAAACTCTTCCACACAAGGAGTATTATTTAGTTAACCTAAGAAGTACTTATTGTTTTATTCACGACTCGAATTATGTCTGTTTTGTTTGTTGTGTTCTCATTGTTTTCTTGCTCGTGTTACGTTTTATTAATCCTCTCAATAATTACTGTCCTTCGCTTCTACAGATTTATTCAACTCATGGCGTGGTTTACCCATGACCCCCCGTGTGGTCGAACCCGGATTCCCCATTTGTTCCATGTGGTTCCACCCCCTCCCCCTTGCTTCCCTGCATCCTTCCTGTGTAGGTATGTTTACTCTATACCTCCTTTTTTACTTGTTAACTTCCTGTTATTCCTTCTATCCAAATACTTTTCTTGTTCTTTTCTCAGGTGTCATTACTTTTTTCTCTTCTTTCATATCATAATCTTTGTTAGCCTTAAAGAATTGGACTTTTGTTTCATACTATTTTTTCTTTATCTTTTTGATGTCTCATGCCTTTAAAATTGGTATCTTGGCACATTAGGGGATTGAATTCTCCCATCAAGCGGCAGAGAGTTTTAACACATCTTGCAAAACTTGATGCGGATATTGTTTTCCTACAGAAAACGCATCTTACGAAGACTGAATCCTTTAAATTAAAAAGAGGTTGGGTAGGAGAGGTTCCTTTTTCTCAAGGGGATGGTAAACGTAATGGAGTTGTGATTCTCTGCCGTAAATCGCTTCCAGTTAAAATCATATCGCAAGAATCTGATGATAGTGGCAGATGGTTGAGGGTTAAACTTTCCTTAAATGGTGTTTCACTTTCTCTCCTAAATATATATGCTCCTACTGGTGGTGACTCATCCTTTTGGCACACATTGGCGAAGCGGATTACTCATTGCATTGAAGATAATTTTATATTAGTGGAAGACTGTAATCTGGTCTTTGACCCATTTATTGACAGGAATTCCAAGGTTACTTTTATCCCCAATAAGCCCCACAAGTCTTTTGTCCATACTATTACTCAACATAAACTTCTTGATGCTTGGCGCTTATGTAATCCGACTATCAGAGAATACACTTTTCATTCCCCAGTTCATCAAACTTAATTAAGAATAGATTATTTTTTTGTTTCTCATAACATTTCACAAAACCTCATGAAGGCAGAAATTGGGCCTATTCTGTTATCAGACCATGCCCTGTCATAATTAGCCTTGATTTGTTGCCTAAAGTCAATGCCCCTAGAAAGTGGCGTTTTTATAATTCTTTGCTTTTAGACCCAACATTTATTGCTTCCTTCACCACTTCCTTCAATGAGTACTTTGAAATAAACCAAAATGACTCCATGTCACTCTCAACCATATGGGATGCTTTTAAAGCTTCAGCAAGAGACTTCATCAATGGTTTTACTGCCAAAAAACGAAAAAGTGCACACAAACATGCTGATGATCTGCTTCATGACATTAAGAAATTGGAACACTCTTATTATACGTCCCAATCGAAGGAATGTTTGACTGCTCTCATTGATGCTAAATTAAGATTCAATAAACAATCAACAGATAATGCCTCCCTATACTTCTTAAAAGCCAGCACAAAATTCTATGGGGGCAAGAACAAAGCAGGAAAAATGTTGGCTAACTATTTGAAAATTCGATATAACAAGTTGAATATTGATTCCATTTATGATGAACATGCTGTTTTAAAATTTAAAGATGCCGAAATATTGAATACATTTTCTCTGTTTCAGACATAGATAATGATTTATAAAAAAGTCCACTGAACATTAATTGTCACACTTCTTCTCCACAATTCAGAAATCCCAACAATACCCTCTCGATTTGACATCTCTAGAATTAGACTTATCACAGCAAGAACATTTGAAAGCTCTCCAATGCCTTAAAAAGGACAAAGCACCAGGTCCGGATGGTTTCACCGTTGAATATTACCTCCACTTTTCCAAACTCTTAATACCTAAACTACACTCCCTCGTTGATTCTTTTTGTTCCTCCAATAGTTCTGTTGGCTCTTTTTCAGAAGCTTATATATGTCTTATTCCTAAGGAAGGCAAAGATTCTCAATATTGTAAAAACTACAGACCTATATCTTTGGTAAACATTGACTATAAAATATATTCCAAAGCACTAGCCCTTCGCTTAGATTCCCATTTACCGAACCTGTCAGGCAAAGAAAAATCTGGCTTTGTTAAAGGGAGATTCATAACTGATAACACACAGCTTTTTTTTTATGTCCTATCAAAATCTTCACACCTAAACCAACCCCTTGCAGCCGTAGCGTTAGAGGCAGAAAAAGCGTGTGATAGAGTTGAATGGAATTATTTGTTTTATACTCTTAAATGGTTCGGTTTTGGTCCTAAATTCATATCTTTGGTGTCTCTCCTCTATTCCAATCCCCGTGCTGCAGTTTGCGCCAATGGCTTGATTTCCCCGTTTTTCGATTTAGGAAGAGGTGTACGACAAGGTTGTCCTCTTTCCCCTTTCCTTTTTAATTTGGCTTCGGAGCCATTTCTTTCCAAATTACGTCAAAACCCAAAAATACATGGTTTCCAAACATCGAATTCCCACATCAAACTTGCAGCTTATGCTGATGATATTTTACTTTTTATATCAAATCCAGACAATTCAAGCCCAGCTTTCTTAGAAGAAGTTGGATCATTCTCCCTTACTTCAGGTTACAAACTAAATAATGATAAGTGTGACATTTTGCCCCTAACTAAATACATGTTTAAATCGGATTTTAGCACCTCTAATTTCACTTGGAGTCCTACTCATATTAGCTATTTAGGATTACACTTCACTTCTTCAATTAAAGACACCGTAGCACTCTGCATGAATAAATGCATTCAGAAAATTTCAGAACTAACCACCAAATGGCATCCTCTTTATGTATCCTGGTGGGGTATATTGGACATTATAAAGATGATGCTGTCTCCCATAATTTTATATACTTTTTCCAATATTCCAGTTCCCATTACGGCCAGACTTTTTAAGAGGGTTAATTCTTTCCTCTCTTCCTTTTTATGGAATAACAAGAAGCCTTGTATGTCTGTATTAAAACTGGTTCGCCCCAAATCAGAGGGTGGAGTTAACTTCCCAGATTTTCCGACATACCAGAAAGCATTCCTTCTACGTCAAGCCTCTTTCAGGCTGCTTGATTCCACAGAAGAATGCCCTCTTTGGACTTTAATAGAACGTCAATTTTTATTTCCCTTCTCCTTTCATGAATACCTTTCTTTCTCACGAAAACCACAGTCCCTCTCCACTCCTATAATCAAATGGACCTCCAAACTTTTAGACTTAACCTCTCCTACATCCCATAATACTATAGACTCCTTCCTTAGCTCAACAATCTGGCATAATAAAAATGTCCTCACTCAAAATAAACCCTTCTACTGGAAGACTTGGACGCAAAAAGGTTTGCTATGGATTCATCAATTATTTTCAGGTGCTGATTTTTTTACCCTTTTCTGTACTTAGTCATTCATTTAGCTTACCTTCTTAATTCTGTTATAAATATAACTTACTTAAGACAGCTGTGATGAACGCATATACCCATTTCAATACCAAATCCGGTACTTCTACTATTTCGGTTACGTACCCACTATCTTCACACTTTATGAACTACCAAACCTAGCGCATCTACCATATATAATTATTTACAAGGTAACTACCCTGCCAGACAGAAATCTAAAATAGAGGAGGCATAGGAGACTGACTTTAAGACATCTTGGTCACTATCAATTTGGCAGAATTTATGGATGAAAATACGCAAATCATCTAGGGCAGCAAATACAACGCAAACATTGTTTTTTGTATATAATAGGCTCCTACTAACACCGGCTGCTAAAAGGATTTCTTCCATATCAAGTACTTGTTGGACATGCACGTCCTCAATTTCAGATTTATTTCATATGTTATTCTCATGTCCATGTGTACATAATTTCTGAAACAAGTTTGGAACCAAATTAATTAGATTTTTGATACTACCTTTTCTTTCGCCTATATTCATATATTTTTAGGAAGTCTCTCATCTATTTGGGAAATTGTCACGTCTGATGTCAAATTTATTGATTTGTTGCTAGCGGTTGCTTTTCAGCAGATTACCATCAATTGGAAAGACTTTACAAAAATCTCTTATAAGGCCTGGTGGTATGCTGTTTGCCATATCATAGGTTGGATACTTCCTTCGTTCACCCTTTACAATTAGCACTTAAACGATCAAACTTGTGGTCACCTGTTACAAATTACATTGAATGTAAAAGGAAGGCTCTCTTGGACATACAACACTAGTCAACCATAAATCAAACAAACACAACTGTATTCTTCAATCACACATATGCATACACATTAGGAAATTATTATAATGAAAATACGTTAAAGGTGAACCCCAGAGAGACAGCTGTATATTACAAAAAGTTTACAAAAACAAAAACCTATAAATTATGAAACACAAATTGGATTTATTACATAATATACTAAAAATGACAATAAAACATTAAAAACAATACGATAAATATATTCAAATATAAAAACTATCAGGAGAGACAAAAACAAATGTGAAGATATAAATTCATCTAAAGCGGTTCTTTCCAACAGGAATCAAATCATAAGCACCATCAGTCTTTTAGAACATAATCAGTGTTAGACATGAGGTAGTTCCTGGAAGTAACCAAGAAAACAACTGGCGCCGACGCGTTTCGGTGGTAAGGAATTATTAAGATGCCACCTTCATCAGAACATGAATACTTGTCTCTCCCCAAATCGATTTAAAATTTGATAAACCACTAACCATGTGTAAAGGAGAATCTAGTCACTCCTTCCAATACTTTAAAATAAAACGAGGTCCGTCGGATCCACCATTATTTTACAATGTTGATCAATATAAATCCTCTAATGATTTATAGATGAGGTTATCAAGAGGGACAAAGGACTAATATATTGTGTCCGTTCTATATATTCAGGAACAGTACACAGGGTTGCCCACCTCCAATAGAGTAAGAATCCGTAATGGCGGGTCCCGTAACGTCGTCCATTCACGTCTCTTCCAAAATCAAAAAGTTTGTTTGTTCATGCAGAAGAATGAACTAACATTAAAAGAATCAGCAAGACTGCCAACACAAGGGTAAACATATCCTAAGTAAGGTCCAAAAATCTGGATCCAGGAAAAATCTGGAGAGGAACCAACTGGGATTCTGGCGTCAGAAGGTGTAACCAGTAATTCATAGAGCTGTCGATGTTGAAGCACTGGTAACTTTAGGGTGGGAGAAACATTGTTGATAACATGTTGTGGTTGGATAATACTCACCTCCATGTCTTTAATAAAATTCCTTTGCAAAACTAGGAAAATCTAAATTATATGGCAAATTACAAAGAAACTGGTCTATGTTTTTTTTTAAGGAAATTAGTTGAGTATCAGAGGACGTTCTGAGATTATTGGTTTGTTGTTCATACACCTTCAAACAATTTCCCACACATAGTTGAGGATGGTCGGGAAAGAAAGGATAAAATACAGAAGTTAAACTGGTCTTTGTGCACTTTTGTATATTGAAAAGGACACCCATAGGAGTGAAGTGACAAGAATAAATATCTAAGGCTTTGACATCATAAATACGTTTGAACGAAATGAGATAAAACAATATTGTTAATTTAGCAGACAGAGCGAAAGAGAAACCTTATCTGGCCAGCTTATAAACAATTGTACAACCAAATTAAAATCCCATGACTGACTGTATTTAGGCAGAGGGGATTACAAAATTGTACTCCCTTTGACAGGCAACACACCATTGGATGTTTTCCCACAGGTTTTACATAAATTCGGGGATGATTGGCTGAGATTGCGGATCTGTATAAATAGACTGTACGGTATGTTTTTCCACTGTTAGCGAGGGAGGCCAAAAAATTTAAAACTTAGGTGACCTCCGCTGAAAGGGGAATCAACAGATATTCCCATACACCAGCTTGCCCATGTAGACCAGCATGACTTATAAGCCTTTGTTGTTCCTGGAGTCCAGGATTTGCGGATATTTTCCGCAGCTTCTGTTGAAATGCCTGGATGAGGTTGGGCCGTCCTGCTACTGTCCAGGAAGACAGTAAGAAGGTAGTGATGATAATGAGAGAGTGCCTGGATCCGTTGGGATTTAACAGGAGATCTGGAAAGACTGGCTGAAGCATGTGATAATATATTGACAACTCTAGGAGGGTCAGACAACAAACTTGATTTTGCCAAAAGGGAACCCCTAAGACTAGAATGGCTGATTGCTGTCTGTTCTGCGCCAGAATTCTACTGATCATAATGAAAGGAGTGAAGGAGTAATGGGTGTCCTGGGACCAATCCTGAAGAAATGCATCCATTGCTAATGCTAACAGATTCGAGCCTTCAGCTGAGGAAGTTGTCAGTTGGATCTGGATGCAAACAGGTCTGTGTGAGGGGAAACCTATATGAGATAAAGAGATTGCAAAATAGAAGGATGTAAACATCAGTCGCTTGAATTGTGAAGGAAATGTGAGTGCCATTCTGCCACAGTGTTGAGGGAACCAGAAAGATATTCTGCTTGAATAGAGATATTGCGTTGGAGACAAAATTCCCAAAAGCTTTTTGCTAGCTCTGCCAAAGGTTTGGACCGAGTGCCGGCCAGACGATTTATATACTTCACTATGGAAAGATTGTCCATTCGAAGAAGGACGGAACACTTTACTTTGTTTTTGTGGAAACTCTAGATTTTAAAGGAGCCTGCCAGAAGCTCCCAAAAATGTATGTAGAGTTTTGACTCCATCAATAACCATGTGCCTCCAGTCGAGGTTTGTTTACACCGAGCGCCCCAGCCAGTCAAGCTTGCATCAGATTTTAATAGATGGTATGGGGTTGAGGCAAAGATCATCCTGCCGTTCCAAGCATTTTAAATGGTCTATTCACCATTGAACCTCCATGCGAGACTCGTGATCCAGTTGTACTAGATCAGAATACGAAAGACCCTTTTGAAGATGACGGATTTTTGAGTCTTTGAGAGCTCAATAATAAAGGGGTTCTGGAAAGATGACCTAAATCAATGAGGTTAGAAGACCTACAATCCTGGCAAGTGTCCTGAGAGATATGGAAGGAGTGAGTGTGCAAAAAATTGGTTTTTCCATATTAATCAGGAAGCCTAGTTCCTGCAACACAGAAGAGCTGATTTGAAGATGGGATTTAAGGGTATACAGACATGGACTCATTAGAAAAATGTAATCCAGGTAGATGATCAAATGGACCCCTTGAGACCTGAGAAGAGTTACGAGGATGAATAGGAATGGTTAAATGTGAGTCTTGTAAATCTAGACAGATGATCTAGTCATTTTGGAGCAAAGAATCTCTTTAGATGGATGATGATTTCCATCTTGAAATGTCGATAAGACTACAAATTGATTGAACTTTTGAGATTGATGACTGGTCTCATTCTTTTGTTTTTCCAATGAACCAAAAAGTGAGACTGGATGAAAAAAAGACTCTTGAACAGTCCTCTTCTTCAGAGAAGAGATTTCCTGTGCTACTAAGGCAGCCATTTCTTGTGAAAAATGAAGAGGTTCTGGGACCTGTAATTGAAAAGGTATGGAAAATGATTACATTGAATAGCCCCGGACAGCGTGCAACACCCAGGGATCTGTGGTGATGGGTTGCAATTGGAGGAAAAAACATTTTAGACGACCTCCCCACTGAAAAAGGTACAAAAGGAGGACCTACTTTTAACGTTTGTTGCACAGATGTTCCTTTGCCCCCTGTTTTGGAATCCTCTATTACGCTGGGGATAGAATTGGTGTCAGAACTCTTGGGAGTTGTAGTTATTGAAGTCTCTGGAATATTGATGTCAGCGGGCGACCTGGCTCACTAACCTTATAAGCCGGATACAGCAGGGGCGATCCACGACGCTAGAGTCCTCTCTCCCCGAGAACAGTATTACCCAAGAGGATGCTAGAATCCCTCCAGAAGCAACACCACCCCCGGGGAAGGGGGATAACT
The DNA here is from genome assembly GCF_964204655.1 of Triturus cristatus. Taxonomy (NCBI): domain Eukaryota; kingdom Metazoa; phylum Chordata; class Amphibia; order Caudata; family Salamandridae; genus Triturus; species Triturus cristatus. The sequence continues at coordinate 971,588,632 of NC_140583.1, forward strand.
GGGGAAGGGCTGTGGTGACTTTAGACGGGACCTGCACTCCGGAAACCCACTCCTGTTGAGAGAGAAGGAACAGGTATGAGCCACAGGAACCCTTACCCACCCTTGCAAGGACAGACACCAGTAACAGAACAGGGTGACCTCCCCTAACACTCACACAAGCTGTTCCCAGGATCGCATAGGTAGTCGCACTCAGCACAAAGTACTCACGCCACCACAGTCAGAGGAGATGAGGAACGGACGCTCTCCGAGCCTTTCAGTCAGCTCCAAGCGTAGGAACGGCCCCCACGGAGGTTTCAGCAGCGTCGTCCAAGAGCTCTCTGAGCCTTTCAGTCGGCTCCAAGCAAGGGGTGAGAACAGGTACAGTACAAGGATGTCTCGAAGCGGAGAGACACTGGCCAGGTCTCTAGGCGCTTCGAGGGCAAGGGCAGAAGGGTGTCGGGGATCCCAGAGGCGAAGCACACCCAAACAGGAATCACGCTCTCTCGAGGGCGGGCGAGGCTCCTACGAGCGTGAAGGTTGGTGGGAACGGAATCCGTAGGTTAGAGCCGGGCCACGGCTCCCGCAGCAAGGCACCTTCCGGAACAGGTCTAGCGAGGTCTGTTACTCCGCGGTACGTTGGAAGGGACTTGATTGACAAGCCCTGATTCTTCCGTGTGCGAGGCTTTTGTACCGCCTCAGGAAGTGCGTTCGCGCGGTCGCTAGGGGTGATGGGTATTGTAGTTTCATACCCACCACCTCCCTAACGACGCGCATCACGTCCCAGTGGCGGCGAACGCCAGCGTAATAGTGAATCCTGACAGAAACCCCCTACTAGGGCCGGCGTCTCGACGGTCCCTTGGGTTTTGTAGGATGAGCCGCGTGGAAGCGGCGAAGCAGTTCAGGGCAATGTAAATTGGCCAGAGGTTCCCAGGACCTCTCCTCGGGACCATACCCCTTCCAATCGATTAAGTAGTGTAGCCTACCCCTGAAATATCTGGAATCTAGTACCCCTTTGACTTCGTACTCGTCCCCACTATCTACAAGTAGTGGCTGAGGTTTTGGGGGGAGTCTAGTGAGAGGGAGACATGGTCGTAGCAGAGAGACGTGAAACACTGGGTGAATGTGCCACGTGGGCGGGAGAGACAATTTCATAGCTACAGAGTTCACTACTTTGATAATGGGGTATGGGCCCACGTATTTGGGTTTCAGGCGCGTGTTTCCCTTTAAGCATAGATGTCTTGTGTCTAACCACACTTTGTCTCCTATCTTGTAGGCCGGTTCAGGTGTTCTTCTTTTGTCCGCGTAGTGTTTGTCTCTGTCTTGAGCTATTTCCAGTTGTTTCTTAGCTGCTTGTAATACCTTTTTCAGGTGCGAGTGGTGTTCTTGGATCGAAGGATGTTTGGTTTGTGCAGGCCACTCAAAGGGCAACATGTTGGGATGGAATCCAGTTAAACAGAAGAAGGGGGAGCATCCCAGAGATGAGTGTTCTGCATTATTGTAGGTGAATTCAGCCATCCGTAGGAGCGTACTCCATTCTTCTTCATAGAGCAATGTAAAGCATCTGAGATATTGCTCTAACGTCTGGTTCAGTCTTTCCGTCTTGCCATCTGTTTGAGGGTGGTAGCTGGTGGAGAGACGTGCATCCACCTTCATGACTTGACACAAGGCCTTCCAAAATCTCGACGTGAACTGCGTGCCTCTGTCCGTAATGAGAACCGCTGGGATTCCATGACTCCTTACGACATGTTGTAGAAACTGCTAGGCTAGGCCTGCTGCTGAACGGAGTTTCTCCATTGCAATAAAATGGCCCATTTTGTCAAGTGGTCGATGACAACCAGGATGGTAGTCATTCCTCTACTAGAGGGCATTTCCACTATAAAATCCATAGACAGAGTGTGCCACGGAGCTGGAGGGATGGGAATAGGGCGGAGCAGTCCACATGGTCGTTTGTGCTGTGACTTCCCTTGCGTGCAAATGGCACACCCCGCGATGTAGGCCGCTGTATCTGGGTTTAATGTTGGCCACCAGAAATAGCGCTTCATTGCTGTGGTGGTTTTCATTACTCCCAGGTGTCCACCCAAGGTGGAATCGTGAACCCATCTCAAGGCTTATTGTTGTAGGGAAGAGGTCGGTAGATACAAGCGTTTATCCTGGAATAACAGACGCTGCATGGAGGACCGGTGTAGAGGGTCTTTGGCTACCCAATCTACTTCCTCCGTCGCTGAGGTTTGGTTTCGTACTTCTTCTATGGAGTCGGGTGTAGTGGCAGCTGCCGTCAATTCTTCAGGGAATTATGCAGATTCTAGAATCAAGGGGGTGTCCGCAACGGGTGCAGGGCTCGTAGGGACGGGTTGTTGGGGCCGGGACAGAGCATCTGCCTTTCCATTTTGAGGCCCCGGACGATATTTAATTACGAAGTCGTAATCAGAAAAAAACAACGACCAACGTAGTTGTCTCGGGATCAGGGCTCTGGCGGTCTTTAGGAATAAGAGATTCCGATGATCCGTATAGATCTCTACGGTGTGTCTGGCGCCGAGTAAATGATGTCGCCACTCTTCACACCCTCTTTTTATGGCCAGAAGCTCTTTGTACATAATGGTGTAGTTGACTTCACAGGGAGTCAATTTCTTGGAAAAGAATGCAACGGGATGTAACTGTCCCGTGTCCGGGTGTCTTTGTGATAGTATGCCACCCAATGCATATTGGGAGGCGTCGGTTTCTACCACAAACGGACGAGTGGCGTCCGGATGGCGCAGCACGGGGGCTGTCATGAAACAGTTCTTTAAGGTCTGAAAGGCTATTTCCGCAGCGGATGTCCAGTCGAAGGAGGCTCCTTTCCTCAGGAGAAGTGTTAATGGTTGGATAATACCGGAAAAGTTATTTATAAAGCGACAAGAGAAATTCGCTAAGCCCAAGAAGCTTTGTAGGGATTTCACGTTGGTAGGTGATTCCCACTGGGTGATAGCCTGCGTTTTCTTATTGTCCATAACCAATCCGTCGGGACCGATGATGTAACCCAAAAATTCTACTTCAGAAACGTGGAATAAACACTTCTCCAGTTTGGCGTACAGCGCATATGTTTGTAGGCGCTCCAGCACCGCCGCCACGTGCTTCACATGTTCTTCCAGGGAGGCTGAGTACACCAAGATATCAGTACCATGAAGTACTGGAACGCGGCGGGGGCGTTACACAGGCCAAAGGGCATGACCGTGTATTCGAATAAGCCGAATTTGGTCCGGAAGGCTGTCTTCCACTCATCGCCGCGTCGTACCCTCACCAGATGATAGGCTCCCCGGAGGTCCAGTTTGGTGAACACTTTCGCAGTTTTCAGTTGGTCTAAAAGAACAGGGATCAATGGCAGGGGATACCTGTTCTTTATGGTGATTTTGTTGATCGGCCTGTAGTCAATGCAGGCCCTTAAGCCACCTTCCTTCTTCGGGATAAAAAAGATCGGAGAGGAGGCAGGCGAGGTCGACGGACGTATGAAACCAGTGGAAAGCATGTCGTCAAGGTAGGTCCGGAGATACGTGGTTTCAGCTTCGGTAAGGGCGTATATTCTGCTACAGGGGATACTGGCTCCAGCTTCTAGCTCTATGACACAATCATAGTCCCTGTGTGGGGGTAATCTTTTTGCTTCTTGTGTGTCAAAGACAGTTCTAAACCTTTCGTATATGCTGGGTAACTCGATGACTGGACTTGCATGTGGCGGGAGGCCTGTGCTGGCAAGAAACCCCGCTGGACTGTCCCTAAGGGACCAAGCGTTGACTCGTTCTGCGTTACAGTGTTCTTGGCAAAACGAAGAATTTAAAGTCACAGTGCGTGCTGCCCATCTCACTAAGGGATCATGGAGGGTCAGCCAAGGCATCCCTAGTATAAGCTTGAAATGGGGGGCATCGATCAGATCGAATTGTATCAGTTCGAAGTGGTTCACCCCTATTTGCATTACTAGGGGCCTTGTGTGGTAACACACCAGACCCGAGGTCAGAGCCGAGCCATCCACTGCCTTCACCTTCTCAGGTGTATCCTTTTGATCAAAAGGGATACTTAACTCTTTGGCGTATTGTTGGTCCATAAAATTACCGGTTGCCCCGGAATCCAGCAGGACATGGACCACCACGGAGATGTCATGAGGCAAGGTCAACAAGACGCACACATTCATGTGAGCGACGGAGGGCTGTATAGTGTTGGCTACAGCAGGGAAGACCTCATTGCTTCTAGGCCTCAAACAAGCGGTCCTCGTCTTATTTGGGCTCTTTAGTTTCCCTGGTCCTCACTCGTGTAATCCACTACAGACACAGTCTTCGGTCCAGGGCTTCCTGTAGTTGTACTCGGGGGTCGGCTTCTGCACTCTTTGATAAAGTGGCCCGGCTTGCCACAATATAAGCAGAGTTTCTGAGTTCTCAGTTTTTCTTTTTCTGCGGGACTCAAGGGGCCTCGGATGCCTCCGATCTGCATGGGCTCGGTCCCATTCCCTTGGGAAGGCCTTTCCTCTGGAACGGCTCGGGGCCGACTGGGAAGGAACCTGGTGTCGCTGCGAGTCTTGTCCCCTTTTCGCTCTAGAAGCCGGTGATCCAATTAGACGGTTAAATCAATTAAGTCTTCACAAGTGGCTGGCATGTGTACCACTTGGGCCAGAACATCCTTGAGCTCGCTTCTTAACCCTTGATAGAATAGGGATGTTCTTTTTTCCATTGGCCAGTCCGTTTCTACCACGAGTCTGTTGAAGGAGGTGATGTAGGTCAGCAAGTCCTGTGAACCTTGTTTCAACGTAAGGAGTTCTTTATCTAATGACAACTGATGCGCCTTGCGGTCGAACAGCCGTCTCATTTCCACACAAAAGGCGGGGAAATTGTACAGAACAGGATCATCTCGTTCGATCAACGGGAAGGACCAACTAGCCGCGTTGCCTCCTAAATACGACATTACAAAAGCCGTTTTTGCCTGGTCCGTTGGGAAGACTGTTGGTTTGCACAAGAAGTGGAGCCTACATTGACCCATGAAGATGCCATACTTCTTTGGGTCCCCAAAGAACCTTTCAGGAGGGGCAAGGGGCAGCTGCATGGGTTGAATAAACTGCACCGGAGGAGAGCCGGACTGGAGAGGCGTAGAGAAAGAGTGATGCGGGAAACCCCCAGGGCTAGGTGACCCCCCGCCTGCAGCCTGCGTACCCCCTTCCACTACGGGCTTCTGGGTTTTCACTGGGGGCGGCAGGGTCCAGTCTCGAATATAAGAACCCCCTTTGGTTCCAGCGGGAGGGTAACGGGACAGACAGGCTACCTCTATTCTCATGGTGCCCATCTCGCTCTTCAGCTCCTGATTCTCTACCCTAAAGGCGTTCACTTCCACTCCAAGCACGTTCAAGGCGTCCATCATAGTGGCCAGGACGGTAGCGGTATCCATCGCCCGGGCTGTAGTTATCCGTGGGCTTGTCAATCTATCAGCGGGTGACCTGGCTCACTAACCTTATAAGCCGGATACAGCAGGGGCGATCCACGACGCTAGAGTCCTCTCTCCCCGAGAACAGTATTACCCAAGAGGATGCTAGAATCCCTCCAGAAGCAACACCACCCCCGGGGAAGGGGGATAACTGGGGAAGGGCTGTGGTGACTTTAGACGGGACCTGCACTCCGGAAACCCACTCCTGTTTAGAGAGAAGGAACAGGTATGAGCCACAGGAACCCTTACCCACCCTTGCAAGGACAGACACCAGTAACAGAACAGGGTGACCTCCCCTAACACTCACACAAGCTGTTCCCAGGATCGCATAGGTAGCCGCACTCAGCACAAAGTACTCACGCCACCACAGTCAGAGGAGATGAGGAACGGACGCTCTCCGAGCCTTTCAGTCAGCTCCAAGCGTAGGAACGGCCCCCACGGAGATTTCAGCAGCGTCGTCCAAGAGCTCTCCGAGCCTTTCAGTCGGCTCCAAGCAAGGGGTGAGAACAGGTACAGTACAAGGATGTCTCGAAACGGAGAGACACTGGCCAGGTCTCTAGGCGCTTCGAGGGCAAGGGCAGAAGGGTGTCGGGGATCCCATAGGGGAAGCACACCCAAACAGGAATCACGCTCTCTCGAGGGCGGGCGAGGCTCCTACGAGCGTGAAGGTTGGTGGGAACGGAATCCGTAGTTTAGAGCCGGGCCACGGCTCCCGCAGCAAGGCACCTTCCGGAACAGGTCTAGCGAGGTCCGTTACTCCGCGGTACGTTGGAAGGGACTTGATTGACAAGCCCTGATTCTTCCGTGTGCGAGGCTTTTGTACCGCCTCAGGAAGTGCGTTCGCGCGGTCGCTAGGGGTGATGGGTATTGTAGTTTCATACCCACCACCTCCCTAACGACGCGCATCACGTCCCAGTGGCGGCGAACGCCAGCGTAATAGTGAATCCTGACAACTGACCTCTGAAGCCACGGCTGGCAAAGCAGCTTCTTCCTCTGCCAGCCCTGGCAAAAACCCATTGGGCAAAAACTCAAGGATTGTTGTGCCTTGTCTATGGAGACAATTGTGATCACGTATTTGCTTAATACTTTTATGAAAGAATCACGGAAGAAAAGACCATCAGCTGAGACCCCGGGATCTGACAATGCTAAATTGGGCAGTTTGGGATCTAGTTTCAAGAGGAGACCCTGCCTTCTCTCATGTGTAATGGAAAAATGTGTGTTATCTAAAATACAAAATGCTCTCCAAATCCACATGGATAACTCCTAAGCATCAATTGTTGACCTGTCCAGTCTAGCTGCTTCAGCCAGATCAAAAATGTGGGAAAGTGGACCAACTACATCCAATAATTTATCTTGTCATGTAGACCAAGCCTTGTCGACTGCCTTCATGGAGTCCTTCCCAAAGTTAAAATAAAAGGTTAACAAGTTTGGGTCTTTAACAAGGGAAGCCATAATATTGAGGGGTAAAGATGGTTTAATGAATTCAGATCTCAGCTTTGCTCTTGTCTGCTTATCCACAGGCAGGCATAATCTGCAGAAAATATTTTCTCTCACGTGCTCTGCCGGGAACCATTCAGTGGAATTTACATGGTAGATAAACTTGGTGTTGAACACAGGAAGTCCCTCAGAATAAAATATGAATTTGGAAGAAAGAGGATCAGGCTTAGGAGATGACACCTTTCTTTTCTTTTGTTTAGGCCCCAGTCAAAACTCAACTCATCACCTTTGTCATCATCGTCATCAGTGTTCAGGTAACAGGAATTAACATCGGTGTCATGAATATTGGAAATCACAATTTTTGTCATGGTTTTAACCACTTTGGAACTAAGAAACCACTCCTGAGCCGGGGGCCTTGGAGGAACATTGCCCTCAACCACATGTGAGGAAACCTCGACAACTCCAGAAAGAACTACTTGGCTCAGTGCAGGACCTTGCTTTCCATTTGGAAAGGGACTCTTTGGGCACAGTAGAAATGTTTCTAAAAATAAATGTACTTTTTCGGCTCTTCCCCGAAGAATGGGCCAACATATTTTTTACATGAGATTAATTAATGTTCGCTCAGTGTTTTGGGTAGTTTTTGACACAGGCATCTACCGCCTGTTGTACTGATGACTGGATGAAGTCATCTTAATTTTGGCGAAAACCTCAGCTTTGCCATCATCTTGGACATACAAAACGGAGTACTCTTGTTACATATTTAATAATAATAAATTAAAAAAATGCTGGAAATAGTGATGAAAAATATCACTATTAGGAAGCCAAAGGGATAATATTGCTTAAAGAATGAGAGCCTCAGACCCTCCCAACTGGAAGTGGCCTGCCATGGGAAGAAACTATAAGGGGAGTGACTGTAATGCAGGTTGTGCCCAGGAGCATCTCTAGAGGAAGCTAAGGGAGACGAGTGGCTGCAAGCATGGAGAAATTCCAGCCCCAGAGAAAAGCAATGAGGGAAAACACAAATATAGCCTTAACCGATGCTCCACAACTATTATCACCAGGGCAAAGAAGGCGCGAGGCGCAGAGTGCCACAAACGCGACCGCTGGGATGAACCAATGCTTATGAACGAGTGAGTGAGACGCGCAAACATGCTCTAAACAATAAAATCAGTACAAAAGAGATTAAACCACTTAAAACACTTTGCTGACAACAATATTACAATAACAACGTGCAAAGCATACAGCGCGATAATGAAAAAACGATATAGAGATACTGATCTTGATTGCGAGCAGCAAAAAAAGAGGACTGTTTTCAGTCAGTATAGGTGTTATAGGCAATGTGGTTTCCTGATTGATTGTCATGTTCGAATACAGCTTTGTTCCTATTGGCTGTTTTCTCTAAGCCTTTTGAGACTAGTAGTTTTTATTTCTCTTGACTGCTGCTGTTAAAAATAAAGCAAGTTAAGAAGGCAGAATAGGAACCTCTATTACTTGCCGTACAATTCAGATAATCTCTTAAAACACGGCTTTTCCAACAAGCATATAGAGTTTATCTTTTTCAGCAGTCTGTTTGGTCAGTCCTGTTGTGTTTCAATGTAACCTTTGGGTGTATGTGCATTTAACAAATTACTGCTAAAAAAAATGCCACAGTGAAAGAGAGGAAAGGTGGTTGTTTTTGAGGTATGAAAAATACATATGAAATTGTGGCACAAGTTTTCAGAGGAAAATTTTGAGAGAAACAAATGTATGAGGCTGGTCCCACAGAAGATGGGAAAGGTTATTTGTGCATAAAGCATAACTTCCAACTGATTTTGGGATATGAGAAATAAAAATACCATAGAATGAAAAATAGGACTTCCACACTATTTCAGAGATAAAATAACAGGTAGACATCTCATTTATCGACAAATTGGTTGGTGTAATGGTTGATGGCATGGGCTATTAATGCTTTTGACAAGGGTTCAGATCCCCCTCCCGGAGAAATTATTTTTTATATTGTTTTTCAATCTTTTTTATTTTGCCGAAATGAAAGAGATCCCTTTGTGAATCACCCCCTACACTGTTTGAGAGATTTGTGGCCTATGTAGTTATGCCAGTGCATGGCACACATTTGTGCCAAATGGAAAGGGGGAAGGTTTGCTTTGAAAGAAATCCCTTTATTTGTGAAATGAGAGTTGGGGGAAGATTGTGTAAGAAAACAAAATTCATGCGGCTAGTTCCAGAGAGGTAGAAAGGGTTATTTGTCTATAAAGCATGAAAACCAACCGTGAATTTGTGGCATGTAAAATGAAATCACCATGGAAACAGAAAAAGGATGTACACACCATCTCTATGATAAACAAGCATTGGCATAGCCAATAGGTCTCGCCTTTGGGGCATTATAAGTGTTTAGACAGAGCTATTGGCTTTGTTAATGTTTTTAATATGTGTTGTAGAGCATTGTGAATGTTGTGCAGCATGTTGAAAATGTATAAGTTATAATAAAAAAAAGTGTTATAACTATTTCTGTCACCTTATATCTAACCGAAAAAACATTATATACAACTGAAGTATTGTACCAAAAACCAAAGTGAATACAAAAAATGTGTTCTAGGTTATTTGTTTATGCAATGCTGTAAATTTTTCCTTGTTTGTTGTAATTAATTTTTGTTATAATTTTTATTCTTAGGTGTTGGATATAAGCAACGGGGGGGGGTGGGGGTGGGTGACCTTTTCTACGCGGCCACTACTTCGGATTGCCTTTACTTCGGATCGTTAGTCCGCAGAAACCATTACTTCGCATGGTTTTACTGCGCATGACCGTTACTTAGCAGGATAGCCACATCGTTGTGTTTATTTAGGCGCTTCCGTTTCTAAAAACGTAGTACAGCTCTGAGGACGCAGGAAGCTGGAGCAGTGGAAGGTGATCCATGAGGAGAGAGAGAGGTAAGTGAAACTGTGTGTATGGTTGTGTAGGTGTAGTGTAAAGTTGTGTATTTGGGTGTAGTGTATTGTATGGGGTCGGAAATGGTAGTGTAGGTGAAGAGTAAAGTTGTGTATTTGGGTGTAGTGTATTGTATGGGGTCGGAAATGGTAGTGTTTGGGACTAGGGAACGGACTGGGGGTAGGGGCAGGGTCATGCTGGGGTTAGTGTTTTAGGGTTTAGGGTAGTGTTGTGGGGTTAGTGAATTGTAGGGTAGTGTTTTAGGGTTTAGTGTAGTGTCGGGGGGTTGTGATGGGAAGTGAATGAGTGTAGGCACAGGAGTAGGGGAATGTGTATGTTCGTGCAGGGGGTAGTGCTTTAGGGTTTAGGGTAGTGTAGTGGTGTTTCAGTAGTATAGGGTAGTGTAGTGTTTTAATGTATTGGTAGCGTTTTAGTGTTTTAATGTATTGGTAGTGTTTTAGAGGTGTAAGGTAGTATGACACGTTATTCCGCATACCATTCTTATTACTAGGTAAGTTTTTACTTCGCATATATTAACACTTTCATTGTAATGGTGTGCGAAGTAAAAACTTGCGTAGTAACGGTTATTGCTAAGTAATAACCGCGTAGTAATAGCATGCGAAGTAATGGCATGCGAAATAACGTCTCATATTCGAGGGTGGGTTTTGTGAAATAGTATTTTAATTAGATAGGAGTAGTAGAGAGTTATTTGTGGAGAATTAATAGATGTCGAATTTTTATGCCAAACGGAAGTGGTGTGGAGTGATGCTGAGGTGGTTGTGAGTAGTGGCGGAGGTGATGCTCAGGTGATCCGTAATGATATTGAGGTGATGCTGAAGTGGTGGTGTGCTGGCTCCGAGGAGATGCTTATGTGATGCTGAATGATACATAGGTGGTACTGAGTGATGCGGAGGTGGTGCTGAATGATGTTTTTTTGTTCTGTGTTGAGGTGTTGCTGTATTGATGCTGAAGTTGTGCTGCGTTGGTTCTGAATTGCTGCTGGTGTGGGGCTGTGCAGGTGCTGAGCTGGTGTTGCACTGGTGGAGGTGGTGCTGTGCTAATGCTGAGATGGTGCTGTGTTGATAATGAGGTGTTGCTGCAGTGCATCTGAGGTAGTGCTGTGCTGATGGTGACTTGTTGCTGCACTGGTTGCAGTGGTGCACTGATGAGGAGGTGTTACTGTGTTGATGATAATATTGTTATGTGGTGATAAGGTGCTTAAGTGGTGCTGTGCTGGTGCTTAGGTAATGCTGAGTGATGCAGAGGTGCTGCTTAGTGATGCTGTGGTGGTGCTGAGTGATGCTGTGGTGATAGTGAATGATACTTAGGTGGTGCTGAGTGATGTTGAGGTGGTACTGAGTGATACTTTGTTGGTGCTTTGTTTGTGTTTAAGTGGTGCTTAGTAATGTAAGTCTGGTGCTGCGCTGGTGCTGAAGTGATGCTGCACTGGTGTTGATGTGGTTCTGTGTTAATGCTGAAATGGTGCTGCGTTAGGTATTATATGCTGCTAAGGTGGTGCTGCACTGGTTCTGAGTTGGTGCTGTGCTAATTCCGTGGTGGGGTGAGTTGGTGCTGCATTGCTGATGCTGGGCTGGTGCTGTACTGGTGCTGAATTGGTCGGGGTGGAGAGGACAATAACCCAGTAATTCATTCTCTATCTAGTAACAATAAAGAACAGCAAATGTGTCTTGATATCCCCAACTAATAACTTGCACGGGGAGAGGACGCGCCTTGTAAGGAAAGCTGCAAGGTCCAGCGCCTTAGTGCTTCTGTCAGGGCGCTTTATAATCTAGCTTATGGCGGTGCGGTCTGTCCCTCGGCCGGGGTGGAGGGGACGCGCCTTGTAAGAAAAGCTGCAAGGTCCAGTGAGTTCACAAATGCTAACATCAGAAACCTGGGCATCTGTGTGTGAAATGTGTTTATTAAACAGAAAACGAGAGAACCACGTGGGTGTGATGGAGGGAGCACGTGCAGTGGGGTGAAGGAAACACACACCACAGCTGTACACTGTGCAGTGGGGTGAAAGGAATCATGCAGCACAGCTGTGCAATGTGCAATAAGGTGAAAGTAAGCACGCACCACAGCTGAGCACTGGGATGAAAGGAGACACATACTACATATCTGCACTATGCAGTGTTGTAAAAGGAAGCATGCGCACTACTGTGCAGAGGGGTGAAAGGAAGCACTCACCACAGCTGTGTACTGTGCAATGAGGGGAAAGGAAGCATGCACCACAGCTGTGCACTGTGCAGAGATGTCAAAGGTAGCACGCACCACAGCTGCGCAGAGATGTGAAAGGAAGCGCGCTACCACGGTGATGAAAAAACACGAATGTTAAAAGGTGCGGTCAATTTTAAAGCTGTGTACTGTGCAATGGGGGAAAGGAAGCACGCACCACAGCTATACACCGTGCAGAGATGTGAAAGGTAGCACACACAACAGCTAAGCAGAGGCATTATTTAGCAGCCGGTGCCAGCAAGCACGCACAAAAATCAAGTGTTAATAATGAAGTGTCCATGTGCGCACCGGCAGACACCGGCTTAAATTAAGCCCCCAGCAATGGCCTGCGTTACGTCCCTGGATCGAGCGAGCACCAAAAGCAATGTGGGGAAAGGGAACACGCATCACAGCTGTGCACTATGCAGAGATGTCAAAAGTAGCACGCACCACAGCTGCGCAGAGGTGTGAAAGGAAGCGCACACCACGGTGATGACAAAACGCTAATGTTAGAAGGTGCGGTCAATTTTTAAGATGGTACCGAAAAAGAGGCGACTAGAGGCCAATTACAGAGCACAGCAAATGTCTTGACTATAACATACTAATACAAAGATAACGGTGCAGGAAGAGAGTGCTGACATAGATGAAATGCGAGTGCTGGAAAAAGAAGGGCGCACTCTTGTGGTGGTGGGGTCTGTCCCTTGGGCTGGGTGGAGGGGACGCGCCTTGCTAGTATCTGATTGTCATGAATCGAGTGCTAGAAAAGAAGCGCGCACTCTTGTGGCGGTGGGGTCTGTCCCTTGGCCAGGGTGGAAGGGACACGCCTTGTAAGGAAAGCTGCAAGGTCCTGAAATGAAACATGATCCACAACAGATGGCATGCTGCGCGCCACTGCTCGCTCCCGACAGCTAAACGCTGTGAGAGTAAACATTTTCAGAAAAGGTGAGACATGCACCCGCCTTTGGCCAATTGCGTGCTTTCATTTTTGAAAGCCACACGCAGAGGCCAATAGCATGTGTGGAAAATCGAACATTGCACGCACAAGTTTGCAGAAAGTCTGAAGTGATTCCAAGATGCCTTCTGCTAGAGCACCGCATGCGCACTGTGCTAGGCTCGACCTAAAAAGGCATTTAGCCACATGATATACATCAAAGTGGTTGGTAATACCATGGAAGAGAGTCCTTTGGCACCAGGGTTAGAACCCTAACAGGAGAGATATGTTTTCTATATTGTTTAGTTTTTTATTTTACCCAAATGAAAGAGGGCATTTCTTTTGAAAATCGCCCACTAGCATTATCTGCAGTTAGGCAGAAAAGATCATGCCAGAAATCCATGACATGCTGTGGCACATGTCACATGAGTTGTGGCATATGCCACATGCCAGAGTAACAGTTGTCACATGACTGGAATGGGTTTCAACTCTTACTGTGAGGCCGAGTCTCTCTGCTTGGCTTGCCCATATTTCGGCTTCTGTTTCAGGTGCCCATTCAGCAGTCCACACTGCCCTGTGGTTCCCAGCAGGACCAATGCTGCAGCTGACTCCTCTGCTACTCAGATTGGCTCACATATGTACAGTGGACTGTAAAGCAGATGTTGATTTGGGTGGTGGATCACCAATCAGGGCTGGCTCTGCTTTCATTAAAGTAAGGTAACACATCCCTGAGCAGTGTGCCTGAGCCCACTCTGTTTATGCTCATCTTCTCAGTCTAGTTTTGCCGTTCTCATATGCTTCTACTTTACCTCCGCTGCATTCTTTCTGAGCTGTGTACTTACTGAACCCAATCTATTTATGTCGCTCTTGCTATATTTTCTCTGTCTAGCCGCTCTTCTTTTTTCCTTGTTCTTTCTCTCAGTGGCATCTTTAATCGTTATCTCTTTTGACCTTTCTCCCCTTGCCCCCTGATGTAGCTCAGATTTCATCTGGATTCAGGCATTGCTATATTTGTGTGTTTCAAACAGACTGCATTTAAAATGGCACGCAGATTTTGGTGCAAGTGAAAACACATGGCACATGAAGCTTGAAATGAGGCCTAGTCAAATGCTTTTTTAAAAGTGACACTTTTGGTGCATGCAAAGTGAAAGCATGAAATGAGGCCTGGTAAAAATGCTTTCAGTCTGAAATGCTTACATTTAAAACCATGCTCAATTGATAAAACAAGGGTGGTAAACATGTGTTGAGTTTAGATTTAACCTCACTATAGAATGCACATTTAATTTAGAAAATGTTGTTTTTTAACTTTTAAAGTAGCACATAATTGTGCTGAATTAACATGTGTTTTTACAGTGTAGAAAAACTCTTGATTTCAGTTTCCTCTTTAGCTATGAAGATAAGATCTACACTCCCTGTCACCGTCTCAAGAGACTTTGGCTTTGTTGCATATTTAGACAATACATATTCAGTTCATAACACATCTTTCTTATAATGTGTATTAATTAATCAACCATGCACCAACACGACACGTGGGGCAAATGCATTTTGCATGAAAAGCTATCTAAAACATTAGAGCATGTTGCTATGAGTATGTATTAACTGTTTGCGCATTGAAAATTTGCACTGGTGCATGTTTATGCTATGTTGTACATTGCACATTTTGCATGTGGTGCACAAATAATAGAAAAGCTGCTTATTAGCTTTCGCTAGGTAATAACTAATACAGGGTACTAATATGGGGTAGGTAAACATAATGGGTTTTATTTCATAAATTAATATTCTTTTGTGTTTGTTTTGTTTTTGGGCCCACAAAAAATGGCTGCCTAGGAATCCAGCATGGCTGAGAATTGCTAGCAGTGCGCTGAATGAGAGACGCATGCGCAGAAGATTATGCCAGCTGCATGAACTGCCAAGTGCTTCAAGTGAAGACACATGGGTCAAGGCCACAATGAACTGTACACTCCTGTCATCGTGCCAATGTACCAGGGTTTGGGGGAGTGTTATCCCTGCGTGCGATGTGAAAGCGAGAAGGAAATAGACTGAAACATTTTCTCTGCTCAAATGTTGCAATAGTTCTATAAATATTGATGGTAAAACATATGACTTTATTAAGCCTTAACGCTTCCTTTTTTAAAACCGGTATGAGTTGGATTTGCAATGAAAACAGGATGGTGAGACCCTCATGTCACCTATGCTAACCAATCACAGTGCGAGTTTCTACTGAAACTGCAACATTATTAATGTAGTCAGACAAGAATAAGAGTATAAATAATGACCCTTTAGGGGGCGTGTCGGACCTAGAAGAGATAGGAGGAGAGAGGAGAGGAAGCAGATTAAACCAGACATCATTTGGGTTAGGTACGTCAATGTCGCGGGTGCGGCCTGGGAGGAGATTGCGTCAGAGGAGACACAGAGGGAGGAGGGTGACTTGCTCATGTTTTTTTTCCAGAGAGGCATAGGCTAGCCTTGCACGTCATATTTTTGGCAAGGCAGATCACATTCTTCTGTGGTCTTGTGAAGGGAGGGCAGCCTCTCTGTGTGTGACGCAGAGGGACAGATGAACAGACCAGGGGCAGAGAGAGCAGCTGATAGAACAGGTTTAGATTTAGATGCTAAAACTCTATGTTTATACTTTGACTAATTAACTAGTTTTGAAAAGATTTGTCTTATGCATTTATTTCTCTTTATGGGAGATTTTTGCCAATTATTAATTATTGATTAGCCTTGCAAAACTCACTCTTGAATTATATTTTCCTAAACTCTATAAAGAATTCTGACTGACATTTGATGCCTCATTCCCTTCTTTTATGGAATGCATTGTATTCAGTCTGTAATGTGTTCTGTATTAATTCTATTTTTCCTATTTTCAATTCTGTATCCTGATTGATATTTGACTAATGAATAAAGGGTAGAGAACCTTAACTTTTAACTAGAAAGTAAAACCCTTTAAAAATACTCACAATTCTCTTTATTGGCTTAAATATTAATTGCATTTTGATTTTTCATGTTTATGTAAAGTCTCCTGCAGGTGATACACGGTGGCAAAGGTCCATCACCTTGAAAGCGGTAAGCTAGAGGTAAATGAGGTTTTGCATTGAGAAATTACCGTGAAATTACTGCTGGATCAGTTTCTGGTAGCAGAGGATGGTTAACATCATCACCAAAAGGAGCACAGTTTACTTTAAAAGCCTAAATAGCGCTAGAAAATAATTGCCCAAGGTAGAGAAAAGTTCAAGTCCTGATTCCTGTCTCCAATGCTCAGAAATTGAAGACTGGCAAAGCAGTACTGGAAGGTGATGCAAGAAGGCGATTGCTCGACTGGTGTGAGTATCAATAGGGTTGTGAAATGTTGTTAATGTGCTAGGATGTATTTTTGAAGTGTTAAAAATAGTAAGGGTTTTGACTGTTGGTGAAATTTTGCTCATTTTGAATTGATGGTTTTATTGATTATATTGGTAATTTCATAGGACAGAATTTTTGATGATTGATTATATGTTCTTAACATGAAAAGTTAGTGTCTTGTTTTATGGTGTTTGGAAATCCGGGGAAGGAATAGCGGGTGGTAAATGGAAGCCACAATGCAGTGAGGTTACTCGTCTGTTGGAATAGCACTGAGAAGCTACGCAGAGCTGGCAGTGTTAAAGTAGGGACTATTTTTCTGTGTAAAAGTGAGAGTGATTGATAGCAAAGAGTTCTCTGGTGAAACTTTGGTGTTATATCACCTAGAAAGGGTAACACTGAAGGAGTACCAGGTTCTTCTGAGCTTGAGTGAAGGGTAAGCGGAAGGGATTTACTCGCAGTGTTTGAAGAGTAAATGGAAGTTCTTACTTTGTGAAGAGTAAGCGGAATGTGTTACTCACAGTGAAAATAAATCTATCCTTTATATAGTGGAACAGGCAGAGTAGTGAATGTTTTTATGTTGTTACTAACAGAATTTTGATTCAGAAAACTTAGAAAAACATTTCAGTAAGATTTTGTTTGAGAGGTTCAGTAGTAGGAGTTAAACTGACTAAAATTGAAACTGACAGCATTGGAGAATAGAAATTGCATTGAACTATTGCAGAAATGAAATTGTTTGGAGGTTTAAAGAAACAGTTGGAAGGTGAAGTGAAAAATTCATTTTTAATTGGTGATGCTTCTGAAGGAACGCCTGTGCATTTTATTTCTACCAATTTGGGACAAAATTCATGTGTGCAAGGATGCAAGATAACTGAAAAAGAGGGTCCTTTGAGGTTTCCAAAAGATGGTACTTTTGAATTGCTAATTATTGACAAATTAAGGGAAGTGTTATGTGAAATAAAGACACCATCTAGAGCTGCACAATTTGAGGCTTTAAGCATGTGGGAAAAGACAGCAAGAGACAAAGCAAGTGAGGATAAAAAGGTAAAGCACCAGATGCAGGAGAAGGGAATTAATGATGATAAAAAGCTTCAAATAAATAATGATTCAGGGGATGAAATAATGGATGCATTGCTAACTGAGTGTCCGCCACTTTATGTGGTTCCCATTAAAAATACTAAAAATAGTGTACCAGTAAGTACTACAGTGGCTTCTGCTTCTGTTGAACAGAGAGAAACACAGATTGAGAGAACTGTGCAGACATTTCAGATTGACCAACTACCTGTTGATTCAGCACTGACAGTGATACCTCCAAGTGTTACTGCTTCAAATGTGACTGATTCAGTCCAAATATTACAAACTGCAGATGCACAGGCAATGCCTAGAAACATTGTGACTGTCCCTATTAATATGGTCCCTACTCAAAAGGTTCAAAGAGTTGCAGAAGGAATGATATTGTCAGGGTTTATTTCAGAAACACAGAATTCACAGATTATTCAACAGAAATTACCCCAGACAGTCCAAGCACTGGTGGGAGGGGAAATGGTCTTTATAACATCTGCAGCCCAGTATAAAATTAATATATTTAGAGATGGGATTTTTAAAACCTACTTTGAAGAAGCAGCAGTGCTTAAAAAGATAGAGAGCAAGGGGCAACAAATGAACCCAGCCCCTGAAAAAGAGAAACAGCTTAGTGTTTTAAAATCAACATTTGAACATGAAGAAATTGACAGTCCTTGCTATTTAAATTATGAAAATGTGAACCAGTGTCAGGAAAAATAATTAATTTCCCTGAGTAAGGAAACAGCTACATGTGCAGTAATACACATGATAGACTGACTGATTTGGCTCAAAAATATGAAATTGATGTTTCAGGAAGTTTTCCATTTCAGAAAACTTTCTGGGTACATATGAATGATGAAGCAAATGAGAAAATGTGTTCGTCAGAAATGCAATTGCACATTGAAGAAATAATAAAATATACTTTCAAAAGCAATGGGTTTGAGAAATTAGGAGACAAATGGGCAAGAAAACATGAGAAGAAAAGGAAACCACCAGACCTTGTTGAGGAAAATAGTAAAAAGAAGCTTTTGCTTACTCATTCCACGAAAAGGTGGGAGAAGCGCATGTTCATGTGCCACGGAACAAAAGTGAACTTGCAGCATTTCTGAACACATTCCTAAAATTGAGAGACGGACTTATGCTGTGGTACCCACAAGTTGATGGATTTGTTAAAAAATTAAAAGAGTTGTGTATTAATTTGGAAATGTTCTTTGACATTGCCATGCAGACTGAATTGTGGTTTGAATACAAAGTTGCTGTGCAAAGGCCAGGTGAGGAGACAATGAAAAGGGTTTGCATAAATGCACCATCATTTTCTGTTGTTATGGAGAAAAACGTAGCAGTGATTACGTTCATGAAGGGCAGAGTGCCAGCAAAGGATGTTAAGTGGGTACAGATTAAAGGAACACAGGATGGAAGTAAAGGTGTTTTGGTTCGTGCAAATTCAGGTATGGATGTTGCACTGCTGGAAAAAGTATTTTTTTGCCATCTTTATAACAGATTTGAGCATTGGAAGAAGAAATGTAAATTTATAAATGATGCAGCAATTGGAAATGCGCAAACAGAGAGAAATGCAGGTGCAAAATAAGCCAGTTAAGCAACTGTAAATGTCAGTTCAGAAAAAGGTACCAATGGCAAGAGTTTTTCAAGCCCAGATGCTCCTACAAAATATGGAAAATGCTAAAATTAATTTAAATAAGTTGTCCAGAGCAAATGTGAATTCTTTCCAGAAACAAAATCAGAACCCAATTCAACAGGTTGCTGTATTTGAAAATGAGAGTTTTAACCCTAACAATTCTGAATTTACCAAGTCCATTGTGAAAGCAGTGGAAGGTCCAGACTTAGTTGTAGGAGTTTTAAACAAAGAAATTACAAACCCAGTTTTAGAAAGGGTTGCAGCAAAATCAGGCCCATTTGATAAAAATTGCCAAGTTGTTGTTTGTGACTCAGGCCAGGCAGGAAAACAATTGTTTTGCAAATTAAACAGCACAGATTACTGTACATCAGATAATGTTAATTTTCAGATTCCTGATGAGGAGGTACATTTTAAAATAGCCCAACAAGAGACAGCTGTAGCATTGTTTTCAGAAAAGACAGTTGAAAAAGTATCTTCTGATTTGAAAGAAACAATAAAAACAGAAGTAAGGAAGTTCACAGAGAAGGATGTCAGATTAATAAAATGTGCAGAACATGTCTTATTCAAATTAGAATCAGATGACATGTATTCAAGAATACCATCAGTTGCAGAAATTTTACCCATAATTGGAGATAAACTGAGTAAAGGATTTTTTATGGAATTGATTGGAAGTTTATGTAACTTTCTGATCACAGGTTCACAGAAACTAAATGAAAAGTATAGGTTAGTGCAGGAAATTAGAAGCATTACTTGTCTATGTTGTCCTATGGTACCGAATCCAGCCAACATATTTTTTCGCATTCCATGTGCTGAAGAATGGCTTACTGTTATTGATTTTTGTCAAGTTCATTTCACAGTGCTATTGCAGGAAGCTAGTCAGGAGTACTGTCAAAAAGAAAATGAATGTCTGGGACACATAATTGGAAAGGGAGGCAGAAAGGTGTCACCAGAGAGTGTAAATAATTCACCAGATGAATCCACCTCAAAAGAAGAAAGAAGTTGGGATATTTTTGGGAATGGTTGCCTGCTGTAGAGAGTGGTTACTAAACCTTTCCCTAGTGGCTAAGCATTTACTGAGGCTGACATACAAGGATGTGTCTGATCCGCTTCCATTGGACAGCAATTGCACAAGAGCATTCCTAGAGTTGAAAGAGAAAAAGTGTCGCGCCCGAGCACTAGGAATTCAAGTTTATTTAAAAGAAAATACACCAATTTGCAGTGAGAGGGAGGGTTGCGCGCTCTCAGTGCCTGTTCAAAAACATGAATGTGTTCAAAGGTCTGTGATGTATTTCCCAATGACCTTTGACCCTAACATCACAGAAATGCCAGAAAATCAAATGGTTTGTGATGAAACTGAATAGGAGTGTCTAGATATCATGAATGTATGCATGAAGCCAAGGTTAGACTTTAATGATGAACGTCTGATTCAGCCCAACAATGTCCATTTTGTAGATGGCCCATTTTTGAAAGGTAACAATGACACATTAAAAGCAGCACATGCTGTGCTCCTTATACATTATGTTGTCAAAGCTTCATGGTTTTCAGTAGTTACCTCAGCCCAAAATTCGAAATTGATTGCCCTTACCATGACATGCAGTATATCTGCTCAAATGGGAATCGCTGTTGTCATGGGAGAGAGAAATGCTAATTCAGTTGCACAAAATTGTATTCTGTTAGCCTATACAGTCAATGGGATTTTCACAGGTGAATATGAAAATAATACTGTTTATTTTGAGAAAAATTACAACTGCATAGTAGCATATGGGTTATTGCAAAAACTGATGCCCAGGTATAGATTGCCAGTTTCTCTGAAATCAGATCATAATGAGGTTTCAAAGATGATTTGTGCAGAACCACAGATAGGACAATGATTGGATTGTAGCTATCTGCCCGAAGTTCCAAGTATAATAAAGCAACACAAAGGCAGCACGGAGTTACACTTTGCAAAAGACTGTGTTTCAGCATCACTGAAGTGGCTTGAATATTTACATGCAAATGCACTTGTGAGAAACACTGATGAAAACACTAGCCATTGTTGTTTAGGTCTGGCTGATGTGGAACGTGCAGTTTCTCACCAGATTGCAGCTGCTACACAAGATCTGCATAATGGATGATGCCACAAATTTGATCTGAGAGATGCTGTGCTGAAACATCTGAATCTGATCAAAGTCAAAATAAAAGTGAAAGGCTTGGAAGAAGCTGAATCTCTCCCTTGCCCTGCTCTGGTGCAAGATAATTAACAGCTCCCTGAAAACCGAAGTCGATCAAGTCACGCCACTCCTGAAAAAACCTGGCCTAGACCGTAAGATCTGAATAATTTCAGACCAGTTTCTAACTTACCTCTTCTATCCAAAACCTTGGAAAGATGCGTACTCCTTCAACTAACTCAGCACATGGATAGCATCAACCTTCTCGACTCCCACCAATCGGGTTTCAGAAAAGGTTGCAGCACTGAAACCGCGATCCTTAATGTCATTGATGACATCCACAAATCACTTGATGCGGACCAATATTGTCTTTTCTTCCACCTAGACCTTTCGGCAGCCTTCGACACAGTCGACCACAAACTTCTCATCAAGGTGCTTCAAGAAAGGGCAGGTCTAGATGAGGTGGTCCTACACTGGTTCTCTTCCTTCCTTCACAACCGCACCCAAAGAATAAAAATCAAAAGCTTTGCGTCTGACCTACACCCGGTCAGCAGGGAAGTCCCCCAAGGTTCAGTGCTCTCCCCGCAACTTTTCAACATTTACATGGAACCCCTCACCAACCTTCTTAGAAAAGCCAACATCCCATTCCATCTGTATGCTGACGACACACAGATCTGCCTGAAAATCACCTCCATTGAGGACATTCAAAGACTCAATGACACGCTCAGAGTAGTCCAACACTGGCTTTCAGGTAACCACCTAAAACTCAATCAGGACAAAACTGAAATACTCATCTCTAACAAAGAAGAGAACCCCCAAATCGCGGAATGGCTAAAAGTGATCGATGCGCTCAACGGTATCCTCACCCTGGCGAACTTTGTAAAATCACTAGGTATCACCCTGGACCCGAAATTGGACATGAACATACACATTAAGAACTCCGCAAAAAGCGCCTTTTTTTAACTTGAAGCAACTGAACAAAATAAAACCTTTCATCCCGCCCAAAGACCTCAAACAAGCCACCCAAGCATTGGTGTTGTCTAGATTAGACTATGGGATCGCAGTCAGGTACATCAAAATCACACCTTGCTTCCCTCAAAACAACCCTCAACGCAGCGGCCAGAATGGTCACAGAAGTGAAGAAATTCGACCAGATCTCCCTCGCACTCAGAGAACTAAAATGGCTACCAGTCGAAATGCGTGCTAGTTTCAGAACAGCCTGCCTCACCCACGAAGCCCTGCACACAGGCAAACCGGAATACCTGGCTTCCAAACTCTAAAAAGCCGGTCAGACCAGGTCCCTCAGGAGCTCGAACACACTACTACTCATCCCGCTGAAGGCTCGCAAACAAAAAAATGCGGCCCGGTCCTTCGCGAATCTGGAACTCTATTCCCCCTCACATCAGAACTACCCACTCCTATGCAAAATTCAAAGGACAGCTCAAAAACTTTTTCCTAGATCGTTCCCTAGCGAAGGGGAAGAAACGCTGAGGACTCTACTCCCGGAAAGAGGAGCTCTGCCCAAGACTATGACAATCGGCGAAGGCTTTCCAATGTCCTCAATGCCCCTTGGTTACACAACCTGCGCAAACTGTCCGTACATGTTCGATACTAGTACTGTATTTTCTGATCATTTGCAGTATGACTGCTGTAAAGCGCTCCGATACCCTCGGGTCTGGCCAGCGCTACATAAAACTTCAGAAGAAATGAATAAATAAATAAATAAATAAATGATGGTGCTCTGTCAGAATTTCTCAGCACCTGAGTGGTAAAATTGCATGGAAAAAGTACAGAATGCCACACTGTATGAGCCACCCTGATGGCAAGCTGATGGCAAAGAGCAAAGAAATGCTGAAACTGTCCTGTTGAATATTCCTTTTATTATTTTAGTTGCTTATTTTAGAGAAGACTAACAGTTCCAAGAAGCTACTTACAGAACTCTGCACTAAACATTTGAGCTTGGCTATATATGATTTAATTACAGACAAAACTTGTGTTGCCTTAGAAATAGAGATAACATTGTTGTATGCTCAGCTTTTGCAATAAAAATGTCACCTGTGAGATTGAATAAGTGTGATGATTTACAAATCATTTGAGGTATCATGATTTCTTATCATCAAAGGGAGGTTTGATATAGCTCAGATTTCATCTGGATTCAGGCATTGCTTTATTTTTGTGTTTCAGACAGACTGCATTTAAAATGTCACGTAGATTTTGATGCAAGTGAAAACACATGGCACATAAAGCATGAAATGAGGCCTAGTCAAATGCTTTTCTAAAAGTGGCACTTTTGGTGCATGCAAAGTGAAAGACATGAAATGAGGCCTGGTCAAATTGCTTTCAGTCCGAAATGCTTTCATTTAAAACCATGATCAACTGATTACCCCTCAAATTTCAAGCTACATGACACTTGCCAGACCTTCCCTGAGGAGCACAGTCGCGGACACCCACGGCATGCTCCTATTCCAATCTAACATGCCCCTCAGAAGCACGGGCAGTGGGCTTTGCTGGCAGTGCAGAGAAGCAGTCAATCCCTCCTCTGCTTATGCTTTCAGTCTTGAAGTCCAGGCTAATGGTCAGCATGGCTCTGCCTCAATTATTTCTGCAACCCTCCATCTCTCGCCGACTCCTTCTCTTTTGCTGTCTGCCCTGTTGCTCTCCAAGTCTCTTTCTCTCTCACTTCTATTTTTACCTTTTCTTTTCTCTTTTTCTTCTCTTTTTTCCTCTCCTAGCCATCCTGGTGCTCTGGCTCTCCCTTGTCCACTCTTCTCCCGTCTGACACTCCCTTTCGCTCCTCTCTGTTGCTATAACTCTTCATATATATGTATGAGTGCGAGCATATGTGTAAGTATGTACTTATGTAGTATGTATGTTAATATATCGGTGTCTATGTGTGTGTATAAATATGTGCTGATGCATTTATGTTCATATGAATACATTTATTTAAGTATTTATTCTAACTGTTTTTGCCATAGAATAACTTAAGGGTGCTAACATATGCCTATCCATAGCAAGAACTGAAAGCGTGCATTAGAGGCCATCCCTGTCCCACATACTCAAAAAGGCTTGGTCTGCAACTTATAAAAACGGCACCATGTTTCATCATCAAAAACTACTGTCAATCAGGGCCCCCCACAATCTTTTGATCTCATTGTCTACTGTTTCTAAATGTATTCCTCTTTTTCTGACAACCTGGTGATCTAACTCAGCCACCTACCTTAAAGATCACAGGTGGGAAGCTGAGTGGCTCCATGCAGTGCTGCCAACATGAATGGAATAACAACTATTGAGTTACTACCACTGTTCCCAAGTCCCAGGCAATTATGTTGTTGTATGAACTTACTGTAGCAGTAGGGGGTTATGTGGAGGTGATGCCCAGCAACTAGTTTCTGTGGAAGAGAAACACAGAAAATTATCATTTTGCTGTGCAGACATGTTTTTCAAAACTGAACTAATTTTCATACACTGTGTTGGAAGTAATAGTGAAATTCACAGAGTAGCAAACATTGAAGGGAGATGGGTGTGGGTGCGGGTGCGGGGGCGGGGGGGAGAAGAGAAGAGAAGAAGGGGGTCGGGTCGGGTCAAAAAGAAAAAAGAAAAACAAAACAATGAAAATTGAATTAAAAAAAAAAGAAATTCACATGTGTGTTGCAGAATTTTACAGCAAAAAAGGTTTTGGGCAGGAAAAGTTCTGCAGAAGTCCAGAAGTCGAAACAGGATAAAAGGTTCAAACATTTGTTCAGTGCAGGGCACAAGTCCTATAAAAAGAAGTGGGGGGGACTGACCAAGTTAAACAGTATGCAAGTGACATCATGACACATGCTATCACAGCACATGATGTCACGACGCGTGACATTCCATGTGGCATCACAGGAAGTGACATCACAAGAAGTGCCATCAGATATTAAGATCTCACACATATGTTTAGCAGGTGTATCATGAGTAAATTTAGGTGCATAATGATATTTAACAAATAAGGTTTGGAGTCGGGGTTCTGCCAAAAAAGTGGTGCAATCCTGGCACGAAATCTGGGCCTCAACTAATACTTTTGTTTTTTTTTAAAACCCTGCCACAAAGAAATTGGTAACAAGTAAAAGCATGTTAGTAGATCTGTTCTGCTTAATTGGTTGCACAGTCTGCATTTAAAGACATCTGCTGGAGAGTTGCCTAGTAAATCTCAGGGAACAATAATAATGGTGAAATAACTCTGTAGGTCAACACGTTTGTTGGAGAAATCTGTGTTTTGCGTAGTCCCAAATTTGAATCAAAGAATTATAGAAGATTAAGTTGTCTCCTGCAAAGCATAATCACTCACTGTTCTTGGGGACGGTGGGACCGTGCGTTTGGGGATTGTTGAACCTCTTATTTTGTTTCTACCTTCTTTGGGTTTGTTGTTCATGATATTTCAACACACATGATGTGCATCTTATACAATGTTGTGAGCACAAATGTACCACTTAATTATGCAATAGTGCTCTGATTTGTGTATGTTATAACATATGCCAACTGAAAATGCAATAAAATATGTTTTTAAAACTAAGTTGTCTCCGGTAGAGCACATCATGTAACATGCAGATCACAGAATTTTATTTTATGTAGATAGGTAAGTGGATTACTGCTTTGAACATAGAGATCCTTGTGTTACTTGCAGTTCACGAATTGTAATCCTTGCAGTAGAACACAGTGAGCTATGAAGGACATTTGATTCCTACATCTTGCAACCCTGACTGTCTCATGTAACACATCTTGTACATTGATTTGCACACTTAATTTATTTTGAATGGATAATGTGTATGTTATGTAAAGCACTCTTACACTCTGTATTGGGTTGAGTAGCTACATCAAAGAAATAAAATAAGTGCTATTTAGATTGTGATTTGTGTAAAAACTGGGACAGACAAGCCCATCTGACATTCTTACAGTGCATGGATTTATACACAGGGACTGAACAAAGTAAAGAGCATGCATCTCTTAAGTACCTGTGAAGAGATAAAAAAGCTGTGTGCTTTTGTTTCCTGTCTGTTGCATTTGCATGTAAGTGTGAGGTTCCGGGGGTAGGAGCTTGGCTGACTCCAAGATGGCCACATAGCTATGTGGCTCCGATCAACCCGGCCAATAACTCATCATAATCCTGCATAAATCGCAGCTTTCCACTGTCGCAGACTTAGGTGACGTCTGGCGGAAGATATCGACCCTCCAATTATTGAAAAAACAGAACCAAGTGACAAAAAACAAACAAGCGCTCTTGCCTTAAGGATACAGGCCTGAGCGACAGGAGCAGCTCGCCGTAGCAGGGAGAAGCTACGTTTCCTGAGACCATGGTCTCTGTGTCGGTGTGTGACAAGGAAGCTACTGCTCCAATAGATAACACTCGGAAGGGACTGCGGGCAGGGGCTGAACCGACGCCTTGCGTCCTTGGTCGTCCTCTGCTCCAAGCTGGGGGCCGTGGGAGGGCTGTGCCTGTCCCCTCTTCCTGGCAGCACCGCGTGCGGTGCAGGACTACTTCTCGTCTAGTCGTGGTTATCGCACGAAGTGGAGGACTGGCGGCGAGACTGATGTCTGTGGAGAGGGGGCTGCCTCGGTCTCCAGGGATGGACTCGGCACGCCCTGCAGGGCACAATGAGCGGATTATCGGTAAGCTGACCACTGCTGCGTGCGGAGAGAGGCCTCCGGGGCGGATCTCTGGACGAGGCAGAGAGGGTGCAAAGAGCTGAGGGTGGCAGCTGAGACTGGGCAAGTGTGGCACTGTACTGCAGGCCCGAAGAGACGCTAGATCCAGAAAACTTCTCTTGAGCTTGTGGGTAGTATGACGTCTAAAACCCTGTTGGTTGAAGGCCTCTGTTGTCTGTTCCTGCATTGCGGCTCTTGGGCACACATTGGTGGAGCCTCATCCCTGGTACAGAGCTACACCATCATCATCACCAGCAGGAGAATTAACGGAAACTGGGCCCATAGTGCAGCAGAGCTGCAGATACTTGAATAAATATTTCAATACTACCAGCCCCGACTGTATTGAGGTGCTGGAACGGGGGGGGGGGCCTCTTGTGATGGTGCTCATTAGCCACGTTTCTGAGGTATAATCGGAGGGCCTCATTTACAGGCGTGTTACCCGCAATTTGCTGGTGGAGAATCCAAATGAATAAGCCCAGCAGAGGGACCCGGAACCAAGCAGACTGACAAAGGGGATATCCTGGGCCCTGACTTCTGTTTTTTGGCCCTAACCTGGCCGGCAGCATGGCTTCCTGAGACCCAGCAAGGTGGACACATCGTATGCAAGAGGACCACCTAATATACTTGTTAATTATGGACAAAGTACAAACCAAACTACAATTTGGAACCCGTAAGACCCCTAGACAGCAAGACCGGCACAGTCGATTGATTCAGAACCTGAAACCGCAGAGAATGCGGTAGACCCAGACCTGAAGCAAATTCTCTCAGCCATGCAGAGAAGCTTAACCAAGATCGATGGAAATATAGCTGCATTAATGTTCCGTATGGAACCGATGACGGAGCGCCTAGATAAGCACACTGAAAGACTAGACACGATGGAACAAAGGGTTTCTATGGTGAAAGATACAGTGCTGGCAGAAACAGTGAGTACTAAAAGAGCAGACAAACTTATCAGAGCGCTACAGCTCAAAACAGAAGACTTAGAATCCAGAAGCAGGAGGAACAATATCCGAATCGTAGGAGTGGCAGAGTCCATCAATATAGACAATATGGAGAAATGTATCAAAACCTTTCTCTGCACTGTACTGGATAGACACTTTCTCTACAATATTTGTAGTGGAGCGGGCACATACATCCCTGGTGCCACGAACAGTCCTGGGGGCTAATCTAAGGCCAATAACTGCACGCCTGCTGAATTACAGGGTTCGAGATGCAGCACTACACAAGGCACGCGATTTAAAATCCCTCCAATACGAGCGCACAGAAGTCTCACTTTATCCTGACTTTACACAACAAGTCCAGGACATCCATCGACTCTTCCAGACAGCCAAGTGTCAGCTACGAGACCTCCAGCTGGAATACAGCATGTTATACCCCCCCAAGTTGCTTGTGTTTGCAGATGGGAAAACTCACTACTTCACAGACCCAAAGCAAGTGGTGCATTTCATCAAGCAAAGATGAAAAGCAGGAACGCAATGAAACTCCCCACGACATGGAGCTACTGTTGAAAATGTACCCCAAGATGACGAGAAACAGTGATACACAAAGTGTAGGCAGGGAGCAGGGTCCCTGCGAGTGCTAGTGTGCTGTATCCACCCATAGGCCATCTAGGCATGGAGACGGTGGCTAGAGAACAGTTTGCTGTATAAGACACTGTTAGAAATGGGGTCTCTAGTTGGCAATGGCTGGCCACTGTCCAAGTAGGGACCCTTCTTCCTAAGTCAGAGTAAGCGGGCTACACCCTTTGATAACCCTGCTCAACCCTGTGGTAACGTAGCACGAGCAGTTAGGCTTATCTCAGAGGCAGTGTGTGAAGCATTTATGACCATACACAGTAACATAGTGAAGAACACTACAAAGGGACACCACACAAGTAGTTATAAAAAATAAGTATCTTTATATATAGACTTAACACAAGGCCAATAACAGAAAAAAAAAACACAATATTAGAAAAATAGGGTTACTCTTGAAATGCTGCAAAAATAGTTCAAAGTGTGCAAAGAGGAGTTCAATTCAAAGCAGTGGTCTCTGCGACCCTTTTACTTACAAAGTACCTGGATTCTGTAGCAAAACAACCAAAATGTCGCAAAGGAGCTGTAGCGATGATTTTCCTCACTCGAGGCCAGCGATGCATTGAATCCTTGTCGCAAGGGAGAATGATGCACTGATCTGCAGAAGCTTGTGGGACAAAGCGACAAACTTCTCCACGCTAAGCCGGCGATGCGTTGAAATCCTTGCCGCGAGGGAGGATGATGCGCAGAGCCTGTTGCGTGTGCGATCTTGTTGTGATGAAAAGAAATGGCGCTCCGCGAGGGAGCGACGATCCGGGTGTGATGCGATGAAAATGCCGGACGCCCGGCGTCCGCGCTGCGATGTCGTGAAGCGATGAACACAATGCGATGATCTTTAGTTAGCGAGCACTTGGAGGCCCGCAAACATGCAATGCGATAATCTTTGTGTTAGCGAGCAGTTGGCAGCCCACAAACGTGCGATGATCCTCGGGTTAGCGAGCCTTTGGCAGCACGCAAACGTGCGATGCGATGATTTCCGGCAGCGAGCCCTCAGCGGCAGCAGCGCGATGATTTTTCGTACGCGCTTCAGCTGCGGCGGCTCGCAAACTGGCGTTAGAGACTATTTTCAGCACTCTCTTCTCTGTAGTAGAACTAGAGGCCCTGGAACCCACGGGAGCCTCACCTGCTGATAGAAATCCTCGCTGGGAGGAAACAGGAGGCTGGTGGTTGAGACTGATGTGCCTGAGACTCCAGCAGGAGGCTAGCTCTCTTCTAGCCCTTGGGTGATTGCTTTAGCAAGTTGAAATAACGTTCTCTTCAAAGTCCTCTTCCTCTTCTTCCAAGTCCAGTAAAAACTACTGAAGGCCAATCCAAGAAACAGCACACAAGCACAATGACAGTCACCTACTGCAGATTCCTTCAGTTACACAGACAGAGGTTCTTCTTGATGTCCAGGAGCAATACAAATTGTAGGGGTTTCAGCACAGATATTTAGACCCCAAAAGTCTTTGTTCTCAGAAGCTACAAGTCACTGAACCCAGCCAGAACCAGTTCTGCCCAGTCCTGGAGCACTTTGTTTACCAGGCTGCATCCTTCCTTTCAGAAAGAGGGGGTCTGCCATCAGACGCACAGTGGGAGGTGGAGCCAGCATTCACCTTGCCAGGCACAGCCCTATTCAGGTCAAGGAGCTACCCCTCCCCATACTCCAATGCAGAAAACTCTATTCAACCCAGGTCTGACTCACCCTGCCCTGTCCCTCCAAAACCAGACAGCCAATACACAACAGCAGAGCACACTGGAAGGCTTAGGCAAGAAAATACCTACTTTCTAAAAGTGTTATTTTCAAACACAGAATATACAAATAAACTTCACTAAAAGATGTATTTTAATATTCTGAGCTCAGGCATACTAAACTCGTTTTTCTACCATGTTCTTTGGGTCAGTTAGGACTATAGAATGTAATAGTCATACCTCCAATTCTGGCATATGGAGAACAGGTAGCCTTACAGTAGTGAAAAACTAAATTGGGTGGTAATTCACTACCAGGACATGCTATACACACCAAGGCATGTCCTACCTTACACATACAATGCACCCTACCATAGGGGTGACTTACATGATGCCAAGGGAAGGTTCAGGGGCTGGGATGTGGGTGCACTACTCAGCCAAGATGGCAGTTCTGGACTGCACACAGACTCTGCAGTAGCAGGTCTGAGACACTCTTTACAAGCTGCTTCTGTGGGTGGCGCAAAACAGCGCTGCAGGCCCACCTGCAGCATTTGGTTTACCAGCCCTCGGCACACACAGGCCACGCTACTAGGGATTAACAGGCAAACCAAATAAGCCAATCATTGATATACCTATTCACATGTCATATTTACACAGGGAGCATTTGCGCTGTGGCACTGAATGGCAGTGGCACAGCGCCCAGAGCATCTAATACCAGCAAAAACAGAGGAGACAACAGCAAAAAATGGAAGGGAGACCCACGCCAATGGTGCCAGGTCTAACAGACACTTAATACTATCTATGAGAAGAGCTCAAGAGTCTGCGCCAGATTCATTGCTGCACGACCAGGCAGTTTGCCATGGGCAAGGCAGACACGAGGCAGCCAAAGATCTCATTTGACCAGCGAAAAAAACCCAAGGGGGTTTTCTTCCCAGCCTTTTCTTCCCGGTGACTGACAATATGGCCACTCTCGGACTCACTTTCTCAGACTCTGAGGTCGATGCTATCCTAGCACGTCCCTCATTATTCGCAGACCCCACTATATCACAGACGGTCACGTGTGCCAGTGAATGGGAACAACTCTCAGAGTTGAAGAAAAATCGTATACGTACGATACTCCACGGAACGATCCTAACTGAATATCTAGGGACCAATACAGCCCCTAGGGGCCTACTAGTTACCAATGCTCCCCGTATTTTCCTGGAGGATGCCACCTTCAGAAAAGAATGGGCCATGATTGCATGGCATTGCACCCGAGACTGGCTGGTCTTGATCATAAAAACAGCCGTCCGACTGTCAGAAGCAATCATGATAGAAATCGCCCAAACAGAGACACAATTCAAGACCACTCTAACGGGGTTTAAAAAGCGGCTTGATGAACTAAACAAAGATATTAATGAATACAAAGAAAATTTAACACAAAGTAAGGTGAACCAATTTCAGAAAGACCTTAAAAAGTTTGAGTTCAATAAAATCTATCCTTACGCAGACCCCACTTTTGTTGCTTCACGTAGAGCTGAGACTAATACCTATGGCACAGACGATGACTCATCCAACAGCAGTGGCTCGAGCAACAATAGTTTCAGACAGGCAAGGAGAGAGAAACAAAGGGGAAGAACACGCCCCCCTTTCAATCAACCATCTTGGTTTAATCTCCCTCCACAACAGGGTGGTTTGGGCACACACCCGATGCAGTTTCATTACCCATTCAACCCACAAATGGGCTGGAACCCTGGCTACACGGCCCCAATGTACCCACCTAACCATTTCACACAGAACTCTTTTTTAGAGAGAGGCCAAAGGGGCAAAGGTCGGCGGAGAGGGCCCAACCAAAGGGTCCACTGGGTACAAGACGACCCAGTGGGCAATCACACTCGGAGCAAACAACAACAGGACCAAATGATCGCAGGTCCAAGCACGTCGACAGCTTGATAGTTAATTTATCAAATAAGACATTAACTACCCATGAGACGACAATACTAGAAAAGGGATTGGGTTTTGTCCCATCAGCGCGTCCTGATAAATTCCGTCTTCACTGTGAACTCTCTGCATTTTTCAGAAAGTTAAAACTCAAGGCTTTTTTTGAAGAACGTACTTCTGAGCAAGCGGAATCTGACGAAGGTGACACACCTCTACGACCTAAATCTACGTTCACCCCTCCTCCACATACTATACCAGTGGAAATTACAACTTTTGAACGTGCAGTCTTTGCAGAGATAGAGAATGTGGACATCCCCTCCAATTTTAAAAATCTCAGTGCCGATGAATTTAGAGCCATTAACTCCTTGCGCCAGGATTCCAAGCTCACCATAAAACCAGCAGATAAGGGTGGGGCAGTGGTTTTACTGAATACTGTTGACTACGATCAGGAGTGCCTCAGACTTCTCAGTGATCGTAAGAATTACACGCCACTTCCCAGCGACCCCTCTAATGATCTGAGAAACCAGATCAAGAGCATAGTCGAAGAAGCACTGACACAAGGCATTATCACCAGGCCGGAAGCACGATTTCTTACCGAAAGTCAGGGAACCATCCCGTACTTTTATACACTCCCAAAGATCCATAAGGATAGACTTCCTCCCCCTGGGCGACCCATAGTCTCGGGGATTGGCTCTCTTTTGGAACCCCTATCACGGTTCTGTGATCACTTCCTGAAGCCACTGGTCCAACAATCATCTACATATCTTAAAGATACAAAGGACCTGCTGAAGCTATTGAACAACATCAAATGCTCAGAGGACACCATTTTGGTCACATTGGACATCGAAAGTCTCTATACGAGCATCCCCCAGGATGAGACTATCAGGGTCCTAAGGGAATCCTTTAACTCCCACCCATGGGAATACAGAACGACTAAGGATTTCATTATCCAATGTGCTACCCTGGCCTTGAAAAAGAACTTTTTCGAATATCAGGGACATCTATATCTACAATCCACAGGTACTTCCATGGGGAGTACCTTCGCTCCTGGTGTGGCAGGATTGTATGTATACGATTTCGAACAAAAATTCATCCTCCCTGATACTAATCCACATCTATCCTCCATAGGCTTATGGAGACGATACATAGATGATGTGCTTCTAATTTGGCAAGGCGATACCAACGCCCTCCATACCTTTTTAGGTTGGGTTAACACCTTGGATCCCAATTTGAGATTCACCCATACTTACGACCGTTCTGAAGTAGTATTCCTTGATGTCGTAATTACAAAGAAACAAGGAGCACTTCACACCAAGACATACTACAAACCCACCTCCAGAAATAACCTTCTTGAGTTTACGAGCTTCCATCCTCGTACACTGAGGGAGAATTTACCTTATGGGCAATTTCTCCGTCTTCGGCGGAATTGCACCTCTCTGGGTGATTTCAAAAACCAATCCAATGATTTGACTTCCAAACTGACAGCCAGAGGGTATCCCCTCCCTCTCCTATCTAGAAGCTCCAAACGGGCAAGAAACCAACCCAGGGAAGTGCTTCTGGTGGACTATGTGAAAGAGGCTACGCCAATACCACTAACATGTGTCACCACTTACAGCACCCTTTCCAATAAAATGAAAAAAGTCATCACTAAACATTGGTGTATTATCAATAGCAATAATCGCAAATGGGAGAAACCGTTGTTCTCCTTTAAACGAACTCAGAGCCTGCGCAACAGCCTGGTACAGACACGCCCCACCGACCAACCTGACACAATCCAAAGGTCTATCACAGAAGCTTGGGGCCTACCAAAGATCACTGGGCATTTCCCTTGCTCCGACTGTAGCATTTGTCATCTGACCTCACATACAAACACTCTGAATCTCGAACCAGGCAGGATCTGGACCCAAAGAGGACACACCAACTGCAACACGCCTAATGTCATCTACCTCATCACTTGCCCGTGTGGTCTACGATACGTAGGGATGACCACTAGGAAAGTCAAACTCCGAATATGTGAACATCGGAGTAATATTAGGTGCAAGCGCGTCACTACCAAACTGAGTGAGCATTTCCTGTCTGTCAACCATACCACAAATGACTTAAAATGGACTGTCATTGAGGAGATCACAGCACGCAAAAACATTCCAAAAATCCTTTTTGAAAAGGAACAAAGATGGGTTTACCGTTTGGGAACCAACCTTCGTGGCCTGAATGATAATATACCCTGGACCACCATACTATTGCTTCCTGCTATTAGTGTGTCAGACATACAGAGTTTCTACCATTCGTGATTTCTCTGACTGTCCCGGAGTCAAGATTGACTCCATATTGGACACATGGACTGGCTCCATTGTGTATCCATTTTTGTATACATCCCATATACCTGCATGTCTGATGGACCATATGTGCCCTACCCCACTTATGTAAGTCCTTATTACCTGCACATCAGACCCCCTTTGATGAGAGACATTCACTCGTTCTCTTTACTCTGCTACTGGCCCCCCCCTTTCTTGCAATCCAGTGCACAACGTTTGTAATACTGTTAAGGGCCTCTCTGTTTTTGTTTCCTCCCTTTGTAGGTTCACTGTCCTAGTGACCGCTGTGAGCCCTGAGTCTGTTTCCCACGCCTAATTAAGTTTTCTTCCCCTTTTTTTAAAAAAAACGTCGCTCACTATCTTTGGACGACTTTCCCTTACCCATAACGGGACAACATCTCTTATACGTGCCTCGCGCCATGGATCCTCACATCCCGGACCCGGTGGCAAGAGGCGCTCTAGGTTCCGAACGGGTGCCGAGCAGCGAGGCCGTGAGTAAAACAACCCCCCCCTTTGTTCCCGTTTCTTACGGTAAGCGTTTCCAGAGCTCAGCCGCTCGAGGTCGTTTCCTTTTCTCTTTTTCCTCTGCAGGGTGTGCCATATTGCTCCCAACCCCCCCCCCTCCCCGGGATCCCTGAGGCTTCAAATGGATATGCCTCTTGGTAAGATTGATTCTCCATTCTCCTTGCATTATAAGTCTACGATGACTTACACAGGGACACGCTTTGTCGTGCCTCAGCCCATATTGGACTCTAGAATCTCACACAGAGTCTAAATTCCACGTGTGTTCCGATATACATTTTTAGACACGCTATTCGGGATAAGTCGCAATCTACTTACCTGACACCGATATTCGGTTAGTCTTAGGTGCACTGTTTTCACGATTACTGCACCTGAGGTATATGTTAATGGCACTTCTTCATTTGAGCACTATGTTTTCAACCTGATTCTACAGCGCCTGATTACGAGTTGACCATCAACATTTACAACTCTTTCATGTTTTGTTTTTTGTTTGTGTGTCTTCTTAACTCCAGAATAAACTCGTTTCTCTCCACCACGATATTACTTGGCGGATTTTTCACTGTAAATATATATTTTTCACACAGCAGCCCACGGTAGGGTGAACCTTAGCGCGTTCATACCACCGGGACTTTGCACCCCCACTCTGGTCCTGACAAAAGCCTGTTGAACATTCATTTAGGCAGAAACATGTTGACCGCCATGGAGTGAAACAGGTCTTCTATTTTTTGACCTTCACTCCTTTTTTAATTTTTCCAATTAGCGAAACTATTAAATTTACTTATTTGACTCGATTGGAAATTTTAAATTCACTGTCACTTCACATGAATCCCGTTCCGCAGTAACCTGGCGTTGCAGCACACTGGGATGGCATTCGGCCATACCCAGTGGAGCCCGATGATGAAGCATGTCACCAACCAGGTTGGTGAGTGAGGGCTTTATACATAACTTGTATTATCTTCATAGGTCTGCATTCCTTACAACATCATACTGGTTTGTTCCGAGCTTGTAGACCCATGCCGTTTTGATGTAAAGTGCCTTGTTTACATTACACTGACTTCGTTGTTTCGTATCCTTTCCCTT
The DNA here is from genome assembly GCF_964204655.1 of Triturus cristatus. Taxonomy (NCBI): domain Eukaryota; kingdom Metazoa; phylum Chordata; class Amphibia; order Caudata; family Salamandridae; genus Triturus; species Triturus cristatus. The sequence continues at coordinate 971,624,485 of NC_140583.1, forward strand.
GAGGGGAGTAGTCGTGTTGTTCCCTTCCTCTCCTGTTGTTTACTTGTAGATTCCTTCAGTTACACAGACAGAGGTTCGTCTTGTTGTCCAGGAGCAATACAAATTGTAGGGGTTTCAGCACAGATATTTATACCCCAAAAGTCTTTGTTCTCAGAAGCTACAAGTCACTGAACTCAGCCAGAACCAGTTCTGCCCAGTCCTGGAGCACTTTGTTTACCAGGCTGCATCCTTCCTTTCAGAAAGAGGGGGTCTGCCATCAGACGCACAGTGGGAGGTGGAGCCAGCATTCACCTTGCCAGGCACAGCCCTATTCAGGTCAAGGAGCTACCCCTCCCCATACTCCAATGCAGAAAACTCTATTCAACCCAGGTCTGACTCACCCTGCCCTGTCCCTCCAAAACCAGACAGCCAATACACAACAGCAGAGCACACTGGAAGGCTTAGGCAAGAAAATACCTACTTTCTAAAAGTGTTATTTTCAAACACAGAATATAAAAATAAACTTCACTAAAAGATGTATTTTAATATTCTGAGCTCAGGCATACTAAATTTGTTTTTCTACCATGTTCTTTGGGTCAGTTAGGACTATAGAATGTAATAGTCATACCTCCCATTCTGGCATATGGAGAACAGGTAGCCTTACAGTAGTGAAAAACGAAATTGGGTGTAATTCACTACCAGGACATGCTATACACACCAAGGCATGTCCTACCTTACACATACAATGCACCCTACCATAGGGGTGACTTACATGATGCCAAGGGAAGGTTCAGGGGCTGGGATGTGGGTGCACTTCTCAGCCAAGATGGCAGTTCTGGACTGCACACAGACTCTGCAGTAGCAGGTCTAAGACACTCTTTACAAGCTGCTTCTGTGGGTGGCGCAAAACAGCGCTGCAGGCCCACCTGCAGCATTTGGTTTACCAGCCCTCGGCACACACAGGCCACGCTACTAGGGACTAACAGGCAAACCAAATAAGCCAATCATTGATATACCTATTCACATGTCATATTTACACAGGGAGCATTTGCGCTATGGCACTGAATGGCAGTGGCACAGCGCCCAGAGCATCTAATACCAGCAAAAACAGAGGAGACAACAGCGAAAAATGGAAGGGAGACCCACGCCAATGGTGCCAGGTCTCACAGACACTTAATACTATCTATGAGAAGAGCTCAAGAGTCTGCGCCAGATTCATTGCTGCACGACCAGGCAGTTTGCCATGGGCAAGGCAGACACGATGCAGCCAAAGATCTCATTTGACCAGCGAAAAAACCCCAAGGGAACCACCCCCTCAGTGGAAGAACAGACTGAAGTAAATATGGCTTCTACATCGACCCCTGAGCCAAACATCCGTGAAATGTTTGAAGACCTGAAACACTATCAGCCATCAACCTGAAAATCAACTTGATGTCAGACCGACTGGACCGGCTCAGAGACAAAGTATCGAATTATGACGAGCATATCACGGAGGTCGAACAGCGGACCTCCGTGTTGGAAGATGAAGGTGTGGTGACTCGAGAGAAACTGCTGTGCATGGAGAAGGTGTTGGAGGTCACAAGGAATAAGAATGAAGATCTTGAAGCCAGGTCCCAGTGCAACAATCTGCGCATCCTCGGAATCTCTGAAACCACTGTAATGACCCAAGTGGAGGACTACATTGAGGAAATGTTACGATCCATCTTTGGCGAGGCCCTATCTGCTATGTGCATTGTGGAGCGTGCCCACAGATCCCCCCCCCCCCCGGGTCCCCCCCGGGCCCTCTGGCCCACCCAATAATTGCCAGACTTTTAAACTATAGGGGCCGTGACGTTGTGCGGAAAAAGGATTGTGACCAACAAGAAATCAGGTACCAAGTCAACTTGATCTCCTTCTTTCCCGACTTATATGTTTTTGTAAACCTCCTGCTCTCTCTTACCTCTGAATTCAAGAAGAGGCTTTGCTTGAATCTGATTTCTCTTGCATGGAAGGGAGAGCAACCTCGTGTAGCCTTGGAGATCCTCACGCTTCCGTTCGAGCAGGGTAGCTTGGGAGCGCCTGACTTGGAACTGTATCACAGCTGCGCACAGGCCCAATTCGGGTTCCATTGGATATATCCAACTCAATTTATGGCACACACTGCCCCAGAAAGTGACCAGGCGGACCCAACCCCGCTACACATAGCACTGTTTCGTCCACAGTACCACTCGCGGTCTGGGATTGAGACAGTGGGCTGCATGGTTTGGGCGTGGCAGCAATAACGTCGCAGAGCACAGCTGGACACTTTATTTGCACCGTTGGTGCCGCTTACTAGACACCCAGAATTGCCTTTCACAGATGAGGCGGGGGTCTGTCAGCGACTGCGCAAGCTCCACCTGCATATGCTGCGGCGAGCTTTCCCAGATGGCGTCTCCATCGGACTAGATGGTGCACTAGGGGACGAACATACTGGCCTCCATGATAGAATGACATACTTCCAACTGCGTGCGGTGTTGCGAGCACAATATGTATAGTTTCCAGTCGCACCCCCAACTTTCCACATTCTGGAAGCATTTTTAACTAATCCCTCACCTCGCAAACTTAGAACATCTCTATTCTGGCATGCAGAGTGAATCCCCAATAAGCATATCCCCTGCCCTGCGTGAATGGGTGGAAAGTCTTGGAACCCCGTTTGAGGAGGGAGTATGGGACTACTGCTGCACGCAGTCAAGAGATATGTCACCCAATTATAGATTGAGGCCAATTCATTTTAATTTTTAAAAAATATATTTTTATTGAAATTGAACATAAAACATACATCACATGGTAAATAGTTTTACAGAAGGCACCACATTTATCACATCCACATGGTCAATAAAAGCAATAAGAACTTAGATATGTGTTCTGCTCTCAAATCTGACCCCTTGACTCATTTCCATATCAGCAGTTGGCGAAGTACACAACCCACCCCGATACATGTTCCATTTACCCCTTTTCTATCCCATTTCTCAGGAAAACCCCGAGATTTAAACACATCTTTCACAGCTATCAAACATTTATCGAGTTCATGCGCCCACCTTTTTGGTGATGGCTCCTCCCCCACTCCCCATTTCATTGCAATAGCCCTCTTGACTAGTGTGTATCCCAATGCGGTCATTTGTTGTACCACCTCTGTTAGATCCGTCGCCTCCCAAATATTAAGAAGCCCTAGGCGCGGCGTAAGGCTAATTTCTTTATCCAACGCCCTCTGCATATGTCTTATGGCTCGTTCCCACAGAATTTGTATACGGGGACATTCCCAGATAAAGTGATAAAAGGTTGCCTCCTGGTTGCAACAGCGAAGACACATCGAGTCTGATCTGTGCCCAATTTTTCTAGCGTGACCCCAGTGAGGTATGTTCTGTGAAGGACTTTTAATTGGATCAATCAGAGCCTTAGAGAAATGGCTGCTTCTTTTGGGGACATCAACGATGTTTGCCAATCATCATCGTCAATCTGTCCAATATCGGCTTGCCACCTCTCCGGAAGAGTGTAAAAAAGGATCAGGCAGGTTATTGCATAATTTCTTGTATGTCAGCGAGATGGCTTTCTCTGACATAGGCTCCAATAGCAGTCGATCTTCTAGAGGGGAAGACTCTGGGAGATTAGCAAAGTCAGGGCATGGTGAATCTGTAAATAACAAAATATTTCCTCTTTAGGTAGTTGCTATTGATTTTTCAGTTCAGCAAAAGTTAACATTTTACCTTTTTTCACAAGGTGGCCAATGGACGAAATGCCAATGGTATCCCACTTATCGAATCCTGGTTGGTGACATAGCAAACCTAATTGATGGGTGGACCAAAGTCGAGTGGCTTGAGTCAGGCGACCCAACCATCCCAAACTTCGAGTCGCTTGGTGCCATATCTCCACTGTGTCGGCTGTCAGACCGAAGTATCGATTTTTCCGAACTTTGGAGTAGAGGGATCCTAGGTAGCCCTCCCTACCCATTTGATATTTATCCAGCAGATATACTGGGTCCACCGGCGAACGATATATCTAACGGTTCACAACTATCAATTGAGAAGCCCAGTAATATAGGCGCATATCAGGGAGGGCGATACCACCATCATACCAGCCCTTAGTCAATTTTTGTATAGCTATACAAGGTGCTTTCCCATCCCAGAGCAGAGTTCTAACTTCACTGTCAATATTCCTAAAATACGAGTCGGGACCTTTTGTGGACAGTTTTGGAGAATATACAAAAACCGGGGGAGCGCCAGCATCTTAAAAAGGGCAGCTCGACCCAACAGGGAGAGGGGAGACCAAGCCCACAACCACATCTACCACCTACAACCACACCAGTGGAAGGGACGGAGTGAGGGCTATGGGGGAGTGAGCCTCAGCAACCCCTTGACAGGCATCAGCACAGAAGGGGGCTAACTGCAGTGGCAAGCGCGGCTGCATACAGGCGGCTGCAGTAAGTGAGCGCTCTCGGCGGGTACAGAGGCGCCCTGACTAGGTCAGGTGGAGCCTGCAACCTGCCTGGAGAGCCCCGCTTGCCCTAATCGCCCCCCCCGCAGACAGATCCACCTGTTCCCCACCACCTCCGCCTCGACCTCCCCCACACCGGCGGGGAAAGGGGGAACTTGGCATCATCAAGGCAGCACTAAAGGCCCAAATGATATCATCTTCGCCACTAACTTAAGCATCAGCTCAAGTACCATCTAAAGGAGCATCAGCAGCCCTCGCATCTCCCGCAAAGAAAGAGTGGAGAGAGCGGAGAGAGCCAAAAAAGAGCTAAAAGAGACAAAAGTGACGAAAGGGCAATTAGGGATTTGGACTTGGTCTCGGAGCAGTCGCCCAGTAGCCGGTGGCCAAACCCAGCTGACCCCAGCGATCCATCTGGCATATGGGGCCCAAAAGGAAGGGCCGATTGCACACGACCCCGGAAGAAATCCTCACAAGTAACCCGCCCAACAAAGGGACTAAAAGGACTACGAGGAGCAAATCATTAACTGATCGCCTAAAAGAAAAGCCGCAAGAGGCAGACCAAAGGGGCTCGATTATAAACTTTCTCATTAAGAAAAACGACCCCCCTAGCAGTGACAATGGTATAACACAGGACGCTCCTCCCTTTGGCCCATGCGCAGCTCAAGTCAGCAGCACTAACAAACAAAGCTGACGATTGTCGGAGCACATTTGCATACTGAAGGACAAGACCCACCCCTGCGAGGAATCCAGGACCAAGCAGGAAACGGCCAGGGCAGCCCACGAGTATTCCCCTTCGAAGCAACCAAAAGGCCTATCCAGGGGTGGAACCCCCCCCCACTTCTCAAAGATAAGGGACAGGACACCACAATTAGTAAGACTCTTGGCACAGCCCCGCCTAAAGGCAGCTCCTTAGTAATGACGACCGTGCAAATCCACCAGCCCAACGCCCTCGGTCTAGACCTTCAGACCACGGAGATCAGTGAGCCCCAATACGATTCCAAAGTGCTAAAACCCACGAATTCCCGGTCTCAATCAGCTCCCTCAGCCCCAGTGTCCCCTGTGGCTGGGGAGCTTACATCCTCGTTCCTTTACAATCTCGAACAAAAGATCGAAAGAACCCTCAATCTAACTCCAAACCTGTCATGGCCCTCAGCGTCCCCATGGGCCCCTAACTCAAAAATCGACTATCTTTCACACAACATCAGTGCTGATGCGGATTTAGAGAAATCACTCTCGCCTGAGACAAACAGCGCCACAAATAAAGCCCTTTTGTGGCAATTGACCAAGATGGAAGTGCAAATAGACCTCCTACAAGCAATTGCAGGGCACCTAGTTAACATAAGCTCCAAGGTGGAGGACCTAGATTAAAGGATCTCCCAATATGTGGCTTCTAACCTGGGCGACTGCTCATGTTTCTGTTCAAATCTCATCGAGAAGAGGGCCTCCCTTCCAGAGGTTCTAACAGACATAGTCGAGATAACAAAAGGGCGCATGGAGGCAATGACCTTAAATAACATAGACGATCGGGTGAAGCCCAACAGTCACATTCCAACGGCAACACAGCCAGCAGGGGTTTCCCTAGAACAGAAGATCACAGGCGACAACGGCAAAAGTGCAGTGCACATGACCAACATTCCTGTCAGCAGCCCCGAAATATCTAAAGACACACAAAGCCCAAACTTCAGGGCTAGTGACGCTGTTGGAACAGACTTGCAGGAACATACTTCCCTCTCAACCGACGCACATGAACCCTCCTTATCAAGCAGAGCAAAAAAGAAGTTGAAGGGGGGGGGGGGCGCTAGAGGGCGCACGGCAAGATGGTCGCACTGCTGTGAGGCTCTGCCTGACCGAGTCACTATCGCCTAATATCTGCTGCATCCATTGATCCTCACACCTGCTGGCGGACAAGATGACATATCTCTGCTTGCTGAGCCCGTACATGCTACTTGTGGACCTGCAGGATTTCTCCAGCTGGCTGCGTGACCTGCGTGCGCTTCGCCTCTGGGCTGCGGAAAATGGCGGCCGCCGGACTGCTGTAGGCCTCTCTGCCGTGTGAGGCCCTCCCGCGCCGTATACAGCGCTGCTACCCCTGCCCATATAGGAGCCGAGACCTGCGGTGACCGCTGTGTGCGCGGTTACAAAAACTGCCCCGGTTGTTGGCGCAATTGTGAGCTGCTCACCGTGCTGGCTGCCGGTGGAGTGCTGGCCCGTCGGAGTGTGGCGGCATGCAGTGGTGCCCGGGGGAGAACCAGACGGCGGACCTCAGTGGCTGTGGTGATCCTCCTGGGAGGTGCCTGAACAACTACTGGAATCCCTGTGTGCCCGTCAGCGCCGGCAAGTGGGGCAGGGGCCCAGCAGAGGCCTGGGTGGCGGAGGCGGGGCCGGGCCTAGTGTCGGGTCACGCCTTGCGAGCCGCGGCTGGCATTGGCCTTGCTGAGGAGTATCGACCGGGGAGCTATTAATTGAAGCGCCTACTGAGGGACGGCCGCCCAGGGTCTCCGGACATCCGATCTTGGTTGTGGGAGTGGAGCGCCTGTGGGGGTCGCATACGCACTGCGGGCCCGCACCTTGTTGGCACATCAAAGGTTTTAGGCCGCGAATCCCCGGCCTGGATTAGGTGGGCATCGGCCTGAGCGGCGGCGGTCGCAGCACGGGAGCAGATAGCTGTATGGCCTCCTGAGCGGTGCTGGTAGCTGTGCCTCTATAGTCTGGGGTGTGCTGCCACTCTCCTGCTTTGCCTCATATAATTCCTGACCTGCTTAGACAGTTTTGTTGGCACTCCTTCGTATATCTGGGGCGTCTACTGGCAGGAAGCCTCTTCATCTGCCCACCGCTTGGTATTTATTCGCTCTGAGGCCTGCTGGATCGCCTGGCGCTAACAGCTTAGCGATGTAGTGGGACTGTTGGCTCTGACTGCATGTCAAGCACGCCCTTGGCTTTGCTCTCCTCGTTTATCATATACCATATTTGTGGGGTTACTCACGAACTATGGGGCGAAATGACAAATCTCAGCAGCGCCTTACATTTGAGCCGCGTAGGGTCCTAAGACCCCGCAAAAAGCCGCTTCTGATTCTGAGGCTGATGCTCACGCGGAAGGCCCCCCCACGCTCGAATCCACATTGATGGCTATGCAGCGCACTTTGCAATCTATTGAGGGTACGATGGCAGCTGTGAACCATCTACTAGACCACATGTCGTCTCAACTCGAGACACAAAATGCACGCGTGGGGGAGGTGGAGCGTAGGGTTTCGGCGACTGAAGATGGCCTAAGCACTGTCACAGATAAAACACTAAATATGGAGAAAGTTTTAGCTCTTATTCAAGCAAAGAATGAGGACTTAGAAGCGCGGTCCCGGCGCAATAATCTCCGTATTACTAGGTTGCCGGAGTTGACAAATGTGGGCAAGATGGAGACTTATGTTGAGCGTCTTATCTCGGACATCTTTGGCACAGAGCAATTATCCAGCATGTTCATAGTGGAGCGTGCTCACCGCTCATTAGCTGCTCGGCCGGTCCCGGGGGCCCCTCCTCGCCCTGTAATAGCTAGAGTCTTAAACTACAGGTACCGGGACACTATATTGCGACTGGCTAGAGAGAAAGGAACTATTGTTCATCAGGGCAACACACTGGCCTTCTTTCCTGATTTTACAGTTGCCGTCCAGGCGGCTAGGCGTATGTTTGGCACTGTAAAACAGTTTCTGCGAAATGAAGGGGTCCCTTATGCCATGTTGTTTCCGGCCCGGCTTCGTATAGGTGCTGCCGCTGACGGCAAGATTTTTTCCTCCCCAAAGGCTGCCATGGACCATGCAAAACGCCTGAAACGTAAGAAACGAGACTCTACATCTGCCCCGGAGGATGATGGGTAGAGACGGCACTATGTTAACTGATGGGAGTTCCATTACACTTTGGGCCTTTTGCTTCCTGTTTGGAAATGCTATACTCTTATTGTCAACTTGGTTTGATGCTTATTGTCTACCTACACTTATGTGATTCTCTAGTGTAATGTTATGCTCACCATGATTGTCCTCATCTGTCTAGCCCTGCAGCCTCTTTGTACTTCTGTTAGATTTGCTGCGCTAATGCTACTTGTTGGCTGTGCGAGCCCCTTCTACTGGTTCTACCCCTTTTAGACACCTCTCTAGGTTCTTTATACCGCAGTACCTATCATTACTGGCATTACTTGGGCCACAACAAGTTCAGCTCCGGTATGGTGTTTGAGTATTGCATATTGTCTGCATTGCTCATATGTCATTTTGGCTCAGTTGACGCCTACTCTGGAGGGGGCTTGCGTCTCTGTGCTCCCCACAAATGGGTGTACCCCAAATCTGTTTTGTTGTTTCCGGGTGGTTGGGGGGAGTTGGGTAGGGTATTGGGATGACTTTGGCATGATTGGGTTGCTGAAGTGGGTGGGGGTTTGGGAGTGCTTGGGGTGGGGAAGGCAGAATGTTCTTGGTACCCTTCTGGTCATACAACATGTGAGAATGCTGTCATTTACTGCATGATCTTATTCAGATCCAAATTCCTTTTTAGGTCTCTAGTTATTCTGCCCTTCTGCAATAAGTAACGTTCTTAAATTTCTAACTTGGAATGTTCGATGCCTCAACTCGCCTAAAAAGATTAGGTTGATGTTTGCATATCTGGATCGTATGGGAGGGCATGTCTCCCTTCTGCAGGAAACTCACTTGACCAAACACTCCACTGCTAGAATAGGTACGCGCTGGGCGAGTGTGAAGGTGTCGTCCTCATATTCATCCTATGCTAGGGGTGTGTTACTCCTAGTGAAAAAGGGAGTTCCCTTCACAGCAATTAGAACTGAAGCGGATGAATGTGACCGGCTTGTGCTAATTCGTGGCTGTCTGTGCGGTGAGAGTGTGCTGCTGGTGAATACTTATGGGCCCAATGTTGATGACCCATCGTTTTATTCTGAAGTATGGCGCAGAATATCATTGTTTCCCCAATGGACAATCATTTGGGGATGGGATTTCAATCTGTGTTTAGACATCACTATGGATAGGCATGGCAGTAGTGAGACCCGGCCCAAGCGAGCTGCAGGCCTGTTATTAGGATTGCTAGATGCGGGCCACTTACATGATGTATGGTGCAAACGTCACCCCTCTGATCGGGAGAGCACCTTTGCCACCTCGGTGCATGGCTCTTGGTCCCGTATAGATTTCTGGCTTATCTCAGAGGTGGTCTGTACTTGGACGGTGCAGGTGTCGCATGAGGCTCGCACCTTGTCAGATCACTCTCCGGTGCTCCTTGCGCTACTGCTCCCAGCGTATCAATCGCTGCCTTTTGCATGGTGGCTTTAACCCTCGGAGCTGAAAGATCCGGTATTCAAGCAATCTATAGCAGAGGCGATTAGGAATTATTTTAGAGAAAATGAAGATATGGTGGACAGTGCGGGAGTGCTCTGGGAAGCATTCAAAGTCACCGTAAGGGGTGCTTGCATTGGGACACAGTCTGGAGTTCTGAGGGATATCCGGCGTAGGATTAAGAAATTGGCGTCAGACATCTCCAAATTGGAACGTGACTTTGAGTTGGCTCCTAACACCGCTAAATTAGCTGAACTGCGAGAACTGGTTACGGAGCACAATGCGACTGTTGACCAGGAGTTGATGCATTGCTCCCGGCGAAGAATTGCTTGATATTATGGCGAGGGTGGTCGGCCTAGCCGTTCTCTTGCTCAAAAACTCGCTGAGCCACGAAGTCAGGATGCAATCACTGAACTTCTTGATAGCAGTGGTGAGCCCCGCCATTCGACCGAGGACCTTTGTGAAATTGTTTTACAATTTTACACAGACTTGTACGCTTCTAGAGAATCCCCATCCACTGAGGAGACGCATGACTATCTAGACGGCATCGCTCTGGGGTAGCTATAGACTGCTCATCGGGAATATCTGGTGCAGCCATTTGATGAGGACGATGTTAAGGAGGCTATTATGTCCCTGCCAACTTGCAAGGCGGCGGGGCCAGATGGTTTACCGAGCAAATTTTATAAAGCATATGTGGCAGATCTGGCTCCTCTGCTACTGGCGGTATATGCAGAGGCCTATGAAACAGGGACTTTTCCACCCTCCCTCCAGGAGGGCCTTCTTGTCACATTACTAAAACCAGATAAACCTCCCAATCAGTGTGGGTTGTACCGTCCCCTCTCGATGATTAACATTGACACGGAGATCTTAGCGAAAATGATCGCCATTCGGCTGCAGCCCTTGGTACCCCTATTGGTACTGCCGGATCAATCGGGGTTTGTTACGGAACGCTCTACAACTCATAACTTACGAACGCTGTTCTCCACGCTGCACTATTTTGAACCTGATTTTCAAGCTGTTGCTGTGCTGCTAGATGCAGCAAAAACATTTGATTCTCTGCACTGGTCTTATATGTTCACTGTACTAAGTAGGATGGGTTTTCACTCCTTTTTTGTGCAATGGCTTAAAGTACTCTATACTGCGCCGGTTGCTCGGGTTCAAGTTAACGGTTGGGTGTCGTCTTTGTTCCCCATCGAGAGAGGCACTCGGCAGGGTTGCCCTCTGTTGCCCATGCTTTTCTCCTTGGCCCTGGAACCATTGGCATGTAAGCTGCGCCAGAAACACTCGGATGCTGCCTTGCGATTCCGGCAATGCCCACTGATTGTCTCCCTGTATGCGGATGAAATGATGCTTTATGTTCGTGAGCCCTCTGTGCATCTGTCTCCGCTACTCCGGGAGTATGTCCAGTTTGAGAGGTTTTCGGGTCTTGGGATCAATTGGTCCAAATCAGTGGTCTTCCCCCTTACTGAGTTTACCAAAGAAGTGGCGCTTGACTTCCCATTGTCTTAGACATCTGCTCCAGTGAAATACTTAGGTGTGTGGATCCACAGGGATCCTGCTGTCATGATTGCTGAGAATTACAGTCGTACGATTATGCGCATTTCTGAACAAGCCGCGAGGTGGTCGCACCTACCCCTTTCATTGGCAGATCGGATAGCAGTTGTAAAAATGATATTTTTGCCCAAACTGCTATATTTCTTTATCAACATACCTATAAAATTGAATGTCGTACTGTTCCGTACTCTCCAGTCTGCCCTGTTGACCTTTGTGTGGGGAGGGAAGAAGCCCTGGTGCAGATGGGAACTACTGGTGCAGCCTTTTGCTCACGGGGTTTTGAGGCTCCGGATCTGCGCCTTTATTATCTGTGCGCACAAGTGCAATTTGCGCATTATTGGCATTTCCCACAACCTTTTCAACCCCACGTGGCTATCGAAGCAGATGCAGTTCTTCCTGTCCCATTACAGGCGGTGATCCTCTCGGGGTTTCGGTTGGCCTGCGTACTGAGATAAATCCCCCTCAGTGCACGTCATGAGCATGGCGAACGCTGGCGTCGAGGGCTCAGCTGTCGTATTTATATGCTCCGCTGTTGCCCCTAGCTTCTCATCCCGATATATCCGTGGCACGGGAGACCCCCGCCCTGAAAGAGTTAGCAGCTGTGGGCATTGTACAGATTGGGCGATTTATATAAAGAGGGTCGTTTCAAAACACTGTGTGAGGCACAGAATTGGGCGGGCCGAAGTTTTATGTTTAATTTCACGTATGTCCGGGTTCGTCAGGCCGTTCGAGCGGTATACCCTAACTATCCTGCGGAACCCACCACGATGCGTGCGTTGCAGGCGTTGTTAACGGGGAAGAGTCGCAAAGGGCTCATTACTAAACTCTATAATGCCTCTCTACGTGAACGCGACCAGGAGGAGCACCCCTCTTGCTTGCGCTGGCAGGCCGCGTTAGGTCATCCTATTGCGCCAGAGGTTTGGACGGCGTGTCGTCAACTCACGGGCTGTCTCACTGCCAATTGTAATCTCAGAATTACCCATTTTAAATACCTGCATCAGATATACTACTCCCCCCTCCAGTTATACAAGTATGACCTGAGGGAGACTGCGGACTGTGTGAGATGTGGTGCTGCGAATGCAGATTTTCTCCACGTTGCCTGGCTGTGTGGAAGTGTGTTGGCTTTCTGGACTGCAGTGGTTAACATTTTAACAGACATTGTGCGGGAGCTGGTGGGCTGTACTCCTGAGCTGTGTTTATTGGGATATGTTAAGTGCCTGAAGCCGTCCAGCAGACGCATTGTTGCAATCTCCATCCTCTTTGCAAAAAGGGCGGTGGTGCAGCGCTGGGGCGCGAAGTCTGCACCCACTATAAAGCAATGGCTTTGCGATTTGGTTTATTGTAGGGATCAACTGCAGGTGTATGAGGAGGAGTTACCGGAGTCCTCCCGCCCTAAAGATTTTTGGGCCCCATTACAGTCTATTTGATGTCTCACCCTGAAATACTGTGAATGCTCTGCCTATTATGTTTGTGCTTTTCCTCCCCCAGAGGATGTCATGCCCCTGATTTGTATTTGCTCTTTATTTATACTGGTTGCTTCTTTTGTTAAATGTATCTGCTTCCATACTTGAACTTCCTATAAGGCATGCAGGATGTTGGGTTGCTCTGTCCGGAGGGTACAGTATTTATGTTATTGCTGTTCTGCCTGGGAGGATAAGGGGGTTACCGGGTTGCATATGCCCCAATTGTTTTTCACACTTTTGTACTCCTGATTGTATGTTTTGCTTTAAAATCAATAAATACATTTAAAAAAAAAAAAAAAAGATTTAAAAAAAAAAAAAGAAGTTGAAGAAGCAACAGAAAAAGACAAAGCTAAAAGTGAGACAATTGCCGTCATCTAAGATCAACCTACCGCCCTCACAAGGGGACGCAAAATTCACTCAGCTTTACCCAATCTTCACCGACAAAAACTGGGGCAAAAACGTCCCCCCAGTCTCCACGCCTTTGGAAATTCAGCACAAGCCAATCTCACCACCAAGCATCTCCAGTGCGAAGGGCCAAAAGTCATTAGAAAGGGTGAATCACCCCACAGACAACGATTCAATGGCCGGAAAAAGTCCATCTCCCGCAGAATCCCTCATCCAGATAGCCTCGGCAACACAGACATTACAGTTGGACATTCCAAATCCACTACAATTAAGTCCAGGGCTTCAGCCTGCCACTAGGAGTAATCACGGCCAAAACAAGCGGCCCCAAGCAGCACCTGCCTCAACTCACCAAGGAAGCACTAGCATACGATCAACTCCAGCAGAGAGCCACAGAAAGGGGAGAAAGTACCCTAACTGTGGGTGCACCAGCAGTTGTATATGAGGTGGTCCTCACACCGAGATTCCTTAGCATGGGACAGCATGACATCCTGAATCGGAGCAACATTCTACGTCTCTTCAAACATATGGACACCCTAGACAAGATACAAACAGGAGACCTACAATGGGTAAAATTCCTGAGCATGAAGGGAGACACACATGGCGACTCATCAGTGGTGGGTCTGAAGAACAAAGAAATACAACAAGACGTCGTGAACTCCACTCTACTCGCTGAGTGGGGCATCGAAGTTCAGATGTTACCGCACCCAAAATACCCACACGTCTTGGCCCCAGACACAGGGGGCAAGGCCACCCGGTCAGTCCTGCACGGGACAAATAGCTCAGGACCCTTGGATAGAAGCCAGATGGGCCAAAGGGACCTAATGGGCATCAGGATCTCATGCCAAAACAATAATCGGGTTATACGCACCACCTCCCCTATCACTGATCAAAAGGGTCTCGCAAGAAGGAGGCCACAGTATTCCTAACTACGACAAAAGCCAGCCGGTCAGAGGAGACGCTTGGCCAGGACTAACTCATAAACAGCAATTAATTATAATTTCCTGGAACATAGCAGGGATTAGCAAAATCTGCAAAAACGAAAATCTGAAGCAGTTCCTGGAAAGCGGGGACATAATTTGTTTCCAAGAAACATGGGACTTGTCCAGCACTCCTCTGGCAGGGTACTACGAACATCAGGTCCCAGCCATAAAACAGAACCTCTTTGGCCGTCCAGCCGGTGGTTTATCGGTTTTCATAAAACATGAATGTGCCCTTGCAGCCACAGCTATCAACTCGAACTCTTCTGGACTACAAGCCATACAGATTAGAGGTCTGAATTTTAACAAACATCCAACACGCCTGTTGTTAATAAACTGTTATATCAACCCTGTACAGACCCTCATGAAAGATCAGCTGGAGGCAATGGCACAGAAACTCAAAGACTTGCTAAACAAATATAAATCACATCAGGTCATCCTAGCCGGTGATTTCAATCTGAAGGATCTTGACAAAACTGAACCACTTCCTCGTGGTTCAGGCAGGGCAGCTCCCTTGCACGACCTTCTCAAAATTACAAGCTGACATCAACCCATGTACTAAACAAAGCTCGCTCGGCCTCTTGGCATCCTCAGCTCACCTTCCGGGACGCGTCAATAATCTACTACATCATGGCAAGCGAAGAGATGGCGGCCAGAATGGAAGACTTCGAAGTCGCAGACCGGAAGGAAAGCGATCACAGGCCAGTAAGAGCAGCGTTTCAGCTAGAAGTTCTGACAGCTACCATCTACCAACCCATCGGGGAGACCAGTGGGGAGGAAATACATAGTGTCTTGAGGAGGATCAAGTGGTCAGCCAAGTCCGGGAATTCACTTCAAGCTTGGTTGGCCCAGAAACAGGAAGGGAGCCTGCTCGCCGAGCCCTCACGCATAAAAGGATGGGAGAACATCATTGAGGACCTACAAATCAAGTGCGGGAATTTCAAGACCCAAAACCAGAGACTGAAAGGGCAATTGAGACCAGGAAACATCTGCCCAATCAACAAAATACGAGAATGCAAAAGACTACTGCATAAGGCTCTCGCAGTAAAGGAAAGAGGGGGTAGTCAAACAGAGGGACCATCAATCGCATCGCTGAGGTTATCCTTAAAGAAGAAACTATGGGAACACAAAAAAGCCAGCATGGAAAGCGAATGGCTCAAAGTCTTTTCCCAGCACAACTCTGGGGATACATTAACCAGCGGAGCAATCGAGGACCCTCAAGAGAAAATGGAGTGTCTGAAAAAGAATGGTTGCTACACGTGAAACAACTATTTGTAACAGTGCCTTCCAACAGAGATCTAACTAGTGGTATGGTGGACCCAGCCGGGCAAGCCGAGCCAGCTAATATAAAGCCAGGAGTCATGATCTCAAGCCCAGGCAAGGTCCCCATAAGCAATAGATCCCCGGCCGATGCCCATGGCCCTTTACCAGCCCAGATAAACACCCAACAGCTCATCAAAACCATCAAGAGTATGAAAAATTATGGGGCCCCTAGGCCCAACGGAATTCCAGCACCGGTCTTTAAACTGGCACCAGATTTCTGGGCTTCACTCCTAACCCCGCTCTTCAATCACACCTATTCGACCGCCTTAACATCGGAGTCTTGGAGGGATTCCATATTGGTCCCTATTTTCAAAAAAGGAGACCGCCTAAAGCCATCTAATTATAGGCTCATTGCCTTGCTCGATTTGGAAGCTAAGGCATACGCCCACCTACTACTGGTAGACCTGGAGAAGTGGGTTGAAGAGAGAAACATAATACCCTGGCACCAGACTGGCTTTAGGCCACAGGCATCAACCATGGACAATGTTCTGGCGATAGCATACCTCTCAGCGCAGGAAACCCTGAAGAATCATTCCCCACTCTTCTGCTGCTTCGTGGATTACAGCACAGCTTTCGACAAAGTAGTCAGAAAAAGACTATGGTGGAAGTTAGAAAACTGGGGCATTCCATCAAATCTCCTGAGGGCAATAAGATCATTATATGAGGACACCTGGGTGCGGGTTAAAACAAGTGCCAGCACAGTATCCCCCAAAATAAGCACGGAGAATGGGCTGAAGCAAGGATGCGTGCTGGCCCCCATCCTCTTCAACCTATACACGGCGGATTTGGGGGAGGTCCTAAAAGGAGCCACTTTAGAAGTCCCAAGACTAAAAGTGTGAGACTGCCAGTGTTACAGTACGCCGACGACAGTCATAATGGACCACACGAAGGTGGGCCTACAAAGAGCCCTAAATGCATTAAACAACTTTAATATAACTTTAATACCATTAATAACTTGACAGTCAACCAAGGAAAAACCAAGGTCATCATTTTTGGGTCCTACCATCTCAAAAAGAATGCACTGTGGCAACTGAGAAACGTGCAAATTAACTCGGCGGCCTCATACAATTACCTAGGGGTCTGGCTGACGGAACGGGTTAAGGCAAATGTACACCTAAAACAGCAGATCTCCAAGGGCATCAAGGTTACATATCTATTAAAACAACTAAGCCAGCATCTGATCAGCCCGTCTGCCAGCCCAATTCTTACAGTCTTAAGAGCGAAGCTCCTTCCAGCAAGAAACTACAGTCACTTTGCCTTTCCCGGTAAATTGGACGTTCTCCTTAACACAGCCCAAGCTAAGGCGCATAAGGCAGTGCTTTTGATACCGAGGTCAGCCAGAAAAACAAGGCTAAGACTGGAGTTAGGTCTGGCAAGGCCAGATCTGATGTGCCAGGGGGAGATCATAAAGTTATATCTAAGGATATTAAGGGCACCGGCTAACTAGCTAAAAAATCATCTGAAACCAATCTATGAGGGGCCAGGCTCGGCCTGGCGCTCTAGCCTAGGAAACGCAATTACAGTACTGAAGATCGAGGAAGAAAGCATCAAGCGGCTGGACATCCCCCTGAATGCCTGGAAGAGAGCAGTTAACAAACAAGTGTGTGAAATCTCCTTTAAACAAGACCTTAAATCCCTCCGCCGAAGCTCTCATTTAGATACATTGAATAATTCCTACACAGCAGGTAAAGCACAAACCCACCTAAGCGAGGCCCTCACTACACAGGCCGGAAGTAAAATCCTATTCATAAGACCGACCATGTTAGGGATTGCAGAATTCAACCCTGCATGGGCCCGAAGAGGGGAATCCACAACCTGTAGACTGTGCCCCTACAAGAGGGAATCCTGGCTGCATCTCCTATGCTGCTGCCCCAATTTTAACAACGAACGTCGTCGACTCCTGCGCCCGATCTGTATCAATAAAGGTATAAAGTCACGCAGCGAAGCATCAGCCCTGTGTTTTTCAACCACCAACACCATGGCACTAGCGAGACTGGCGAAATTTATCCACCAATCAGGATAGCCTTAAAAGTCGCCAACGAAAGCAGCGAAACCCCGGGCAAGAGCATGGCAATCTCCGTGGAGGAAAGCTGATGGGTTTTCTTAACGACGCGCGAATGATGCACCAACAGTCTCCCTCCCGCATGCTCTCGAAGAGAGCATCGTCCCTCGAGAGACACGTAGTGCCTCACAGAGGGCACCTCAAGAGCTCCTTAATTTTGATTATCTTCAGGGCACAAACGGGAGCTCCAAAAACATGTCCTTATATGCCGGGGAAAGACTATGTGGGACTCGGGGAGGGGTGTTAAATTTTACTCAGCACTGAGGTTCGAAATCATTGTTTTTAGCTTTTTTACATTGATTGTTTCTACTGTAATGATTTTAATTAATTATACAGTTAATATAAAACTTCCAAACTTCCAACTCTACGGACTTAAGACTGAACTGCGCGGAGGTATAATTTATCAGGATAGTGGAGAAAAGTGTATTGGCCATAGAATGCAGAGCAGCAGACCTAGCGAGCAGGGTGCGGTCCAGCTATGGGGCCCTACTGACATAATTTAAGGAGACACATGTAGGGGCATTACAATGCTTAGGCACATTTGCACTTTGATTTTGCATTCTGTAAATGACTGAACACGAGTTAGGAGACTCAGAGAGCATACTACACAGAAACAAAAGCTCCCCTTGTGGGTGCTTTAAATCAACCTCCTCCGCACAGCATGGCTCCGTCACAGGTAGAGAGTTCTAGTAACTTTTTACCATCACTTTAAAGATCTAATTTGCATAGTCCTAGTAGCCACTCACCCCATCAGTCTCTGTACTTAGATTTTAGGTGAACGGTCAGGAAGCCAGGTTTAATAATCAATAGTTTTACTTTGATTTACTCTGTGTAGAGATCTGGCCTAAGTAGTTTGTTTTTACTATAGTTGAATTTTGTATCTGGAGATTTGGCCACAGTTATCAATGAATGTTTTTTTTAACTCACTAATGGGTAAATGACAGATTGCAGAAGCCTTAACGCTGTATTTGATGTATTTTACCGACTTGAGGGACATTTGTATTGCAATGGTTTTAATTAACTATGCAAATAAACTAAACTTTGAATTAAACTGGCATGGGCTGGGAAACAACCACGAGCAAAATGGGAAAATCTCACTTTGCCATATGATATGGGAGGACTTGATGCTCGGATCCTGAAACCTGTTATAAAGCAGCACACGGCTCTTTCGCGCATTACTGGTTCCATTGACCCCTGAATTACCGCAACTCCATATAGAGGGAACTGCTGCCGCACCTGAAACTCTACCCCAAAGATTACTTTCACTGAAGAGACAATATGGGTGCTTTGATATCCAAAATACCACAGCGTTTGCCTGATGGAGCCTTTTAAAAAACACAGGCGGGGTCACTTTTGTACTCCCCTCTGATACCAATAGACTGGTGTTCGTGGTTTAGGCTGGGACAGGAACGGGAGGTAACGGCGGCCTTAAAGACGCTGAAAGTCACAAAAATGGGGGACTTATTTAAGGAGGGCACAGTAAAAAGCTGGGAGAGGATTGTAGCTGACTTGGAAGCCACAACGGGCATGACGCTTTCTCTTCTATAGGCTCAGACAGGCACTACGGGCAATCCTAGGAGAAGACATTTTGGAACCACTAGACACGCCTGCATTATCCACTATTTTAAAAGAAAGTGAGCCCTTTAAACTTGTCAGTAAACTATATGCCGCTGCACAGGAAGCACGCAGACCACTCATGACCAAAGCTAGACAAGAATGGCAAAGGGAGCTAGGCAGAAACATTGATGACCAGAGCTGGAAATACTGCTGTGAAATGATTAAGGGAGTGTCGCAAAATGGTTGTCACAGGCTAATACAATTCAAGTACATTAACAGGATTTACTACACTCCTGAGAGACTACACAGATATGGGCTCCTGAGCACAAAGGCGTGCCACATATGTGCAGCCCCAACAGCTAGCTAACTTTATACATGTTGCCTGGCTCTGTCCTGAAGTGTTTACCTTTTAGGAGGCTATTTTTCGAGAGCTAGAGCAGATTACGAGGATCACACTAGCGATAGATCCATTTATAGCGCTATTGGGATACACAAAGGATATTGGGAAAACGCACCGTAAATTGATAGCAGTGGGGCTATTATTAGGCCAAGCGATGTGTAGCAATGTGATGGGCTAAAGGCCCAGTGCCCACAATTGAACTATGGCACAGGGATATGACCGACTGCAATATTCAGTCAGAAGTATATAATAATTGGCTTCCCCTACGTAGCGGACACAAAAACATATGGGAGAGCTACCGTACATATTTAATGAGGAATGAGACACATGGACTGATGGCAGCAAACACTCAAGAGACAAAACACACGGCGACACCGCCACAAAGTTAGCAATCACCCGCTGGACACGAGATTTAGGGCAGAAGCAGTAATTACGGCCCTCCATGTGCAAAGGAAGGGGGGACTAACTCGACACACTGCACCAAGAAGGGAGCACTGTATGAACGGGTCCAATGATATGCATGTAGTGCATTATACTGAACCAACAAAGTGAGACCCCCTATGTCACACTGTAAGGGAATGGAACAGTAAGATGTAACCAGTGATGTTGTACAAAAGTCATGTGCTTTGTCCAGTCTGCTATCCTAACTGTTTATTTTCACCAATAAAAACAAATTAAAAAAGTGAGGTTCCAGGCCACCTCCAGCCCGATACTCCATCAAAAGGATGCCCAATGGCCCCATAACTTCTGCTTTTATCTTCGGCTCAGCTGGCGGTAAAAAAGAAGCCCCTCGCTGCCTGCACGTTGCTGCTGGGAATGCAAAGCAGACAACGTGCAGGAGCTGCTAAACGTGTCCCGGTGTCTGAAAATCGCACTGGGACAAGTTCCACATATTTCTGTGGGGCCCAACTAATTGGCAGTGTGGACGGTGTCCACTCTGTGAAAATAGTGGGTGGACGCCGTGTACCCGCGTGTCCCCCTGACTCGTGCCCTCCTTAAGTGAAATAATCATGATATTTGCACAATTCTACAGACGGTACGAAAACTTTGTATCTCTAGTTATATTTGCTCAATCGTCAGTCTTCCTTCTGAGGCTGTGGAGAGCAGGAAAATATTTTATCATCAAGAAATTATTCACTTTGAGTGTGTGCCCTACAGACCGACATTTATTATCTTCAATACAAATATATCGGCAAATATCATTTAGATTATTGCTATAAAATAATTCATATTTGGGCATATCAATCACTGTGGCACAACAAAACAAATTAATCTGCACAGGGTCACTCAGTGTGGTAAATGGTTGTGCTAAGGATTAAGGCAGAATACCTTCGAATTCAGCCACCAGGAGGTGCGTTGATGATACACAAAGGTGACAGTAATGTGTGTCTTGCTATGTATTGAGCACTCTTACATTACAGTCTGCGGCAAGTGGAATATTATGACGTGTCTCCGAACTATAGGCAGGGCAGTGAATTGTTACTGTCCTATTTTGGTTTGGCCGACCTGCAGGTCAATATATGGACTGTTAAAATGAAAGTGTTTTAGCCCAAATAACTAGTTGAGGAATTGTCAATTTAAAAACACAGAGGCTCGGTGAGAAAAGGGTTGCATAGCGCTTAGCCCTGCCGGCTCACTCGGAAGTGTCGATACAATGCAGTTCGTTAGGTCCATCCCCTTACCAGTACATGGCCTACTGTCATTTCTACTAGTCTACAGCCCCACGGTCTCCAACGCCAAACCTTCTGGTCTTTCAAAGGAACCCCATCTGGAGCAGATTCATCCAGATCCAGCAAGCACCACGCACAAGCGGAAATGTCTCTTGACATATACTTGCTGACAAGATTGAGGCAGGACAGTACTCTAACCAGGTACAACGGCAGTCCACACCCATGGTCATTTCTGTACAGTTACTGAATGCCACATGAAAATCACCATCCCAATAAACAGGCCCTAAAACCATGCTAGAAGACAGTCAGCATGTAGAGGGCTGCCAAATGTTCTCCAAGAGGCATCCTGCCCTGGGGCCTTTCCATAACACAAAGGGGTTTGGGGCGGGTCAAGGCCCCGAATTAATTGCATTTTCAACACAGAGGTGTCCTGGAGGCTGTGCTCCCAAGGGACACTTCAAAGAGCAGGTCCGTTTCCCCAGCTATATGGACCACCCATTTGGGGCTGTTTGTTCTGCCCTCAACCTTCTCGTGTCCAAATGAGTTACCTCTAAGTAGCTTTTTATCACTTTAATTTATTACTTCATTACTTTGAAATGAGCAGATATTTATCTCTATTCTCAGAGGTCAATTGTTTTCACACAAGCCCCAAAATTGTGTTTGTTTCAGACCTTTAAAGGTCACAGAAGATCGCGGCTGGACACTCAAGTTAATATGGCCGACATAAGTTGGCATTTTCATATATACCATCTAATATTTGGACTAAACCAGTTTTCAAACACTCGCAATTGTTGCACATAAGTCACATGAAGAGAACATGTTTTGCTCAGGATTACACAATTTGGTAAGGGAATCAGGGTTTAGAAGCATGGACATCATTTAAGGGGTCACCAGTGGTTGCTGCTGCTACCCCTGACTTGCGACCGCTGGCACTGCCTTAGCGACTCCTGGTCTGAGGTGGCAAAATCAGTGTCAAAAACACAGGAGTGGCTCTGCATTCATTATTGTCTGCCAGTTTTCCATTATGCAAGCAGTGAATAATATTCTATTATTCACTATTTATTTATTTAGTGTTTTGTATAGCGCGAACATGACCCGTGAGGGTATCAGAGTACTTTACAGCAATAGTACATAATTAGAAGAATTAGCAAAACAAGATAGATACCAAAAGGAACATGTAGACATGAGAACGGAGTCGACAATCCCGGCAGAGTTACAGTACGAGATAAAGCAAGTCGCTGAACTGCTGAAGCTGCAGAAGCATTGAGAGGGATTAGGTTAGGAATTAGCCCATTATGAAGGCCTTCACTTCCTTTTTGAAACTTGATAGGGCAGGTGTTCTTCTGATGTAAGGTGGCAGCGAGTTCCAGATTCTGGGGGCAGCTCCAGAGAAGGCTCTGTTGTATGTTTTCTTCTTCCGGAAGAGGGGTGGTTTCAAATCAAAATCGCTGGCACACCGAGAGTGCCTGCCACCACCAGAGATCACGATTTTCTGAGCAAGGTACGCAGGAGAGTTGGAGTGTACAGCTTTATGAGTGATACAGGCCAGTTTGAGTTGGATTCTGGCTTCGTACGGCAGACAATTCAGCGCCTTTAGGTGCGGCGTAATGTGATTGAATTTTCTTGAGTCAGTTAGGAGTCTTGCAGCTGCGTTGAGACAGGCTTTTAGGGGAGCTGTTGAGATATTTGGTAAGTCAGATAAGGTTGAGCATCCGTATTCGATCCTAGAGATAACTAAGGCCTGGACTGCCATTTTGTAGGTCAGAAGGTTCTAGGAACGGTTTGAGATTTCTGATAGCTGAGGTGAAACCTGGCATTTTTGGCCAGAGTGTTTATGGGGGCTCGCATGTTTAGGTTTTTGTCCAGTGAACTTCCTAGTGATTTGGCTGAGTCCACTATGGTCGGGGTACAGTTTAGCGCAGTGATGAAGTTGGTCCTTTCAAGTATGTCAGGGGAGCTTTGTGGGGGGGGGAGATTAACAAGAATTCGTTTTTTTGTGCATTAAGTTTGAGCTGGGTTGTTGGCAAGCCAGTGAACTTTCTGATTCAGAGCATCATTCATTATTTTGACCCACTCAAGAGAAGCGATTTTGATGTAGATCCGAGTGTCATCTGCGTACACATGAAAGGAGATGATGGCGATACGAAGAATTTCAGCTAATGGTTCGAGATATAGGTTAAACAGAGTCGGGGAGAGAGTTGACCCTTGGGGGGACACCAATCGTGGAAGGAGAGGATAGATTATGATTAACTAAGAATCTCTGGAAGCGGTTCTGTAAGAAGGATTTGAACCACTTGAGTACGGTTCCCCCTAAACCCATCCTGGATTATAGACGTTCTAGAAGTTTTTCATGGTTGACTGTATCGAACGCCGATGAAAGATCCAACAGAATTAGGAGATGAGTTTTGCCTTGGTCTAGGGCTTAAAGGGCATCATCTACTATGTGGAGAATAGTGGTTTCCGTGCCGTGGGCAGGTCTGAAACCAGATTGGCATTCATCTAGCAAGTTGAAGGAGGCGATGTGAAGGCTAAGTTGTTGTTGCACGCATTTCTCAAGAAGTTTTGCGAGTAGAGGAATGTTGGATATTGGTCTGAAATGGTCTGGTTCGGCAGGGATGAGCATGTTTTTTTTTTTTTAGAATGGGGATGACTTGTCCAGTTTTTAACGAGTCTGGTATAGACCCTTACATTAGGGAAGCATTGACTATTGCAATCCAGATGGGTATGACAACATGGTTAGCTGCAGATAAGCAGTTGGATGGGAGAGAGTCACTGAAGTGGCTGTTCGGTTTAATGGATGATAGGGTTTTTGATATGCTATGCTCGTCATAAAGATTAGAGTTGATCCAGTGGGCTTGTTTTTTGAGTAACATCCTTGGGTTGTGGGTAGCGCCAGTTGGGAGGGTCCATGCAGGGTGAGGAAGCTTAGTTGAGCCAGGATTCTGTGAGGATTGCCACGTAAATATCTTGACCTAAGATGAGTTCAGCAATGTCCGAGGCATGTTTCACTGCTTATCTGCAGTTAAGAAGGAGACCCGAGAGCGAAGATGCAGAGTTCCCCAGTGTTAAGTCGTGGGTAGGGGTGGATACGGGTATTCGTTTTAGGTTGCTGCCGATTAACCCTCTGTTGATGTAGCTGGTGAATCTGTTTGTGTTGATTGAGATTGTATCGATCTTGTGTTTGCCTTCCTTAGGAGGAGGATTCAGGGCAGCAGGAGTTTCCTCGTAGGATTGAAGAAGAGCTAGGGTTTCATCTTCTGATAGATAGTCAAGTTGATTGCGAGGGTGGTATTGTCTATAGGCCAGCGACAGTGGTTGGGTGTGAGGCTTAGTATGTGGGGAGTGTGCTGTATGAAGAATACGTTTGAGTTTAGCGAGTGAGTGTTCAGTAGAGAGTAGGAGGTTCCTCAATTCAAAGGTCGAGTCATTTATGCTCTGAGCTAGGCTGGCTGTTCGGAGGTTCAAAGCTTCCAGCTCTGTCAGTGACGTGTGCACTAGTGGTGAAAGGAGTCAGGGCTTGGAATGTAAAGGGCACTACTAGTGTAATAAAAAATGGAGCACACTTAGGAACTTTGATGGTAGCTGTGGTAAGTAAGAACAAGTTACATACCTTCGGTATCTATATATCTGTAAGAAAAATAGGTTAGTTATAGATTCCTTACCTTAGAATTACCCCCAGGCATCAGACGGAATCCGGAAAGTTTTTCGTCAGCAGTATCCCTGCGCGTCGGAAGGTGGCGTTGGTCGACTCCACGTTCGTTGTCTGTGTCGTGGTCGCCGGGATGATGTCGCGGTAGCTACATAAACACTGCCCTCGCGCGCTGACGTCAGTTCTGTAGATGACTTTCCACGCCGGAAGCGCTGAGCCATGCAAGACACTGACCACTGGTGCACAAAACGAGGGCCCTGAAAGGATGTACTTAACCCTAGAAGTCAGTTCGCAGAACAGGGAGGATGGGTGGGGCGGTAAGGAATCTATAACTAACCTATGCTTCTTAAAGATATATCCTTACCGAAGGTAAGTAACTTGTTTATCTGAAAGAAACAGTTCTAGATCCTTATTTTAGAATGGATATCCCAGCAGTACCAACCCCGGTGGTGGGTCTGCGAACCAAGTTCACACCAGAAAGTCTTGGAGAACAGAACGGCCAAAGAAGCCGTCTCTCCGGACTTGGCTGTCTAGGCAGTAGTGTTTGGTAAACGGATGCAACAATGCCCACGTAGCTGCCGGACAGATGTCATTTAGGGGGACTCCTCGTCCCAAAGCAGTGGTAGCTGCCGTCACCCTGGTGGAATGGACATGCAACCCCACTGGAGGCTCCTTCTTTGCCAAAGAATACCAAGCCTTAATGCACAAAACGACACACCTAGAGATGGTCCGTTTGTGCACGGCCCGACCTTTCTTGGCGCCCACGTAGCCCACTAAGAGCTCGTCATCCACCCGGAATTGTTTGGTGCAATCCAAGTAGAAGGAAAGCGCACGTTTTGGATACAGACGGTGGAGTACAGTTATGTAGCGGCTCAAAGGGAGCGCACATGAGGTAGGTAAGAAGCAAGTTTGAATCCCACTGAGGTATTATGAAGGGAGCAGGAGAAAAAAGATGAGTAATGCCCTTAAGGAATCTATTTACAACAGGGGACTTGAAAAGAGAAGGCTGATTAGGAAGCCTAAGAAAGACTGAAATGGCCGAGAGGTAGTCCTTAAGAGTGCCCAGAGCAGGGCCAAAGAAACGAGGAACAAGAGAACCTCAGAAAGAGGGTTGCTGTGCACCATGCCACAAATTTGTTCCCTCTGCAGGCGTATACCGTCTTAGTGGAGGGACGCCTGTCTGCCAAGATAACATTGCAGACTTCGGGATCAATTGCTGCTGCTCAATCTCCACACAAGGAGGTGGAGGCTGGACAGGTTCGGGTGGAGGACCGTCCCCTGCTGCTTCGACAGAAGATCGTTCCGAAGAGACAGTCTGATTGGAGGATCGATGGCCATGTTGAGCAGTTCGGGATACCAGACTCTTTGTGCCCAATCCGGAGCCACAAGAATGACTTAGGCCCAGTCGTGCTTGATCTTCTTTAGCACTCTGGGCAGAAGTGGTATAGGCGGAAAGGCGTATAGAAGACCGCAACTCCACTCGCGACGAAAGCGTCGCCTAGCAGGTGCCGCCTTGAATATTCCAACGCGCAGAACTGCTGACATTGCGCGTTCTCTTCGGTTGCGAATAGATCTAACCAAGGCTCTCCCCACTGCTGAAAGAGACCTTTCATCACCTCCGAGTGAAGATACCATTCGTGATCCAACATGCACCTGCTGTTTAATTAGTCCGCCCTGACGTTCAGAGAACCTGCCAGGTGTTGGACCACCAGGGATATGCCCTAATGTTCCAGCCATGTCCAGAGCCGGATAGCCTCCTGACATAGGGTCCATGACCCCACCCCGCCTTGTTTGTTGCAGTACCACATGGCAGTGGTGTTGTCCGTGAACACCTGCACTACTCTTCACCGGATAGAGGGAAGGAATGCCTTGAGTGCCAGATGAATCGCCCGAAGCTCCAGAAGCTTGATGTGGATCCTGGAATCCGCCGGAGACCAGATGCCTCTGATCTCCGCTTCCCCCATGTGGGTGCCCCATCTCAGAAGTGATGCATCGGTCACCACTGTGAACTCTGGTTGAGGATGGGAGAGGTATCTGCCTTCGACCCAATCCTGGTTCGTAAGCCACCACTGAAATTGGTGTGCAGTGCCCTCCGAGATCTGGATGCAATTGGATAGATTCCCTTGATGTTGGGCCCACTGGAACTTCAGGTCCCACTGCAGAGCCTGCATAAGCCATCTGGCATGATCCACCAGCAGGATGCAGGAGGCCATCAGACCCAGACCCAGCAGCCTGAGGGTCATCCTGACCGAAACCCAGGATAGAGGCTGAAAGATCGGAATAACAGCCCAAATATCCCAGACTCGCTGCTCGGGAGGATAAACCCGAAACTGCGTCGTGTCCAGAACCGCTCTGATGAAGAGGAGCTTCTGAGAGGGGGTCAGGTATGACTTCGGCACGTTGATGGAGAACCCCAGCGAATGCAGGTGGTCGGCCGTAGTCTGGAGGTGGGAAGACGACAGCCTGGGCCGAGCCCGCCTTCACAACAGCCAGTCGTCGAGATAGGGGAAGACTTGAACCCCTGATCTGCGCAGATGAGCTGTGACCACCGCCATCACTTTTGTGAACACCGGGGGAGGCTGGCAAGGCCAAAGGGGAGCACGGTAAACTGAAAGTGCTCATGGCCTACCGTGAACCGCAGGTAACGCCGGTAGGCTGGCAGGACAGGGATGTCAAAGTAAGCGTCCTGCAAGTCTAACGCAACCATCCAGTCTCCAGGGTCGAGGGCAGACAAGACCTGAGCGAGCGTCAGCATCTTGAACATCTCCTTCCGGAGGAAGCGGTTGACGTTCCTGAGATCCAAGATAGGACGCAGACCTTTCTCCTTCTTGGGCACCAGAAAGTGGTGGGACTAACGACCACAACCTACTTCTGGGGCAGGAACGCGCTCGATGGCACCCTTGGCCAAGAGTGCTGAAACTTCCTGTTGGAAAAGGGCCAGGTGATCCTCCGACATGCGATGGTTCTGAGGTGGCATGGATGGAGGGGTAGCCTCGAAGGGGAGTAGCCCCTTCGGACTATTTGCAAAACCCACCTGTCCGACGTGATGGTGCGCCAGTGGGGGGAGGTGATGGCAGAGCCTGCCGCCCACTGGCGTTTGCTGGCCCTAAAAGGTCAGACTAGGAGGGTTTGGAGGCTGCTGCAGAGGGGACTGTGGTGGACTGGTCCTTCCGCTGGCCCACAGAACCACGGCGGTGGTTCCTACGTCCCCAGCTGTGCTGGGGCTGAACAGCTTGCGCCGGCCTGAGGCTCTGGGTGGGATGTAGCGGGGCACCCCTTCAGTAGCCACAAAAGGGGCGAAAGGCAGACTGCGCAGGGCGGGTAGGGGAGAGGCCATCAAAGGACATGTCAATAAGAGTGGATTGGACATCCCCGAACAACCAGTGGAACGCAACCAGGTGTAGCGTCCAAGGGCTATTGACGTGGCAATCGTCCTGCCAAGTGCGTTGGCAGTATCCAGCCCACAGCGGATGGTAAACTTTGCTACGTCTCTCCCTTCGAGAGAGCATGGCCCGGGCCTCCTCCGTGCACTGAGGCAGCACTTGCGCAACCGTGTCCCACACCGAGTGGGTGCAATGGCCCAATAGACATGCAGTGTTTACTGACCGCAGTCCCAAGCTGGAGGAAGAAAACATCTTCCCAAGATGATCCAGCTTTTTGGATTGCCTGTCTGGGGGAGTGGTAGGGAATGCGCCCCTGGACGTGGAGGCTTGAACTACCAAGCTCTCAGGGGTGGGGTGTTGGGAGAGGAAAGTGGGATCGCCCGGGGCCAGGCGGTGGTGTCAGGCAATCATCCTGTCCACAGAAGCCCCTGCGTTGGGCCTGGACTAGGTGCCCAAAAGGATGTCTGTCAGGGCTTTATTAAACAGCAGCAGGGGCTTCGAAGAGCTCGCTGCCGGTTGAAGCACCTCTGTCAGGAGGTTAGTCCTGACTGCCACCGTAGGAAGCTCAAGGTGGAGAGACTCGGCCGCCCTACGCAACACCACTGCGTAGGACGCTTCCTCCTCCGTAGCCGCTGTAGGAGGAGACAACATGCCAAGGTCTGGTGCGGTATCCAAACCACTGGCTTCCCCCAGTTCCTCTCTCCAGTCCTGCTCATACACCCTCTGGTCTGTTAAAGTGTCTCCAGACCCCTCCCAGTCCTCTTCACCCTCCTCTGGCTGCCAATCTGGTCTGAAAGAGCCAGGGTAGAACAGGGGCACAAAAGTACTCGCCGGCATCGGTCGACGCCGGTCTGACTCCATGTCTACCTCGAGGTGGAGGCCGGGGTCGACGTCGGCTGGGGACACAGCCGATGCCGTTGGCGGACGTGGTGCCGGTGGAATCGGCACCGGGGGAGGCGTAACTAAGTCAACCCGCGTCGATCCGGATCCAGGCCTGGACCCAAGGGGACCCTGCGGCGCCGAGGCCTAATCCGCCGAAAGCTCAGGGCCCCCAGCCGAGTCCGCGGGGCCCGAAGGCACGCCGGCGGAGTCGGGCTGACCAAAAATGGCATGCATTGCTTTGTAGAAACTCTGAAGCTGGGCAGGGGTCGCACAACGTCCCGAAAAGTGGGGGAAACCTGAAGTCAACCCAGACGGCTCTGCACACGGAGCTGCAGGAGTGGCACCACCCGCATCCCTCGTCGCGTCGCATCGGAAGAGCGACAATGCTTCTTCAACTTATTTTTGTGCCTCGAATTACCTGACCCGAGTGCGAAGACTTCGACGAAGAATGGTGTTGGCTCCGCGACTGGTCCCTCGACCTCCAGGACCTCGAGCAGCGCGGATCAAACTGCCGGGCCTCGAGTAGCTTTCAGGACCACTCACGCTAAGACTTCAGGGCCATGGTTCAGCAGTCGAAGCACGTCATGGGGTCGTGGTCGCGCTCCAGGCAGTAGAGGGACACGCAGTGCGGCTCTGTCACCAACATGAGCCGGTTACAGGAACCGCAAGCCTTAAAGCTGGGCATCCCTCATGCACTAGGAGTTGATGGACTCAAACAACAACGAAGTCGACAAAAGTTGAGAAAAGGTTCAGTCAAAAATTGACCTGGGGTACTGCTCTTTCCGGATCTGTGCTTGCTGGAGCGGAAAAATAAAGAACTGACGTCAGCGCGTGAGGGCGGCGTCTATGTAGCTACCGCAATGTCATACTGGTGACTACGACGACGAACGTGAAGTCGACCGACGCCACCTTCCGACGCGCAGGGGGACCGCTGACGAAAAACTTTCTGGATCCAGTCTGACGCCTGGGGATAATTCTAAGGTAAGGAATCTGTAATTAACTGTTTCTTTCAGATATAAATTTATGCTGTATGTGAGCAAGTGGATTTAGAATAAATACTGCAGGAATCAGAAAAATAAACTTCCACCCACTTTCAAACATATTGCTAATGATTGGCAGTGAGGGAGATGAACAGGCTGGGCACTTGTTTGGCTGCTCCCCGGAATTGGGTCTTCTATCCATCCTTCTCTCCAACCATCCAGTCCCTGCTTCATTTACCCATCAATACTATTCTTCTCTATCTCCAGCCATCAACCAATTCATCACTGCCATCCATCAATCCATCTTCCGCCAACGCTTCATCTCCAGTAGCACGCCCCTACCCACAGCTTAAGCATGCGAGTCAAGATGCCCTTGGTAGTGACTACAAATCAAAGTCACGTACTCCTTCTCAACGCATTCCCACCACTACCATACACCAATGGTGCCACTCACCTCTTCATAGCTCCCTTTCACATTTTTTAATTTATTTTATAGTGCTACTCATTTTGTGGCAGTGGGTTAAAGAAGTGGGTGGGGAGGCCCCTCCATGTATTTCGCATGGGGGCCTTATTTGGTTTTGTTACGCCCCCGATTACTCCATTATATGGCTTGAAGAGGAGCACTTCGCAACTCGGCCCCAGAGAGAAATTTTGAAAAACCTTGGTGAGTGCCAAGTAGTTATATTATAAAAGCACAAGGTCAAATTTGGGACAGTTAAAGAGGGGGGCACCAGGGAAATATTGAATCCTGGTTAAAAGTTAATCCCATTGCTTAGGCTCTGGGAACGGAAATATTTGATTCAGGTAATAACAGCTACGAGAAATCCACCCCACTTCCTGAAATGGACTCCTCAAACTAAGGAAGGCAATAATAAGCCAGGATGGCAGCTTGATTAATATTACAAAACAACTGGCTAAAAAGAAGCCAACGTGGGAGTACGGGGGCAGACCACGCCCTAATCATCACAAATAGAAGTTATCGTTTTCCTCTTGGCACTAAGGCTCGAATTATGAATTATAATTCGTCACAGTTAACACATCAGAAGGTAAAGTGGAAATATCGATGCTGGTTTTGAAAGGAAAAAAGGAAACGCCAGGGTAATCATGGTCATTTACATAAATTAGAGGTTCTATCGGACAAAGAAATTCTCGTTCACAACTCCAGAAAGATATAAAATTCTCAAGATACAGCTACACATTCAATTGATTTACAAAAAATGTGCATCCCATTGCAGAACAAGCAATACCCGTAAGCATACTCAGTCCAAGTATATTAATTAATAAGAGATACAGTGGTGGATGGGCAAGAAATGGGACAGGAAGAAGCTGCTCTGGTTCCAGTTCAGTCACCACTGATTACAGGTGTACAGGGTAGACCAAAGACAATTATCTTTGCGCAACACACAAAAATTAACTTATTTAGAAGAACAGCAGAATCATTTACTGTGAAAGAATGAAAGGAATCAATGTTGATCAGACTCCTAGAAGTCAAAAAATATAAATCTACTCAAGAAGTTTCCACCTAGCTGTTGAATTCTAAGATCTAGAAGTTTAATACAAATCTTGCACAGCAACAATGATTGGGAAAAAAATGGAAATCCAACGATACCCCCATCGGACAGGAGTTGAAGAATGTCCTGAGAGACACCAAGCAAAAAACAACTCCTTTATTGAGGATTTCTTTTTATGAGAAAAAATGTGAATAAAAAGCAGTTCCTTTGGGTTTTGGGGGCAGCTTCCAGGGATCTTCTCTTTATCGTGGGCAGGATTTTGGCTAGAAGTAGGAGGATATGTTGATGAGATGTTCTGCATGGTAGCATCTATTAGCGTTCTGAAATCTTCATCGACTACCTTTCAGTAGGTAGCTTGTTTTTGTAGGCTGCTGCCAACAGTGCCTTGCATTATTTGCTATTGCGAGTATGACTGGTGAGAAGCTTGCTGCTGTACTTGATATGGGTGGTACCTGTTGGCTTGATAACCTCCTCGATATAAAGGTTGATCTCTAGCTTCGGGTCACCGAAAGGGGTGTGAAAGCCTTTGTTGTAGTGCTCGAGCAACTTAGCCATGACTATATCTATTATAATAGCCTGGAGAGCTTCGTCCATAGGTAGTCCAGAAACTGATTCTCTATCAAAGGATACATCTAGGATTCGGTTTTGAACCTCTGGGCTGAAATATATAGCATTGAAATCCTGCCTGCACAACACTGCAAACGCAGCTAGCTGTCTAAAACATGTTGCACCAATGTCCATAGCAATGTTTTGTTGATGGAACAGCTGGTTTGCCTTTTTACAAGACTACCACGGCTTCTGCTGGATTCTGCTTATTTGGCCTTTAAAAGGAAGTAGAGGAAAGGTACACATTTGAGTCCTATCTGTCCAGAATAACAAGCAAGAGTTAGCCACTGTGATGGAAATTGCAGCCTTAGTTTTCCAACTTTGTCTAGCCATTATCCTTCACTATCTGGCGATATAGTGCAGGGGGAGGTAAGGCTTCAGGGTCAGTTAAGTGATGCCTACAGAGTGGCCTACAAGGCATGCAGGAGTAATCTCTGGGGCCTTGTAATTTTTGTCTAGACGCTGTATAACTGCTGATGTTGAAAGAAATGTTTGCATGACCTTGATCCCCATCATTCTAAATCTGATCAACAATCGGGATTGGCCTTATTGTTTTGCATGGCATATTTTTAAAATCTTAGAGAAATAGTGTTTGTCCTTGGTGGCAACTGGAAGTTCAAAAGTTTTGATGCTTTTTCTACTGGGGAATGAAAATTTGCAATGTTGTCAGAAACGAACTGGCAGAAGGCAGCGTGGACGGTCAAGGAGGCCTGGCTACGGCTTTCTTTGTTACAGTAGTAGTTATAAGTTGCATTTCCTCTCCTGATTGCAGTGTATAATTATTTTCTTATGGTATAGCATTTTTATAATACCCTTTCTTTCAGACCTGGTTGTCAAGGCAGTAGTGCTTTGTGAATGTATGCACCGATGCCCATATAGCAGCCTGACAAATGTCCAGGACAGGGACTTTGCATGCCTGAGCAGGGGTAGCAATCTTGGCGCTGGTGGAATGAGCCCTCAATACCTTAGGAGGTTACTTCTTGGCCAGCACATAGCATATCTCGATGCAGCGGTCTACCCACCTGGATTGTGTCCTCTTCTGCACTGCAGTGTCTTTCCTTGCCCCAGAGAACTTCACAAGGAGTTGATCGTCCACCTGATTATCCTTTGTTCAATCGATGTAAAAGCTCACGGCTCATTTGGGGTCCAATCGATGGAGTTTCCCCACCTCTTTCGAGGGGTGAGGAGAAGCAAAGAATGTCAGCTGTATGATAGACTGGCCAAAGTGAAAGGGAGTAGCAGAAACAGGAGATTGCAGTTCCTCGAAGGAAAATGGGGAGGGGGTAGTAGAGTATCAGGTATCCACAAGGAAAAGAGGGCAGATGGCGGAGTAGTTCCAATTAGGAGCAAAGGCCCTCACACAACCCTGGGGGGTGTCATGCTTTATTATCGGGCAGCTTCATGTTGGGGCCCTGCGAGGGGGCTCTTTGCCAGAGATCTTTTCTTTTTTCCGATGTGTGGTTTAGAAGGTAGTGGGGCATATGTGTAAAGAGTATAGATGGGAAAGAGTGAGTGTGAATTAAAACTAGTTATAAGAGCATCACAGGATATCTTTTTGACTAGGTTCCTATGCTAAAATAAAACCAAAAGACTATAGGAGTGTGCCACTTTGCGCGAGGGTTGACCTTGAGAAGGAATTCAAACAGAATGGTGGGAGCACACATTCCAGCACTAAATTTGCCCAAGTGCATCCTGATAAATGTAGTGCATGATGATACTTGAGTAGCAGTCTTTAATTTTGCACCCTTGTTAGTGCAGCCTGTGCTTTGCAACTCCATATAAGTGTTTCTGGATTCATTCCTTCATCAATATAGAGCAACAAGTTATTATGGGGGTGCTGGAAATCCTGCCAAAGTCTTCTCGGGTCTCTGTACCACTCACTGGGTACAGGTGCATCCACATAAGCTTGTCAGCTCATTAACTTAAGGAAGCCTTTTCCCTTCTATGGATGGGAACAAGGAGGGTCCTCCACTTCCTTACACCTAAAGTGCACAGAAAAACTACACCCAACTGACCACCTACACTTTACTTGCGACTCGCTACATTTGCCAGACGTGCTTTGGGCACCCTATCACCACCACAGATGTAAAGGCGCAGGACTGAGACCTCTTACCTCACCTACCTCCTCAGCCACGGGGGATCATTCTACTACTCATTCACCCACTGACTTTGGACAGCCAGTGGCGATGGACTCACTTGACTGTCCCTCTCCCAATAGCAAAGCTGGGCCTGAGCCTCCAGGCAATAGCGAAACAGGTTCCACCTTAGAGAACAAGGTTGACACCATAGCATCAGGCCCCATACTGCTCTGCAATGATCAAAGGGAACATACAGGAAAAATGGGGAAAAATAAACTCATTCTCGAAATCCTCCAGCAGCAGTAGTGTCTGGAACTTGTCAAACAGATGCAGGCCCTCACAGAACATATACACTTCTTGGTGAGTCCGGTAGAGGATGTGGACGGATGCTCGCAAATTTTTTTGGGGATTGTTGGCCTTTCAGAGGACTCGGAAGTTACCGACCCCACATCCTTCATGGAAAAAGAGCTCTCTACCCAGATCGCACGCGAGGGCCACTCTTCCTAATTTGCCGTTAAGCGTACCCATCAGTTACCTTCCCGACATACCTCTAACACAAGCCACTTCCCAACCCATGATGGTCAAGATTTTAAATTTCCAAGGACAAGGCCTCAATCCTACAGGCAAACCGACTGTCCTGTGACAACGACTCCGTCATGATTTGTTTTAGACTACACTACCGCAGCCCAGTACTGCCACACTGCCTTCTTAGGCGTTAAATGCTGGCTAAGAGAAACAGGCTACAAATACTCCCTTCTATTCCCTGCCAAATTAAAAATCGTAGCTGATCAGAGCATATAACTCTCTATGGGTCCAACAGACACTTGGGAAAGGGTGGAACATCGACAACCCGCACCTGAGAACGCGGACAGTGCTCAATGCCGTTGGAGCTGGAGGGTGCTGGAGCCTGTGGTGCCCCCCCCCCCCCGGCAAATCTATTACCAACGCTCTCTCGCTGCACCAATCGTAGTTGGAGAGGATTGCATCTTTACTCACCACGCCTGGCCTCCGTGACCCGGACCATGTCCCAACACCAGATGATTCGGATGGCTATGCCTCAGACAAGGATTCTTCTCCAGCAAGGAGTCGAGCTTCCCTTCAGTGATACCAGATACCCAAACAGACAGCAGCACAATGTGTGGCAAGCTTGGGTGGCTACCATGCCAGCAGCAGATGAATGTGACATGAACAACTGTAATTTCTCCACTTACCAGGAATACATTCCATTCTCTGTACAGTGGGGGACCTCACCCCATACATGGCTATTTGCTCTCTTCTTTTTCCACACCATAAAATTCTCCATGGCACACAATACCCCCGAGGAACTCCTCACGCCACGCTCTCCATTGTTCACTGTATTTCTTATGACCCATGTTGAATGAAAATTGGTTTTCCATACACGATATGAGACCTCACTACTCCCTGCAACTGTGCATCTCTGTATAGTCTTGCTCGCCTCACGTGGCCCCCACCTAGATGGGAATCAGTTGGCATCACTTTTCTATTACATATCCCATGGATGGGCCCTGCCGAGACTCGATGTTAGTCAATTAGCTTCATCGCCGCCACCACCACCCCTTATGAGCCTGAAATGGTTCTATTACTGAAAGTTATCATGTTACGGTCAGTTGTTACTACTTGGGCAGCCAGATGTTGATCTGTGGCCCTAGAATGAGGAGTTGGGAAGTTTGTATCGTCAGGCCTAGTAGCCATTCACCACTACATGACACATCCACTTCTCGTGTTGATGTTCATCAGAGTCAGTGATACTACCTTTTACCATGCTTGGCAGATGCCTACCTTGAATCCATTCCCCACCAAGCAATATGGTCCAGTTAATACTTATTCCATGGTATAAGCTCTGCAAAAAACAACAGGATATTCACACCTTCCTCAAGAGCGGAGGTATGCCTGTCACATTCTTGCAAGAGAGGCACCGTCCTAAGAATGTGGGGCCCAAGCTTCAAAAGCGTTGGAGGGACCAGTGTTAACTGCACTGGCAACGAAGGCTACGCCGGGGCGTGGGACGGGTGGGGTGGGGGAACTACTATGGCTAAGGCCCATGGTCCCCTTTAAATGCATACTCACAGTGACTGATGTAGAAGGGCGTTATGTCTTAGTGAAGGGTACCCTAAACAGCACTGCAAACCCACTGATAAGATGGGACTCCCTCAACATTATTGGACCCATCACTACAGCTTGCCAGATGGGCTCACCTTCCCATGATTATAAGGGGGGGGGGGGAGGCACTTTACCTCCCTGCCTCCAGGAAAGATCCTTCCCTCCACTCCCCTGCACACTCACAATTAGCACTGCTATCTATTTCTCACAGTGGATGACACACTGTGCTCCGATTGACATTTGGCAGGCCCTCCACCCCAACATAAGAGAGTTTTCCTTCTACTCATCACCACATGATCTCCATGTCCAGTTGGACTGCTTCTTGAGCTCACAATTTATACAACTCACTACAAAACATGTGTACTACCTTGGGAAGGTTATCTCGGGCAATAATCCCTTGTTACACCTCACCTGACGAGAACACCCCGCCCCGATCCTAACACTACAGCTTCCACATTAGAAGAACAAGCCTTCCACGAGATTATTCACGAGTCTATTACCCAATATTTTGATGATAATAGTGGCACTGCATCTACCCACCTTGCAGAGTGGGACGCACTCAAGATTATCATACAACAGCAATGTATTAGCTCTGTAGTCGGAGCTCTGGCCACAGTAGAACGAGAGCTAGGAGCCTTGGAGCGTACTCTCAATGGGCTGGAACGGGATGCACTAAAGGATAATGAAGCCAAGCGACAAGTCCTTGCCGCCAGGGAAAACATGTACAAATATTTAAATCTCTGCTATGCCTGGATCATAAAGCACACCTTGCAAGAAAACCTGCAGAAGGGGATAAATCCGGTAGGCTCATTGCCTGGTTAAGTAGGCAGAACACTACCAACATTCTTATCCCTACTATCAGACTGTCCCCGGACACCTTAGTGCACTCCCAGAAAGCAATTAACGTCACTTTTGATGCCCACTACCTGACACTCTACAGTACTGAGACCTCCCACTCCCTGTCCCACATCACAGACTTCTTAAATGAATTGACCATGCCCATACCGACAGCTGCCAGATCCAGGCTCTTGGAAGCCCCACTATAGTACAAGAAATTTGCCATGACGTGAGAAAATCTGTGTCGGGTAACAACCTCTGGTGTAGATGGCCTTCCGATTTTCAGAATTTTACAATGCAGTGTCTGTGCATGGACTATAGTCCCCTTGAATGCGAGAATCTCTCCTAGTTTCCCTGCCCTAGCCGAGCTGAGATCCCTTACACGCCAAATCCCATAGGCGATGTTTGGCAGCGATTACATGATATTGAGAAAAATCCTGGCCTAATGGGTGCTATTTCTTAGCTGATCCATCCATACCAGCACAGACTTATACCTGAAAGGTCCACGTCCCTCAATATATATGCCACAGGCTCTTGGATGAAGCGCTGCCACGTTAGCCATACTCTGCTTGCCTAGGGTTAGACTTACAAAAAGCATCTGACATGCCCGATTTGGAGTACATAGTGCCGTGCTATACAAATTGGGATTGGGCAGTAGGATACTACGCCTGATTAAACTTCTGAACATACTACCAGAGTAAACATCAAGCATGTGTTCTGAGACTGCCTCAAAGCACAGACCTTCTGCCACATCATCTGTACTTCCCTCTTGACAAACACAGGCCGCGAAGGCCTGCACAAAATGGAGTTCTGTCTACTGGTACTCTACAGGTGCCCAAGACTGGCCGAGCAATGATTACATTTCTAGACTTGACCTCCCTCTTTGTCCAGTGGTCAATCATGGTGCATGAGAAGGCGTCAAAGTTAATGGGACTTGATCAATGTTGGGTTAAAGAGAGAAGGGTTGTTGTTCCTGGTAGTGTCTGCCCTGGTATAATGAGTCACTTTGTAGGTTCCAGATGTCCAAAATATGAAAACCCCTAACCCATTGGAACAAAGAGACTTGCTTTAGGCAGTTGGACAGAGCTGGAGAGAATCTTCAGATTTCATAAGAGTTCCCCAATGGATAGAAAGAAATTTGTCATAGGTTTGGATATTTTAAATTCTGTTTAATATTGTGCCTTCATCAGCAAAAATGTGAACAAGGACAGCCAACACGTGTTTATCAAAATGCAGCGTGCAGGTCTGGAGCTTTTTAAAGGTGTGAGGGTTGGTCCGTATTGGACTGGCGGTGCACTTCAGGAAGGAAGAGCAATAACTACAGGCAACAGAAGCGCTGATCCAAGGATCATTCACAGTCCAAGTGGGGTATCTTAAATCGGTAGGGGAGTAATTGCAAGTCGTATCAGCGGTCCAAAGCAAGCTTGAGAAGCCAGACAGTGCAACGCTACCAATAGTGTGGATCGGTCAAAATGAATCACTGTGGTTGGCACTAAACCAGTGTGGCAGGCGGGAGATAGACAGATTCAATAACCACAGCCAATTTCTTTCTATCCACAGGGGAACTATTATGAAATTGGAAGATTCTTTCCAGCTCTGCCCATCTGTTTAAAATGGGACTAGCGCAATGGCATGCAGACGTACTCCACTGAACAGACTTAAAATATATGGCTTTATGACGTGAAGAAACCAGAGGGCTCTACAAATGCCACATTACAGCGTTGTGCGAAGATGTTGTCCTCTCCTTCAGGGATTGTGTAAAAGACGACACTAGGCTGGCTTAAATTAATATGCTCCTCTGTACCTACACAGGTTCAAGGTTGAACTTACATTGATGATGCCTTTATGACTGCACTCTCCCCTTCCTAGCCCCTCCTCGGTCCCCCCGACCCCAGCCTACCGGTGAGACGAACACCACCAAGCGTTGCAATCGAAACGCCTTCCTCCCTGGCTTCTTACATGATCATGCAGCATAAAACATTTTGAGAGATTACTCTGGATTCATCTCTCCATACACATAAAAAAAGAACTGACTGTGAAACAACTGCAAGTAAAAAGGCATCATAACATGACGCCCTACGACTACATGAGGAGCAAGGTGCTTTATTTTTCTCTTCTAATGTAAGCCTATTAGACTACTCTTTTCCTCTTAGGAAGCAGATTGTGCAATAAGTGTAACAAAGTCGTTTTGAGAAGGTATTAACTTATTAACCAGTCTAAAAATTCGGGACATTTAGCATGAAAAGGCATTTTAGGATGAGACTCTGCATTTGCTCATGCTGGACTCATATACCAGTCACAATCTGATATGTTGCATGAGAACTGTTCCAGGGTCCCCACTCACAACATAAATAATTCTAAAGTGGATGTCTCAAATTAGGTCTATGATGCAGAACCATGCAAGTAGATGACTGACACTTTATTGTCTCCTAGTTGTCACACTAGAGATCATCATTTATATACCGTAAATCTGAAGAGGCATGTAGTGAAGTTAAAATACTTAAGTTGCCAAATAAACAACTCAAACAGAAAAGGCAACCCTTATTTTTATTTTGTTTACAAAAAAGAGAACATTTGTAAAGGAACAAAACACTCCCAAAGAAAAGAATCAAATGAGTATGCAGTTGCAAAACAGCAAACAACTGAGACAAACGATTTTAAAAGCAACAACATAGGCCTCCCATGCACTTGCGCTGCTCATCTTAACCACACAATCAAGAGCACTTTATAGCAGACCATTGGTAACTGGAGCCAGGAGACTGAAGAGTAGGCACTGGACTTCTGGTCCGCAATTGGAATGATTTACTAAGCTGCTTTCTTCATCCACAGTGTGAGGTTGGCCGCACTTTAAACAGATGCTGAATTTTAGGTACCCCAGCAAAAGTAAGCCCAAAGATAACAAAGAAACCCTCTGGCACCGACAGCACAGCAAGAGCTGGAGATAACAGCAGCTGTAGTATGAGACACCAGTGCTTTAAGGTGAAGAACATCAAACCAAATAGCTTCTCCAGTACACCTGGGGATTGGTTTGTTGCAATAACCTATCAGCGAAAACGTGTTCAAACTGAAACTTTATGAAATTCTGGGCAGAAAGTGCTCAAACAAACTTTACTTGATTCTGCAAAGCAAAACTTGATCACCATGCACCAAGATTCCTTTAGCTGCACAATCACTGTGTGCGTTTTTCAATTGCCCAGAGAAATAAAGTTTCATTCACTTGAGGAAGCTGGTTACCCACCCCTCAGCTCCCATTCTTGCTACTCTCCATTTTCAGAGATTTTTCTCTTTTTGTCTTCAGATTTATTTTGAAATATGTGGTCTCTGTAGAAATGGAGCTCCTTTATGCTTTCTGTGATGTCTTCCAGAGCTCTAGAAGAAAATGGAAAGAGCACATATGAGCATGTAACACTGTATATTCCACTGTCACACCAGCAACCTCATCACCCCACCACTCCACCACTCAGAAGTTACTGCCAATTTAACTAATACGATCATGCACAAAACATAAGCAAGCATGTTACTGAATTAACGTATTGAAACACACCGGAACCTTGCAAACGAACCATGCAACTCGTGCAAAACATCAGAGTGCAATATCTTCACAACACAGAGATCTAACCACAAATCTATTGCCAACTAATGTACTGCTTATAGAAATACCTTCCAACCCAATTACACAATGTCTGTGGAACGATAAAGTATTGCATGTTGATAACCTCTTCCGTTGTAACCACAGCTGTTGCTGAACCCCGTAGTGTTACATAATCCTAACACCAACTTCACACTTCAAAGGTGAAAGAATGAATACGGAAGCTACTTGGATCACTGAAAAGACAGGAACTGGGAAGGTACAGCTGCTTGAAGAAGTGAAACGTGTGCCTAGAAGAAATAAGTATCAGTTGTAGATCATGGGGACCCTTATTTTGAGTTTGGTCTCCCCCTGTGACTTCTTGCGCGTATTTAACTGTAGCATGAAGGGCCAGGAATTGAACACCCTGCAAGGTTAGACTTACATCAGAGTTTATATTTCTTGCAGTGCTTCCTGATTCATGTGTTTGCAGAGAGGTACAAGATGTACAGAGACACAAGCCACATAGGATACCAAGCTTCTGCCTCAGCGTAACCACTCTAAGACCTGATGTGCATACCCAGTTTCACTTTAATTGAATGCCTCACCCTTCCCAATTTACACCGAACCCTAAATGGCTGTGCCTCATTTTGATTAAAACACAAAATGCAGAAGACTTACCTCCATTTTGCGGAAATGTCAGTGACAAAATACATGGTGTTTCATGGACAAATATATACAAATCGTGTTGGAAGCAGAGTTCCGGGATATACAAGAAAACTTTAAACTTCTTACAAATCTTAAAACATAAGGAATTGTAAGAATACTTACTTTGTTTTAAGAAAAGAGGAGGATGAAAGATGTAACACAAAAAAATGAAAATCCATGTTGTGTGAGAGGGTTGGGGGTTTATGTGTACTTCGACGTAGAATGAAGAGAAATGCCACAGAGAAAGAGAAGAAAAATAGAAACGAGAAGGGGGGGGGGGGGGGGGGGGGGGGGTGAGGGAGTGGGGGGGCGGGGGTGCACGCGGATGCAGGGGTACAGGAGGCAGGGGTATGGTAGCCAGAAAAAAACGCAATCATTGACCGAGTCAGCCACTCTGACTTGTTTGTGTGAATGAATGAATGAATGAAATAAACTTATATCGCGCAGACTTAGCCCAATGGGCGTCAAGGCGCCTAACAACTAGAACTGACTGGGAAGAACAGGAGGCAGCCACCATTTAGTCATGCCAAAGATTCCTTGAGGTAACACTTGCTTTTATTTGTAATAAATCACTAACCATCCGCAACCTAGCTTCGTCTCCTCTTGCTGGATGACTTTATGCTGGTCTTTGATCATGTACAGTACTCGGCTGCCTTTTGGCTAAGTTTGTGATGTAGGTTTACCATACACAAAGTTTAAAAGAAAACAGAAGTTGTTTTTACAGTATGGGAGAACTTGACCATGCCTCCCATTTCCCCAAGTACTACACTAAGTTGTATATCCGGGCAATATCAACTAAGGTCCAACTGTCTTTTGCTACGCACAACACACGGTCTGGTGAGCCATGTCATGTAGAACTCATTTCTGCTCCCAGCTACTGAGTCCGGTTTTAGAAAATACATCTGCCAACCTTGCTCTCCAGACAGACGCTTGGACTACAGACTACCTTGTTCTTTTGCTTCTTTGTTTCAAAGGAGTATCTGCCTTCCTTCCACAGCAGCCAGAAGCAACCTTGGAGTAGTGAACCCGATATACAAAAACATACACCCATAAAAACACATTCATTTTCTGCTGCTACGTTTGACCTTTCTAGAAGAACATATAGCTAGACAAAAGTTGGTCTTGAAAGTCCCTAATATTGCGAAATAGGGACAAGGTCAGAATGAAATATGTGCAGCGTTTATATCTTGAAAAAAATAATAATGAGGTTGACACCAATCTCAAATAAGTGATGGAGTGAACAAAGAAACAAAACAGACATTTTCGTAACGATATCTGTATGGCTACTTGGACACTTAAACAGCAAAGCCCCTTGAGTAACTATTCTTAGTACATGCAACTACTGAAAGCATCTTTCAACTTGTCATCACTACTTGAAGACAAATGGAGCCTTTAATCAGGTGCTGCCCATATTACAGTGATGAAAACTGCCTCAAATAAAGATCCAAAAAGAATCAGACTAATTGCTATACCGGTCAGCTCTAAGGCAGACCCAAGGTGGCCTTCCCCCAACATTTGTTCCTTAATCCTCCATTTTTGCTGATCTAGTTTTTGTTGGTCTTAGGATTCTGGACTTTATCAACGCTAACCAGTTCTAAAGTGCTTATGGTCTCTCCCTTAAACATGGTAAAATTGGCTTCCACCCAATTTGCACATTTAGTTCACTAAGTCCCTAGTAAAGTGGTACTACATGTACCTAGGGCCTGTAAATGTAAAGCTACTATTAGGCCTGTAGCACATGTTGTGTCACCCACTTCATTTTTAGGTCTCGCCTGACCCAGCGCATGCGTTGGTCTGGCGAGACTTGAGAGGGCACCAAAAAGTGCTACCAGGCCAGCCTAGAGCTACAGTGCATGTGCGCGGGCGCGCGCGCTGCTTTTACCGCGATTACTTTCACGGCCGCTTTGATGTTTGATTGCATCGCGATCAGTTCCACTTTCGCGGCCGCACGGCCGCTTGGCAAAGCCAATAGGTCTCGCTTTTGCGACCTTATAAGTGTTTAGTTATGCAACTGTTGCATGGCTAAACACTTATAGGGTCCCAAAGGCGAGACCTATTGGCTATGCCAATGCTTGTTAAACATGTCTCAGGCCTGGCATTGCAGCCTGTTTGTGCAGTTTTTAAGTACTTTTTTAACC
This sequence comes from Triturus cristatus, assembly GCF_964204655.1. Classification (NCBI taxonomy): domain Eukaryota; kingdom Metazoa; phylum Chordata; class Amphibia; order Caudata; family Salamandridae; genus Triturus; species Triturus cristatus. The sequence goes on from NC_140583.1 coordinate 971,668,100, forward strand.
TGACAAAATAAGCCTTTTGCTATGCCTAAACCACCTTTTTTTTTTAATACATAAAAGTGACACCCAGGGTAGACCCTAAACAGCCCATAGATAAGGGTGCAGCGTATTTAGTTAGTTGGAGATGTACTTCTACCTTTTACATGTCCTGGTAGAGAAAAAAAATCTAAAATCAATTTTTAATACTGCAAGGCCTGCCTTTACCATACAATAAGATTTGGTTAACGTATTACTTTTACTAAGTGATAACTTTCAACTGGGAGCGAATAGAAATATCTTGTTTGGTATCTATGGAATTGTAGTTTAAAACTATCTTTAATGGTGAAGTCTGATTTAAAAACAATTCTGAAAATGTCCACTTTTAGAAAAGTTGGTATTTCTTGGCCTAATTATTTGGTACCTGCTGCCCGTTTCTTGGGTCACATGACAAGGTGTATGTCGCTGTTGGTATTTATGTATTGCTCCCAGACAATGAGTCAAAGGACAATAGGTGTTGGCAGTTGGCAGGATGGGGCATCTCTGACTTGATGAGGGGGAGAGCTGTCATCTAACACACTTGACTATCACAAAGGCTCTGCCCGAGCACATTCACAAAGGGTTTGACACTAGTCTATTGTGACCCCTGGACAGGGAGGCAGGAAATCCAAACCCCTCTGGGGGTGGAAACCTTTAGAACCTTCTCCTACTTGGCACCAGGTATAAATACTGGATCCCCTGACCCAACACTTCAATACAGTCCTGGACCTGTAGATACTACTGAAGACTGACTGCTGTGCTGCTTTGCTGCCAGGTCAGTCACTCTGCTGCCCTGCTACTTTTCTAACATGGTTGTTGAGAAGGAAGACTGGGCCTGCACCCATCATCCCAGGCTTAAAAGACTCCAAGGGTCAGCTAACTGACCACCTGTTTTGAGTTACAGGGACATAAGGTCCAGAGGCTCTGTGCAACTGCCCACCTGCCTGACACCTGCTGACCTCTGCTGAAGTAAGTTCCTGACGGCCAAGCGGTACCCCTCCGGTCCTAGACTCTTGATGTGGCCTCATTTGAGCTCCTCGCCAAATAAACAGAGAAATACTGAAGTTATCGGCTCTTCCCGAACAGACATGTTTGTGTAAGATCTTCCCGCCCACCAATGCAAAGTTCCGGCGAACCTCACTCTTCGTGCCACAGGATCCGCCAATGACTTCCGTCAGCACAAGATCTGTACTTGCATTACAGCATCAACAGCTTGGGGTGAGCGCCATCGCAAAGCTCCAGCAACTACCGCCCGCAACACGTTAGGATCTTTGCACTACAGCGATGACCATTCGTGACTCCAAGATTGCTCTTCATGCTACATCTATGACTATCCCTTCCACTGCGATTGGAACTCCTCATGCTGGACTTTGAAGGTAACCCTTTGAGCAGGACTAACATGGTCCTTGTATTTGGCCCGCCCTCTATCTCCGTCAGCCTGGACCTGTGACTTTAACCTGGTCTGTCATGACCAGATAACCACGAGTGGCACTTTGCGCTTTTAAGCGCTTTAACTACCCGAGATCTTCAATTGCACATCTTCGGTTCTACTGATTGGATTCTTGTCACTTTGGTGTCAAATAAGTCATTAAATATCAATCTATTTTTCCAAATTGGTGTGGGATTTTTCTTGTGTTTTGTTATAACTTTATTACCGATTGAAGTGCACCATAAATACTTTACACATTGCCACTAAGCTAATCCTGACTGCTTTTGTGGAAAGCTACCAAAGAGTTAAGCACAGGTTAATTTGAGATTGATTGTGACTTCACCTTGATGGAGATTGTGGTTGCTGCTTGAGTAGGGTTTCACCCCCTCAACCAATAACCCAATTTCCAACACTTCTACATCTAGATCGTAACAAACTTGGGTCCTCAAGCACCAGATATATGTCAGGTGTTCCACACATACTTTAAAAAAAAATAAGAAAAAAAAAATCTAAACGTAACATTTACAAAGTGCTTTTCTGAAGAATAAGATGCTCTTGGATCTATATTGAGCACGCATCATACATTTAGACAAACAGACAAGGGAACTTTGCAAACAGCTATTAATTAAACGCACAAATTTACAGCAATGGAATGTACACTTAAAAATACTTTATTATAGACTGTACTCTTATCTAGCCACAGATTCCTTATCTTAGAATATTCCCTAAGCATCAGACTGGATCCAGAAACTTTGAGCAGCTCCTCTCCATGACGGTGGCTGACTGCGTGCCGGTGTCACCCGTGCCGGTGTCACCCGTGCCGGAAGTGAAATGCACAGGCATATAAATGCGCCACCCCAGCACGCTGCCACAATGCCAGCTGATGTATCAGTGTACTGGCACTAGGGACCTCAAAGGGGTCACCCTAAACAGAGAAATTCATTCGCAGAGTGCGCAGGATGGGTCGGTAAGGAATCTATGGCTAGATAGTCTCTACCAGATAAGGTGTTACTGAAGGTAAGTAACTTCACCTGATAGACATCTTACCACAGATTCCTTTCCGTAGAATAGATACACGAGCAAAACCTTCCTGGAGAAGGGTCTGCAAACTGATTCAGACCCAGAAGTCCAGTAGTGCCCTTTACAATGTACCCGACTGTCCAGGTCGTAGTGTTTACTGTACGTGTGCAGAGATGCTCACGTTGCTGCCTGCAGTTGTCCAAGACCAGGACTCCGCGAGCAGTGGTCGTAGCTTTGGCTTAGGTGGAATAAGCTTTCAAACCTTTGGAGGGTTGCTTCTTGGCCAGTGCATAGTAGATTTTAATGAGGAGAAAAATCCATCATGAGATGGATCAGTTTTTGCACATGCAATTCAAGTTACTGTGTGGTAAATTCACCCCAGTACCGTCCAATTATGATTAAGCCCTATGGAATGGGGAATTACTGCCTGGGACTTATTATTCAAGTCGCAAAACCACTTGGAATTCCTAGTTCCATGGAGTTTAAAGAATACATTTTCTATCTGCTCTGAAGATGTGGGGCATGTGGGTGTGGTTGTAGGTAGGCTTGTGCAGCGAGCACGGGATGAACCCAATGAAGAGTTGATCATCCACCAAGAACTCTCTTGTCCCAACAATGTAGAACAAAAACTATCTTTTTGTGTCCACATGGTGGAGTCTTTTCTCGTCCTTAGAAGGATGAGGCAGAACGATGTTCTGGCATACGTGCAAGGGTGTGACAACCTTTGGTAAAAAAAGAGGTGCATGTTCTCAGAACCAGTTTGTTTGGGGGGGGGGGGGGGGGGGAATGTGAAAGGAGGAGGCACAGATAGTGCTTGCAGTTCACTAACCCTTCTGGCTGATGTTATGGCCACTAGGAGAGGTCTTTTGATGTTCAATAGGCGGAATGCAGAAGTTAAGCATGGGCTCAAATGGCAAGCACATTAAGAATGTTAGGATTAAATTTAGATGCCATTGGGCATAATAAAGGGTTTTGACAGAAACAAATGTTGGAGTCCTTTCAAGGAATGAATCACAGGCGACTTAAAGAAGGAGGATTGATCCAACAACCTCAAGAAAGCCAAGATGGCTTCAAGGACACCTTTAACAGTGCCTAAAGTTAAGGCTTGCCAAGCTAAAGAGAATGAACCTTTAATAAAGGTGCACAAATGGGGTCAATCACTTTTGAGGTGCACATCATGCCACAAATCTGTCCCACTGGCAGGCGTATACTGTCTTAGTCGACAGGCATCTGGCTGCCAGAATTACATAATAGACTTTTGAGGGAAGATCAAAGATTGTCAGCCGACTCCCTGCTGCAGGGCCTATGCTGGTCGGATCAATGGGAGGATCGGATATCGCTTTATGCTGACGATGACCTTCTGTATATGGTTGACCCCAAGCGCTCCCTAGCTAGAGTAATAAATATAATTGAGGACTTAGTCCATATTTCCGGCTATACAATCAATTGGACAAAATTGCTAGTATATATCCTTAAAGGCTAGCCGCCAGCTCTGCCCAAAAACTGTGCAATCCGAATGTCCACGGACGGTTTCATATATCTGGGGATATATGCCACCACAGATACCGCTCTCTCCTATAATAAGAATCTCCTTCCTAGAGAGGCTAAAGGCAAACGTCCAGCACAGGAGATCACTCCCACTGTCACTCATAGGGAGAGCTTTTTAAGATGATGGCACTGCCCCATTTCTTATATGACCTGCATAACACACCATACCCTGTCCTCGAAAAATAGTTGAAAACAAACTCTGCACTACTAGCTCTCCTATGAAATGGGGGATTAGCGAGGATTGCGCTTAACAAATTGACCAGAGGGTGGTATGATGGAGGAATTGTCCAACCGGATATTCAGAGATACTATTGGGCGGCACAATTAACCACGATCAACCAATGGGCATATTTACCGGACGATGAACCATCGATCCAGATGGATCGCTTGGTGATGCACCCGTGGGGACACCTACGGGCCCCATATGCTACACTTTCGAGGCTGCGACTGCAGTACCTGACAGCTGTAACCATCAATCTTTGGCACGTGGCCAACAATGCTCTGGGATGGAAAAACAAGCCGACTCGATCCACCGCACTATGGGACTGAGCGCCACTCAGACATCTGGGGAAACACCCAGAATTTGGCAAGTGGGATCTAATAGGCCTATCCACTATTGGGGATCTATAGTCACGAGGCTCAGTGCTCCCTTTTGCCAACCTCTGAAAAGAATATAACATGGCAAGCATGAAGATATTTCGCTACCTTCAGATTAGGCATGCTCTACAGGCGGCCATACCAGTGGGGGAGGCGCTACCAGACTCCTCCCCTCTTCAAGACTGCTTACTGGACAAACGATATGACAAGCAAATCGACTTCACTCACATACTAGAAAATTATAAATAACACTATGGCCTGCGCGAAAAGTTGTATCTTGACTTGGGGGAGGGGGGGTGGGGGGGGTAGCGGGGGGCAGATATATAACCAAGGATATACCCATTTTCACCATTCGTGATCTGCCTGAGCTTGTCCTATCTGGTGTTCAGGGAGCCTTCCATATGTTGAAACGGCAGGAAAATGTCTTGGCGTTCCAGCCATGTTCAGAGACACAGGGCCTCTTGACACAAGGTGTAAAACCGCACTCTGCCCTGCTTTTTGCAATTCTACATGTTGGTGGTATCTGAACACCTGCACTAGCCTTCCCTTGATGGAAGGCTTTCGATGCCAATTGGATTGCTCCCAACTCCAATACATTTATGTGAAGCTGAGACTGTGCCGGAGACCAGAGTCCTCAGAACTCCTTCTCTCCAAGATGGCTGCCCCCAACTCAGGAGTGATGAATCTGTCACTACAGTCTGCTCTGAGTGGGGAAGGGAGAGGGCTCTGCACTGACCCAATTTTGGTTGCCAGCCACCACTTCAAGTCGTGGCACTCCCTCCAATATCTAGACCAGATCGGCGAGATTCCCAAGATGATGCACCCACTGGGACTTCAGGGCCTACATATGTCAATTGGCATATATTACCAGCAGGAGGCCATGAGAATTGCAGTCTCAGCCAGTCTCTCCGAAATCCAGGATAGAGGCTGAAACAGTAGAATCATAGTCTTTATTTCCTGGACTGGCAGTTACTGATGATCGACCCAAAACTGCACTGTATCCATAACAGCTCAGATGAAAGGGTGCATAAGAGAGAGTCCGGTGTGACTTCGGCAAGTTGAAAGTGAACCCCGAGAGTGCATATCTACTTAAGTCTGGAGGTTGGAGACTACTGCTTGGGCGAGCCCGCCTTCAAAAGTCAATCGTGGCAGTCAGAGGTAGACTAGAACTCCTGACCTCTGCAGAGGGAGGAAGGGGTGGAGTCCCACTTAAAATCCTTGCGTTTCTTTTTTGGACTTGCGCAGAGAATTGGAGCAAGACTAAACACGAACAACTGGAACAACTCTGCCAACTTCTAGATCTCGAATAGGACTCTGAACACAATATGGACTTGGACTGGTCTTGTCATGGAGTGCTTTGGTATTTGGCGATGTTGAGTTTCACCACCTTGTCTCATATGGCCTTTGGGTTTATCGGGCACAGTCACCGCAGGCCTTAGAATCATGGCACAACCCAAGGCAGAATAGGAAAAGATGGTGAGGATCTGTCACAGACATCTGATTGAGACAGTTTAAACAGGGCTTAAAAACTGTCGTTTTGGGAGGTAACACACTACAAACTGTGAAACAATTTTGTGATTGAAGTAAGGGTGTCAGAGGCGAGAGGTAGCTTCGGATCCGCACCTGGTGGTGCGGAAAGAAGAGAATTGACATCCCACGGTGCAGGTTCACCTCAATCCCCCACCAAAACACATCTGCTGCAGCGCTCAGAGATTGCAAAGGTATCCAACATGTCTCCCCCTGTGTTGGAACCACTGAATGCTGAAGCACCACTGCAGAGCCCTTATATGACAACGTGCATGTGTAACCAGGAGAAGCCGAAAGACCGGACAGGTATAAGAACCTTTAGGACTGGAAATCGCATGCCTTCTAGAGAAGATGGGATAATTTCCTGAATATCGACAATTCTCTGTGGCGAGGTGAGGAGGAGGGTAGTATCAAGAACTGACCCTGCAAACTGGAGGAACTGGGAGGGTTCCAGGTAAGATCGGGGATCGTTAAAGGCCAGGTCAAACAGCAACGCAACATTAGACTGCAGATGACGCATCACCACCTTTGGCAAACAGGCTTTGATCAGCTAGTTGTCCCCACTAATGGACGATTGGAATGCCTGACCTTCTGCAGTGGGCAACAACCAGCTCCATCACCTTGGTGGAGGCTTGAGGGGCCGATGTCAAGCAAAATTGAAGTACTGCAAATTGGTAGTGTGTAGAACCCACCACAAAGTGCAAGTGCGCCCAACTATCCAGCAGGACCAGAATAAGTACGCTTCTGTTGGTCGAGTGACACCATCCAGTCTAACTTCTAACAGCATAAACACCTGAACTAGGGACAGCATCTTGAACTTCGCCTTCCTGAGGAAGAAATTCAGGCCCTCAGGTCCTGGATCTGATGTAACCCACTGGTTTCCTTGGGAGGGAGTAAATATCGAGCAACATCCCTGTACCATTTCCTGCTATGACACTAACTCCAAAACTTCTTTTAGAAAGAGTGCTATTACCTCTTGCAGCCGGATGGTATGGCAAAAGGGAAAAGGACCAGGTGGTTAGGGGATGAAGCCTGAAGGAAGGGCTGAGTGTAGACCCTTTCTACTATATGAAGAACCCACTGGTCCAAATTAATAGGCCAGTAGAAAGAATGACCTACCCACCCCCACCCCTCTCTACCCGGCTCCGCATGGGTTTGGAGAAGCAAACTAGACCCATTTTCCTGGTGGTGGTGCTGGGAAGGAAGAGTAGGATGCTTTCTAGCGGGATACACATCTGTTACCTCTGGCTCGATCCCTTGTACTGCTTGTGGGTTTTGAGGTTGCAGGGCCTGGTGTTGGAAGGACTGCCAATGAAAGAAGGATCCCCTTAAGAACTCCCAAAAAGCTACAAAAATAAAAATAAATTGAGGTTAGTCCCTCTGGGGGTGAGGCTGTTGGAGACCTAGTGATCAGGCAACAGCCTTGCTTGCCTTGAAATGTTCCAGAGCGGTGTCAGCCTTGTCCCTGAACAAGCGAGCTTGATCGCTTGGGAAATCCAATAGGTCAGCCTGCAATATGGACGAAAAGTCAGAAGTCCGAAGCCCTGCATATGATAAAATAGAGAAAAAGGTCCCCATGGCACAGGCCACAGAATCTGCAGTGTTCAGGCTTGACTTGATGGTATGGAGTGAAGCGTTCTGATGACCTCTTGAAAATGTGCGCTTATTTATTTCGGGACATGTGGGGTAACTAAACGGGCAAATGGCGTTTTAAGGACTTCAAGGCCGCACTGCCCGCTGGAACATCTTTTTCCCTAGTCCGAGGGTTCAGAGGTTGGTGCTGACGGAATAAAGACCTCCTTAAGGACATTAGTCTTGACACCAACCATTGGCACCTGTAGGTCTAGCACCTCTGATGTCTTCCTGACCTACAAGTGGCCGGACAGAACCTCTGTTGTCCAGAGGGAATTTCCATCTCTATTTCTGGTGAGGTGTCTAGTCCACTGGTCGAGGATAAGCCTGCCAATTCATATTGGCGTTCTTCTGCGTCATCGCCATAGGCTTGGATGATGAGGCAGTCTGACTCGGACCCAAAAACGTTGTGTATCCTCTGTGTATTCTGAGGCAGGGGCTCTGAAAAATGTAGTGGGTGGCCCCAGCAGCGCTGAGCCTGGTGCAGGAGAAGGTAGAGGTATCAGCGACAGCAGTGATGGCATATCTGCGTAGCTGTGCTCTGGAGAGACGGCAGTAACAGGTGCTGAAGCCAAGAGGTCCAACACCTAACAGCGTTAAAGGTGTGAACATAGGCAAGCCGTACGTCATCGTAAGGCCCAAGGATGTGCGGAGGGAGCAGTGGCTGAAGCGAAAATGCGGAACATTGTGTTAGCCGGGGTGGATGCGAAGTGATTTTGTGATGTCAGCCAAGGTCACTTCCGGCATCAAGAAAAAGTCAGTGCCCCCTGCCTACGACTTGTGAGCTATGAAGTTTCCGGATCTAGTCTGACACCTGGGATCATTCTACAGGTGAGAGATCTGTAGGTAGAAGTATCCATCTGAAAGACTGAATACACTTGAACGTTTCCTGAAAAATCCCTTCTTATCTAGGCATGAAAGAAATGCGTTAATTACCTGTAACTGCAGTTATCCAGTATTGGTATCTTTCATAGATTGGATTTGAGCACAGATTTTGATACAGTGTCCCACTCCATTCTGGTGGCAAGACTGAAGGGATTAGACCTGGAGGGCTCTATTTTAGGATGGTTTGCTTCTTTCCTAAAAGACCGCATGTTTCAGGACTTTTTGTCCAATGTGAAATCCAAGCCACAAGCTTGGACTTCCGGGGTTCCACAGGGCTCTGCCTTGAACCTGTGCTATTCGACATCTAAGTCCGCCCACTGGCAGACTTCGAGAGTTGTGGGCTTACCCTTTTTTCATATGCAGACAAGACACAGATCATCTTTTCTCCATCATCGGCACGGAACCATGTCCTGTCCATTTTGAACCTGGGCTTGAGTAGAATCTCCTTATGGATGAATAAGCACTCCCTCAAGCTTAGTGGTGACAAGACTGAGGTCATGGCACTGGATAAGAACACCTCTCTTTGGGGACAAGACACCGTCCTGAATTCTTAGGGACCCTGCCCCATCTTCTAAAGGTGAAAAACATGGTCTTACCCACGATGAAAAACTTTCCATGAAACCAAAGGGGACTAAAGCAACTGCCACATATTTTGCAATCCTCAGTTGGCTGAAAATGATAACTGACTTATTGCCCCAGCGGTTCAAAGGACTGTAATTGACGCTTTAATCATCTGCAAAATGAAATAAGTTAATGTGCTATACCTGGGTGCCAATATGACATTGGTCCATCATCTGCAGATTGTTTGTAATGCTGCAGCTAGGATGCCCTTTCACTTACCGAAATCCGCGTCAGTTTCTCACTTGTTACAGGAACTGGATAGGTTTAGGTTTACTAAAAGAACAAGTTACTAACCTTCGGTAACGATGTATCTGTAAGAAACATTAGTTAGTTAGATTCCTCACCTTAGAATATCCCCAGGCGTCAGACTGGATCCGGAAGATTTTTCGTCAGCAATACCCCTTGCGCGTCGCTAGGCGTCGTCTGCGGCTCCGCGTCCGTCGTCGGCGTCGTGCGCCGGGATGACGTCGGAGTACTTAGACGCCGCCCTCGCGCGCTGACGTCAGTTCTTGTACATAGCCTTCCGCGCCAGGAACGCAGAGCCATGCAAAGACCGACACTGGTGCCAAAAACAAAATCTAGGGGCCTGAAAGGACAACCTTAACCCTAGATGTCAGTTCGCAGAACGGGGAGGATGGGAGGGTCGGTGAGGAATCTAACTAACTAATGTTTCTTACAGATACATCGTTACCGAAGGTTAGTAACTTGTTCATCTGAAAGAAACACGTTAGTTAGATTCCTCACCTTAGAATAGATACCCAAGCAATACCATCCCCGGTGGTGGGTCTGCGAACCAAGATCACACCAGAAAGTCCTGGAGGACAGAACGGCCAAAGAAGCCATCCCTCCGGACTTGGCTGTCAAGGCAATAATGCCTGGCAAACGTGTGTAGCGAAGCCCACGTCGCCGCCTGACAGATGTCCTGCAAAGGGACTCCCCGTCCCAAGGCAGTAGTAGCCGCTGTGGCCCGAGTAGAATGGGCGCGCAGCCCAACAGGAGGGTCCTTTTTAGCCAAGGAATAGCAGATTTTGATACACAAAACGACCCACCGAGAGATGGTTCGTTTGTGCACAGCTTTCCCCTTCTTAGCGCCCACGTACCCAACAAAAAGCTGGTCGTCCACCCGGAACTGTTTTGTGCGGTCCAGATAGAAGGAGAGCGCACGTTTTGGGTCCAGACGGTGGAGCCTCTCTTCCTCTTTGGAAGGATGCGGAGGCGGAAAGAAGGTGGGCAAGGTGACAGACTGCCCAAGGTGAAATGGAGTCACCACTTTAGGAAGAAAGGAGGGACGAGGCCGAAGGACAACCTTGTCCGGATGAACAGACAGAAAAGGAGGCTTTGAAGATAAAGCCTGGAGCTCACTCACCCGTCTAGCCGAGGTGATGGCTACCAGAAAAGCAGTCTTTAGAGTTAGAAGACGAAGAGGGCAATTGTGAAGAGGCTCAAAGGGAGCGCACATCAGGAATGTCAAAACCAGATTCAAGTCCCACTGAGGCATTACAAAAGGGACAGGAGGGAACGTGTGTGTAATGCCTTTGAGAAAGCGTGTAACCACAGGGGACTTGAAAAGAGAAGGCTGATCAGGAAGCCGCAAGAAGGCGGAGATGGCAGCAAGATAACCTTTCAGGGTGCCCAGGGCAGAGCCCTGCCGGGCCAGAGAAAGAAGGAAGAGGAGAACCTCAGAAAGAGGGGCGGAAAGGGGATCCACAGCCTTTGCTGTGCACCATGCCACAAATTTGTTCCACCGGCAGGCGTATACCGACTTTGTGGAGGGACGCCTGGCTGCCAGAATGATATCACAGACTTCAGGAGGCAAGTCAAATGGCATCAACTGCCGCCGCTCAATCTCCACGCATGGAGGTGGAGGCTGGACAGGTTCGGGTGGAGGACCGTCCCCTGCTGCTGCGACAGAAGATCCTCCCGAAGGGGCAGACGTATCGGGGGATCGGTCAACAGACTGAGTAGCTCGGGATACCAGTATCTTCGTGCCCAATCCGGAGCCACCAAGATGACTTGGGCCCGGTCGTGCCTGATCTTCTTCAGCACTCTGGGCAGAAGTGGTATAGGCGGAAAGGCGTACAACAGACCGCAACTCCACTCGTGACGAAAAGCGTCGCCGAGCGAGTGCCGCCTTGGAAATTCCAACGCGCAGAACTGCTGACATTGCGCGTTCTCTTCGGTGGCGAATAGATCTAACCAAGGCTCTCCCCACTGCTGAAAGAGGCCTTGCACCACTTCGGAGTTCAGACGCCATTCGTGATCCATCATGCACCGGCGGCTGAGTTCGTCTGCTCTGGCGTTCAGAGAGCCCGCCAGATGTTGAACCACCAGGGTGACGCCCTGGTGTTCCAGCCATGTCCAGAGGCGCAGAGCCTCCTGACAAAGGGTCCACGACCCCACCCCGCCCTGTTTGTTGCAGTACCACATGGCGGTGGTGTTGTCCGTGAACACCTGCACGACACTTCCCCTGACAGAGGGAAGGAAGGCTTTCAGTGCAAGCCGGATCGCTCTCAACTCCAACAGGTTGATGTGGAGGCGAGACTCCGCCGGAGACCAGAGGCCTCTGATCTCCGCCTCTCCCATATGGCCACCCCATCCCAAGAGGGACGCATCCGTCACTACGACATGCTCCGGTTGGGGAAGGGAGAGGCTCTTGCCCTTGACCCACTCGCGGTCCGTGAGCCACCACTGCAACTGCTGTGCAGTACCCTCCGAGATCAAGACATGGTCGGACAGGTTGCCGTGATGCTGGGCCCACTGAAACTTCAGGTCCCACTGCAGAGCCCGCATGCGCCGCCTGGCGTGATGCACTAGTAGGATGCAGGAGGCCATCAGCCCCAGAAGCCGCAACACTAACCTGACCGAAACCCGGGATAGAGGCCGAAAGATGGGAATCAGGGCCTGTATATCCCGGACCCGCTGTTCCGGTGGATGGACCCGGAACTGCGCCGAATCGAGAACCGCTCCGATGAAGAGGAGCTTCTGAGAGGGACTCAAGTGCGACTTCGGCACGTTGATGGAAAACCCCAGCAAATGCAGGAGATCCGCCGTAGTCTGGAGGTGGGAGACGACTGCCTGGGGCGAGCCCGCCTTCAACAACCAGTCGTCGAGATAGGGGAAGACTGGGACCCCTGATCTGCGCAGATGAGCTGCGACCACCGCCATCACTTTCGTGAACACCCGAGGGGCACTGGTGAGGCCGAAGGGGAGCACGGTAAACTGAAAGTGCTCTTGGCCCACCGTGAACCGCAGGTAACGCCGGTGGGCCGGCAGGACGGGGATGTGGAAATATGCGTCCTGCAAGTCCAACGCTACCATCCAGTCTCCAGGGTCTAGGGCAGCTAAAACCTGAGCCAACGTTAGCATCTTGAACCTTTCCTTTCGGAGGAAGGCATTGACGTTCCGGAGGTCCAAGATAGGGCGCAGGCCCCCCTTGCCCTTCTTGGGAACCAGAAAGTAGTGGGAATAACAACCACGACCTACTTCTGGACTCGGAACGCGCTCGACGGCCCCCTTGGCCAAGAGAGCCGAAACTTCCTCGCGGAGAAGATCCAAATGATCCCCCGAGATACGGTGGGGCTGCGGTGGCATGGCTGGAGGGGTCGTCTCGAAGGGGAGGGAGTAGCCCCTTCGGACGATTTGCAGCACCCACCTGTCCGATGTTATGGACCGCCAGTGGAGCAGGTGATGGCGAACTCTGCCGCCCACTGGCGTGGTATGGGCCTGAAAGCTCGGACTAGGAAGGCTTTGAGGCGGATGCTGCCGGGGTGGATGTGGGCTGACCACGTCGGCCTCCATTTCCGCCACGGCGGAAGCCACGTCCACGACCGCGCGCAGGTTGGTTCTGCGGCTGGTGGCTTTGCGAACGTGAGGAGGCGCCCCTTCCTTGGCCACGAAAGGGGCGAAAAGCGGAGGTGTGCGCCCGCGGAGCCGAGAGGCCCAAGGACTTGGCCGTAGCCCGGGAGTCCTTAAAGCGGTTCAGCGCACTGTCCGCCTTCTCACCAAACAGGCGAGTGCCATCAAAGGGCATGTCCATGAGGGTGTTCTGGACATCCCCGGAAAATGACGTGGACCGCATCCAGGCATGGCGGCGGAGCGCCACCGTGGTGGAAATCGCCCGACCTAGCGAGTCCGTGGTGTCAAGCCCACATCTTATGGCGTGCCGTGCTGCATCCCTCCCATCGGCCAGAGCCTGGGTAAGACGCGTCCGGACCTCCTCCGGACACTGGGGCAGCACGTCCTCCACCGTATCCCACAGGGAATGGGAATAACGGTCCAAGAGACAGGCGGTATTTAAAGACCGCAGGCCCAAACTAAGGGACGAGAACAGTTTCTTGCCAAACTGCTCGAGTCTCTTGGAATCCCGGTCCGGCGGAGCGGTCGGGAAGGAGGATTGGGAAGTAGAGGCCTGGATAACCAGACTCTCGGGGGTGGGGTGTTGGGACAGGAAGCTGGGGTCGCCCGGAGCAGGGCGGTGGCGCCTGGCAACGTTCCTATCCACAGGAGGAACTGTGGAGGGCTTGGACCAGGTGCCCTGCAGAACGTCAGTGAGGGCCTCGTTAAACGGCAGCAGAGGCTCAGTGGAGCTTGCTGAGGTTTGAAGCACCTCAGTGAGGATGTTGGTCCTCACAGCCACGGCAGGCAGCTCGAGCCCAAGGGCCTCAGCCGCCTTGCGCAGCACCACAGAAAATGCTGCACCCTCCTCCGAAGCCACGGTCGGAGGAGAAGTGAATCCAGCGTCTGGCGAGGTGTCCAGCCCGCTGGCCTCCCCCAGTTCATCTGCCCAGTCCTGAGAAAGCTGTGACTGAACAGCCAGAGGGTCCTCGAACCCCTCCCAGTCGCCCCCTTCTTCCGATTCCTGATAAACAGGAGGAATGATCGGAACCGGACTGTAGAGATGGTAGGTCTCTAGCGGCGTCGGATGCGGCGTCGGCGGACGCCGTGCCGGCGTCGGGTCCGGATGAGGGCTAAACTGGGGCGTCGGCGTCACAGGCGTCGGCGGCGCCGGTGACGGCGTCGGTGGTTCAGGCGTCGGCGCCGGTGGAGGAGTGACAAGGTCAACCGGCGTCGACTGGGGCCCAGGCATGGGCCCCGCGGGGACCTGCGGCGTCGAGACCGGAGTCGTCGACGGCGCCGGGGCCGGAGCCGCCGGCACGCGAGGTCGCCCAGTCGAGCCCGCGGGGCCCGAAGGCGCGCCAGCGGGCGTCGACGGCGGGGCCAGGCTCCTCATGGCCGAGAGGAAGGCACTGATCTCCGCCGGCGCCGCGTCAGCCCCAGGGACCGGAAGGTATGGGGGCGGACGCGGCACCTGCGGCTCCGCCGGAGCCGCGGGGGTGGAACCACTTGGACCCTCGGCCGAGTCGCGCGACCGGCGAGGGGAGTCCGAAGAGCGATGTCGCCTCTTGGACTTCTTTGAGTGTTTGGACTTACCCGACGACTTGGAGCCCGACGATCGATGGTGGCGTCGGCTAGGGCTCCGCGAGCGATCCTTGGACCTCCTCCTGGACCGGGATCGCGCACGACGCGGAGCCGAGTGGCGAAGCTCGAGAAGCTTGCGGGACCGCTCCCGCCTAGCCTTCGAAGTCAAGGCCTGACAGTCGTTGCACGACTCCGCGTCGTGGTCGAGGCCTAAGCAGTAGAGGCACCGGCGGTGGTGATCGGTCACCGACATCAGTCGATGACAATCCTCACAAGCCTTGAACCCAGGCATCCTACCGGCACCAGATGTCGACAGACAAGGATCAAAAATGATCAAAAAGATTTAGTCAAAAAAGACTAAAAGGGGTAGCTCTCCCGGATCTGCGCTTACTGGCGCGGAAAAAAGAAGAACTGACGTCAGCGCGCGAGGGCGGCGTCTAAGTACTCTGACGACGTCATCCCGGCGCACGACGCCGACGACGGACGCGGAGCCGCAGACGACGCCTAGCGACGCGCAAGGGGTATTGCTGACGAAAAATCTTCCGGATCCAGTCTGACGCCTGGGGATATTCTAAGGTGAGGAATCTAACTAACGTGTTTCTTTCAGATGTATTAAGTTTAAAACACTGTGCTATATGTTTAAAGTCAAACAGGGCTCAGGGCCACACTACATCCCGGAACTGGTAGTCCTCTACCAGCCTACTCGTTCCTTGAGATCTTCAAACCAAGCTTTGTTCACTGTACCGAGGTTCCGTTTAACTCGCATGAAAAGCCACTTTTGCGTATCTTGGCCCGAAACTGTGCAACTCTCTTCCTGAAACTAAGAAACTGATTCATTAAGGACCTTTTGCAAAAGCCTACACGACCTGGCTATTGTAATTTAATACACTTGCAGCCTACCTGCGTCTGCCCTGCGTCAGGAAACCCTTCTGGGTAGCTGTGTGCATTACAAGACTCATAAATAAATATTCTACGGAGTTTACATATTGATAATCAATTGGATTCAAATGGTTACTTTTCATATAGGATATTAAAAAGTGACACAACTCCGCTTTGTTGCTAGGAAACAATGGCCTCCTAGGATTTATCAATCTGCAAAGAAAAAAAAAAAAAAAAAAAAACACTTCCCAAACAAATCTATTGATACTTTATAGAATGCTTATACTTAGTCATGTTTAGTTCCCTTAATGCGAAGGATCTGTTGATTGTGGCTTTAAGTTGTAGCTCTGTCAGGATAACAAGTGTGCAGTAGGTAGGTGAAGAAAAAAGTTACTTACCTGTAACTGCAGTTATCCAGTATTGATTTCTTTCATAGATTCACATGCCTGAATTATTTCCCGTCATCGTAGTGGAAGTCCCACGGTACATATAACAAAGTAGTAGATAGTAAATAGTACATTCCATAGGCTACCATGGTGGTAACCATGTACTCTGTAGTCTATTAGCCTACTTTTACAAAAAGGACCAAACTAAAACCACAACGAATCAGCAGCCAGCACCCTCTAGAACCTTCCCAAAAGAGGCTGAATCCCTCAGATATTCCAGCACAAGTATAAGTACTGTATTGTAGATGTGCCTCTCCGGGGAGGAGGGTGGGTTGCATGTGAATATATGCAAGATACAAATACAGGATAACTGCAGTTACAGGTAAGTAACTTTTTTCTTATCCAGTATTGGGGCATCTTTCATAGATGCACATGCCCAAATCGAGAGAGTGTGTGTGAGAGAGAGAGAGAGTGCGAATATATATCAATGAAAGCTCCAAGGTTCCAATCTGTGGAGGCGCACTCTTGACATCCACTACAGCAACCTTCATGAGGTAAAAGCCGCCGAACCTTGGAGCTTTGATTTTTATGCGGCTTCCCAGCCGCGGGAGATGCACCACCCGGAAATTTGGGGCCACGGAACCCCCGAATCACGGAGTCTCAATTTGGAGGCATCCATGGAGGATTGACAAGCCGGATGTGCGAGTGGAGGCTTATTGGTGGGCTTGAAACGTCTCAGACAGCGGCACACAACTGAGGCACACACTACAAGACCCACAAACCAACGTGGACTCATTCGAGTTGCCCATTGGAGGGCTCATATTTTTAAGTGGGAGGTGTGGCCTCTATGCCAAAATGACTGTCGCGCCTCTGAAGAGTGCAATGAGCACGAAATGCGTCAGGCGTGAATCGACCGGCATGCTGTAAACTGGATCCGCCCGCCGATCCAGCTTTTACCTCATGAAGGTTGCTGCAGTGGATGTCAGAGTGAGTCTCCACAGGTGGGAACCTTGGAGCTTTGATAATATATATATTTACTATAATATATATATACTTTTGTCATTTTACAGCTCGGCAAGGACAGCACTGTGCTAGTCCTATGCTTAAAGACTTTGCTGTATAAATGGCAAAAGACTTGGTCCTTTTCTATCTCGGCGTGGATGGCACTGTGCTAATCCTATGTTTAAAGATTTTGATAGAAAAACAGACATTTGAGGTGAGCAGATCTAGAGTGTCGCGAGTGCCCCATACAGGAGCTGTTTTCCACCTAAACTTGAGAACTACCCAGAGTTCTCTGCTTCTTTTTTGCATAATTTATTCATCACTCTATGCCTGAAAGGGTTATCTATCTATCTCTCTCTATATATATCCACATCTCCATCCATATCCACATCTCCATCCATATCCACATCTCCATCCATATCCACATCTCCATCCATATCCACATCTCCATCCATATCCACATCTCCATCCATATCCACATCTCCATCCATATCCACATCTCCATCCCCATCCACATCTCCATCCCCATCCACATCTCCATCCCCATCCACATCTCCATCCCCATCCACATCTCCATCCCCATCCACATCTCCATCTCCATCCCCATCCACATCTCCATCCCCATCCCCATCCACATCTCCATCCCCATCCCCATCCACATCTCCATCCCCATCCCCATCCACATCCCCATCCCCATCCACATCTCCATCCCCATCCACATCTCCATCCCCATCCACATCTCCATCCCCATCCACATCTCCATCCCCATCCACATCCACATCTCCATCCACATCTCCATCCCCATCCACATCTCCATCCCCATCCACATCTCCATCCCCATCCACATCTCCATCCCCATCCACATCTCCATCCCCATCCACATCTCCATCCATATCCACATCTCCATCCCCATCCACATCTCCATCCCCATCCACATCTCCATCCCCATCCACATCTCCATCCCCATCTCCATCTCCATCCCCATCCCCATCTCCATCTCCATCCCCATCCCCATCCACATCTCCATCCCCATCCACATCTCCATCCCCATCCACATCTCCATCCACATCTCCATCCACATCCACATCCACATCCACATCTCCATCTCCATCCCCATCCCCATCCACATCTCCATCTCCATCCCCATCCACATCTCTATCCACATCTCCATCCATATCCACATCTCCATCCCCATCCACATCTCCATCCCCATCCACATCTCCATCCCCATCCCCATCTCCATCTCCATCCCCATCCCCATCTCCATCTCCATCCCCATCCCCATCCACATCTCCATCTCCATCTCCATCCCCATCTCCATCTCCATCTCCATCCCCATCTCCATCCCCATCCACATCTCCATCCCCATCCACATCTCCATCCCCATCCACATCTCCATCCCCATCTCCATCTCCATCCCCATCACCATCTCCATCTCCATCCCCATCTCCATCTCCATCCACATCTCCATCCCCATCCCCATCCACATCTCCATCCCCATCCACATCTCCATCCCCATCTCCATCTCCATCCCCATCCCATCCCCATCCCCATCCACATCCCCATCCACATCTCCATCCCCATCCACATCTCCATCTCCATCTCCATCTCCATCTCCATCCCCATCCACATCTCCATCTCCATCTCCATCCACATCTCCATCCCCATCCACATCTCCATCCCCATCCACATCTCCATCTCCATCCCCATCCACATCTCCATCTCCATCCCCATCTCCATCCCCATCCACATCTCCATCCCCATCCCCATCTCCATCCACATCTCCATCCCCATCCACATCTCCATCCCCATCCACATCTCCATCCACATCTCCATCCACATCTCCATCCACATCTCCATCTCCATCCACATCTCCATCCCCATCCACATCTCCATCCCCATCCACATCTCCATCCCCATCCACATCTCCATCCCCATCCACATCTCCATCCCCATCCACATCTCCATCCCCATCCACATCTCCATCCCCATCCACATCTCCATCCCCATCCACATCTCCATCTCCATCTCCATCCCCATCTCCATCTCCATCCCCATCCCCATCCACATCTCCATCTCCATCTCCATCCCCATCCCCATCCACATCTCCATCCCCATCCACATCTCCATCCCCATCCACATCTCCATCCCCATCTCCATCCACATCTCCATCCACATCTCCATCCACATCTCCATCCACATCTCCATCCACATCTCCATCCCCATCTCCATCCCCATCCACATCTCCATCCACATCTCCATCCCCATCCACATCTCCATCCCCATCCACATCTCCATCTCCATCTCCATCCCCATCCCCATCCACATCTCCATCCCCATCCACATCTCCATCCCCATCCACATCTCCATCTCCATCTCCATCCCCATCCCCATCCACATCTCCATCCCCATCCACATCTCCATCTCCATCTCCATCCCCATCCCCATCCACATCTCCATCCCCATCCACATCTCCATCCCCATCCACATCTCCATCTCCATCTCCATCCCCATCCCCATCCACATCTCCATCCCCATCCACATCTCCATCCCCATCCACATCTCCATCCCCATCCACATCTCCATCCACATCTCCATCCACATCTCCATCCACATCTCCATCCACATCTCCATCCACATCTCCATCCACATCTCCATCCCCATCTCCATCCCCATCCACATCTCCATCCACATCTCCCATCTCCATCTCCATCTCCATCCACATCCCCATCCCCATCCCCATCTCCATCCACATCTCCATCCCCATCCACATCTCCATCTCCATCCCACCATCCACATCTCCATCCACATCTCCATCTCCATCCCCATCTCCATCCCCATCCACATCTCCATCCCCATCTCCATCCCCATCCACATCCACATCTCCATCCCCATCCACATCTCCATCCCCATCCACATCTCCATCCCCATCCACATCTCCATCTCCATCCACATCCACATCTCCATCCACATCTCCATCCACATCCACATCCACATCCACATCTCCATCCACATCCACATCTCCATCCACATCCACATCTCCATCCACATCCACATCTCCATCCACATCCACATCTCCATCTCCATCTCCATCTCCATCTCCATCTCCATCTCCATCTCCATCTCCATCTCCATCTCCATCTCCATCTCCATCTCCATCTCCATCTCCATCTCCATCTCCATCTCCATCCACATCCCCATCCAAATCTCCATCCACATCTCCATCCACATCTCTATCCACATCTCCATCCCCTCCACATCTCCATCCCCATCCACATCTCCATCCCCATCCACATCTCCATCCCCATCCACATCTCCATCCCCATCCACATCTCCATCCCCATCCACATCTCCATCCCCATCCACATCTCCATCCCCATCCACATCTCCATCCCCATCCACATCTCCATCTCCATCCCCATCCACATCTCCATCCATATCCACATCTCCATCCATATCCACATCTCCATCCATATCCACATCTCCATCCATATCCACATCTCCATCCCCATCCACATCCCCATCCCCATCTCCATCCCCATCCCCATCTCCATCTCCATCCCCATCTCCATCTCCATCCCCATCCCCATCCCCATCTCCATCCCCATCCCCATCTCCATCCCCATCCACATCTCCATCTCCATCTCCATCCCCATCCTCATCTCCATCCCCATCTCCATCTCCATCTCCATCTCCATCTCCATCTCCATCTCCATCCACATCTCCATCCACATCTCCATCCCCATCCCCATCTCCATCCCCATCTCCATCCACATCTCCATCCCCATCCACATCTCCATCCCATCCACATCTCCATCTCCATCTCCATCTCCATCTCCATCCCCATCTCCATCCCCATCCACATCTCCATCTCCATCCCCATCTCCATCCACATCTCCATCCCCATCCACATCTCCATCCCCATCCACATCTCCATCCCCATCCACATCTCCATCCCCATCTCCATCTCCATCCCCATCCCCATCCCCATCCACATCTCCATCCCCATCCACATCTCCATCTCCATCTCCATCTCCATCTCCATCCCCATCCCCATCCCCATCCACATCTCCATCCCCATCCACATCTCCATCTCCATCTCCATCCCATCCACATCTCCATCCACATCTCCCATCTCCATCTCCATCTCCATCCCCATCCCCATCCACATCCCCATCCACATCCCCATCCACATCTCCATCCCCATCCACATCTCCATCCCCATCCACATCTCCATCCCCATCCACATCTCCATCCCCATCCACATCTCCATCCCCATCCACATCTCCATCCCCATCCACATCTCCATCCCCATCCACATCTCCATCCCCATCCACATCTCCATCCCCATCCACATCTCCATCCACATCTCCATCCCCATCTCCATCCCCATCCACATCTCCATCCACATCTCCATCCCCATCTCCATCCCCATCCACATCTCCATCTCCATCTCCATCCACATCCCCATCCCCATCTCCATCCACATCTCCATCCCCATCCACATCTCCATCCCCATCTCCATCCCCATCCACATCTCCATCTCCATCCCCATCCACATCTCCATCCACATCTCCATCCCCATCTCCATCCACATCCACATCTCCATCTCCATCCACATCCCCATCTCCATCCACATCCACATCTCCATCTCCATCCACATCTCCATCTCCATCTCCATCCCCATCCACATCCCCATCCACATCTCCATCCCCATCCACATCTCCATCCCCATCCACATCTCCATCCCCATCCACATCTCCATCCCCATCTCCATCCCCATCCACATCTCCATCCACATCTCCATCCCCATCCACATCTCCATCTCCATCTCCATCCACATCCCCATCCCCATCTCCATCCACATCTCCATCCCCATCCACATCTCCATCCCCATCTCCATCCCCATCCACATCTCCATCTCCATCCCCATCCACATCTCCATCCACATCTCCATCCCCATCTCCATCCCCATCCACATCTCCATCTCCATCTCCATCCACATCCCCATCTCCATCCACATCCACATCTCCATCTCCATCCACATCTCCATCTCCATCTCCATCCCCATCCCCATCCACATCTCCATCCCCATCCACATCTCCATCCCCATCCCCATCCACATCCACATCTCCATCTCCATCCCCATCCACATCTCCATCCACATCTCCATCCCCATCTCCATCCCCATCCACATCTCCATCTCCATCTCCATCCACATCCCCATCTCCATCCACATCCACATCTCCATCTCCATCCACATCTCCATCTCCATCTCCATCCCCATCCCCATCCACATCTCCATCCCCATCCACATCTCCATCCCCATCCACATCTCCATCCCCATCCACATCTCCATCCCCATCTCCATCCCCATCCACATCTCCATCCACATCTCCATCCCCATCCCCATCCACATCTCCATCTCCATCTCCATCCCCATCTCCATCCCCATCTCCATCCCCATCCACATCTCCATCCCCATCTCCATCCCCATCCACATCTCCATCCCCATCCACATCTCCATCCCCATCCACATCTCCATCTCCATCCCCATCCACATCCCCATCTCCATCCACATCTCCATCCACATCTCCATCCCCATCTCCATCCCCATCTCCATCCCCATCTCCATCCCCATCCACATCTCCATCTCCATCTCCATCCACATCCCCATCTCCATCCACATCCCCATCTCCATCCCCATCCACATCTCCATCCCCATCCACATCTCCATCCCCATCTCCATCCCCATCCACATCTCCATCCACATCTCCATCCCCATCCCCATCCACATCTCCATCTCCATCTCCATCCCCATCTCCATCCCCATCTCCATCTCCATCCCCATCTCCATCCCCATCCACATCTCCATCTCCATCTCCATCTCCATCTCCATCCCCATCCCCATCCACATCTCCATCCCCATCCACATCTCCATCCCCATCCACATCTCCATCCCCATCTCCATCCACATCTCCATCCACATCTCCATCCACATCTCCATCCACATCTCCATCCACATCTCCATCCACATCTCCATCCACATCTCCATCCACATCTCCATCCCCATCTCCATCCACATCTCCATCTCCATCTCCATCCACATCTCCATCTCCATCCACATCTCCATCCCCATCCACATCTCCATCCCCATCCACATCTCCATCCCCATCCACATCTCCATCCACATCTCCATCCACATCCACATCTCCATCCACATCCACATCCACATCTCCATCTCCATCTCCATCCACATCTCCATCTCCATCTCCATCCACATCCCCATCTCCATCCACATCCCATCTCCATCCACATCCACATCTCCATCTCCATCCACATCTCCATCTCCATCTCCATCCCCATCCCCATCCCCATCCACATCCACATCTCCATCCCCATCTCCATCCCCATCCACATCTCCATCCACATCTCCATCCCCATCCCCATCCACATCTCCATCCCATCCACATCTCCATCTCCATCTCCATCCCCATCTCCATCCCCATCTCCCATCCCATCCACATCTCCATCCCCATCTCCATCCCCATCCACATCTCCATCCCCATCCACATCTCCATCCCCATCCACATCTCCATCTCCATCCCCATCCACATCCCCATCTCCATCCACATCTCCATCCACATCTCCATCCACATCTCCATCCACATCTCCATCCACATCTCCATCCACATCTCCATCCCCATCCCCATCCCCATCTCCATCCCCATCCACATCTCCATCCCCATCCACATCTCCATCTCCATCCCCATCTCCATCCCCATCCACATCTCCATCTCCATCTCCATCTCCATCTCCATCCACATCTCCATCTCCATCTCCATCCACATCCCCATCTCCATCCCACATCCCCATCTCCATCCACATCCACATCTCCATCCCCATCCACATCCACATCTCCATCCACATCTCCATCTCCATCTCCATCCCCATCCCCATCCACATCTCCATCCACATCTCCATCTCCATCTCCATCTCCATCTCCATCCACATCTCCATCTCCATCTCCATCCACATCCCCATCTCCATCCACATCCCCATCTCCATCCACATCCACATCTCCATCTCATCCTCCATCTCCACTCCATCTCCATCCCCATCCCCATCTCCATCTCCATCCCCATCCCCATCCCCATCCACATCCACATCTCCATCCCCATCTCCATCCCCATCCACATCTCCATCCACATCTCCATCCCCATCCCCATCCACATCTCCATCCCCATCCACATCTCCATCTCCATCTCCATCCCCATCTCCATCCCCATCTCCATCCCCATCCACATCTCCATCCCCATCTCCATCCCATCCACATCTCCATCCCCATCCACATCTCCATCCCCATCCACATCTCCATCTCCATCCCCATCCACATCCACATCTCCATCCACATCTCCATCCACATCTCCATCCACATCTCCATCCACATCTCCATCCACATCTCCATCCACATCTCCATCCACATCTCCATCCACATCTCCATCCCCATCCCCATCCACATCTCCATCCCCATCCACATCTCCATCCCCATCCACATCTCCATCCCCATCCACATCTCCATCCCCATCCACATCTCCATCTCCATCTCCATCTCCATCTCCATCTCCATCCCCATCCCCATCCACATCCACATCCACATCCCCATCCCCATCCACATCCCCATCCACATCCACATCCCCATCCACATCCCCATCCACATCTCCATCTCCATCTCCATCTCCATCTCCATCTCCATCTCCATCTCCATCTCCATCTCCATCTCCATCTCCATCTCCATCCCCATCCCCATCCCCATCCCCATCCACATCCACATCCACATCCACATCCACATCCCCATCCACATCTCCATCTCCATCTCCATCTCCATCCACATCTCCATCTCCATCTCCATCTCCATCTCCATCCCCATCTCCATCCCCATCCACATCTCCATCTCCATCTCCATCTCCATCTCCATCTCCATCCCCATCCCCATCCCCATCCACATCCACATCCCCATCCCCATCCACATCCCCATCCCCATCTCCATCCCCATCTCCATCTCCATCTCCATCCACATCCACATCCCCATCTCCATCTCCATCTCCATCTCCATCTCCATCCCCATCCCCATCCCCATCCCCATCCACATCCACATCCACATCCACATCCCCATCCACATCTCCATCTCCATCTCCATTCACATCCACATCCACATCTCCATCTCCATCTCCATCTCC